>NC_087278.1:17494427-17796760 GCF_015220805.1 Pogoniulus pusillus
TTTTTTTGGTCATAGTATTCATCTCTAACCACCTATATGACCTCTGTCTCACCACAAAAGATGCCCCAGATTCCTAATTCAGGAATGTCAATCATGACCAATGCAACTGGCTACCTGCTAGTTTCACTGGGGACAGCACTGAATCACTGTAGCTCTGGAGAGGCCCATGTTGAACCTGTTTTGCTCGTGATCTCTAATGCTTTTATAATATGGCTGCTTAATTTTGGACACAATGTGGAACTTGTTTAACTGAAAAACATAAGTGTGAACAACTTACTGGATTCAGCATTTTCACAAGTTTCTGTTTCTGCTGTTTCCTCCTCTTCGTGTTCATCAGTGTCTCCTGACTCATCACTGTCTTCTATCCATTTCCCTGGCATCAGCCCGGCTGAGTCATAGGAGTTACACAGTGGCCCCACAATGTGAGTGATAAAAGATTCCTGGAGGTGTGCCAGCTGAGGAGCAGAGCGATCCATGAAAGGACTGATTGGCAAGCCCAGGCTAGCCTCTTCATCACCCTGGATATGAAAAATAGTGGTAATTTCTCTGAAGTAAATGAAACAAAACCATGTCACAAAAAGGAGTAACATATATCAAACCAACTAAAAATGATAAAAGTAACTCGACTCAAATGCCTCCTCCATAGCATGTCAGTGTGACACTGCTGCAGTGCCATCATGTCAAATGGTTAATCAAAGCTACATTTGTGCAAAATGATGTCCAGTCTCCTTGTCCTCTGCTTCACACCATGAGTGTCAAAATCTGAAAATTATTCCTTTCTTTTCCCCTCCTCTCCCCTCCCTCTTCCCTTCCACATTATTTAACAAAAATTCCTTCTGTTAGCTCAAAACCTTGCAGTCAGCCACCTGTTTGCAGGGAACAAGACCACATCTCCCAGGCAAGGCTTATCTCATTGAGCTAGTTTTGTCCTCACTGTACATAATATGGAGAGGTCTTACGAGCCTTGGGTTGCAAGTTATTTGTTTCCTAGGACTACTGGAACGATCCCTAGGTAATCAGGGGTTGCTCAGAAGCAGCAAATCTTTCCCACAAAACTTTTGTGGGGAAAGAAGTTCTCCACAGGTATAAGAAGACTTTTTCTCCCTTCTCTCATGACATAAGGTAATATTTTCTTACAGAACCAAGTCCAATATACTCATCTCTTCTAATTGCAGCAGACGTTCTGGCAATGAGCTTTTGGCTGCCATGTAAAGACTGGGTGGAAACAGTATCACAGTATCATCAGGGTTGGAAGAGACCTCACAGATCATCAAGTCCAACCCTTTACCACAGAGCTCAAGGCTAGACCATGGCACCAACTGCCACGTCCAATCTTGCCTTGAACAGCTCCAGGGACAGGGACTCCACCACCTCCCCGGGCAGCCCATTCCAGTGTCCAATGACTCTCTCAGTGAAGAACTTTCTCCTCACCTCCAGCCTAAATCTCCCCTGGCACAGCCTGAGGCTGTGTCCCCTCGTTCTGGTGCTGGCCACCTGAGAGAAGAGAGCAACCTCCTCCTGGCCACAACCACCCCTCAGGTAGTTGTAGACAGCAATAAGGTCACCCCTGAGCCTCCTCTTCTCCAGGCTAACCAATCCCAGCTCCCTCAGCCTCTCCTTGTAGGGCTGTGCTCGAGGCCTCTCCCCAGCCTCGTCGCCCTTCTCTGGACATGCTCAAGCATCTCAATGTCCCTCCTAAACTGGGGGGCCCAGAACTGAACACCCCCCAAACAGAGCCTGACATGCAAATTAGTGTTTTAATATAATACAGAGATCTACATTTGAGAATAAAGCCCTGGAATAGGTTGTCCAGGGAGGTTGTGGAGTCTCCTTCTCTGAAGACATCCTAAACCTGCCTAGATGCATTCTTGAGTGATCTACTCTAGATGATCCTGCTCTAGCAGGGGTCTTGCCCTATCTTCTGAGGTCCCTTCCAACCCCTAACGTTCTGTGAGCTTCCTGTCATCTAAATTTTCAAAACTTGTGCTAGTTTGAAGCAAGCTGGAATGTTTTGGTTAAAGAACTAGATAACAGGCAGTGAAATGAAAAACAATTGATGTCAACTTCTCTCACAGTCACGCTGAGAACTCTGGGAAGAAGAAAGACTTTTTCTCCATTTTGTTTTCTCACTCTTGCTTTTGCCTTAGACCTGGTCACATCTCATTAACCCTGCTCCTACTAACCTTGCTCCCTAACCTCTTGGCTGCACCTCTCTTCTTCCTGAGAACTGGGGTAAGGTTGAGAGGGGCCGGGGGAGGTGTTGGGGTGGTTTGAGAGCCCCTCCTGGGGACTCAGGTTTCTGGGAGGGGAGTTGTGCTTTTGTATTGTTTATCCTTTGTATATTTCTGTATATAATTGTATATAACTGTATATATTGTAAATAGCTGCTTGTAAATTCTGCTAGCTGTAAATAAATTGCTTCATCTATATTCCCAGGGTCCGTCTGAGTTAGCTGGGGCAAATACAAAGTGTGGGAGGGGCAGGGTAACCCCCAAACCATCACAAAACTCATGGACTGCACGTGGTCAACATGCAGTTGTCATGAGGGAGTAGTAAGACTGAAAGTTAAGTGTACTACAAATGTTTATTTCCTCCAGCTTTGTTTTGTTACTTCTCCTCATAACCTAGAGCTATATTCCATTATTAAACACACAACATTAACAAACCAGACTGCAATAACAAGCAAATTAGCAAGTGCTTGCTCTTTGCAGCAGCGCATCCGAGACGGGCTGGCTGCGAGCAGGCAGCAGCAGCAGGAAGCCGACTGCCACACTGCTTACAAGTTCTTCTTCTCAGCTTCCATTACAACACCATTTATCACACTTTGCAGTGTGTTTCTTAATTCTTTTTAATATGCCTCCAAATAAGTATGCTGAGCATCTGGAAAGAAGAAAAAGAAGCCTACTGCAACAATATGGCACAGGATTTTGAATGTGCCTATGCAGCACAGTTTTAAATAAGGGGTTTTAAAGAAGTATTATAAGGGAGTTAAGCTCATAGAATGGTTTAGGTTGCACAGGACCTCCATCCAGTTCCAACCCCCCACCACAGGCAGAGACATCTCCCACTAGAAAAGGGCACTCAAGGCCTCATCCAACCTGGCCTTGAACACCTCCAGGGAGGTTGTGCAGCACAGAAGCACAGAATCCATTCTTTGATCTTTGATTGCATTCTGTGCTCCACAACCTCCCCGGGCAGCCTGTACCAACATCTCACCATCCTCACTGCAAAGAACTTCTTCCTAACATCCAGTTTAAATCTCCCATCTGTCAGTCCAAACCTCATCCTGTCATTACAGACCTTGCCAATAGTCCCTCCCTAGCCTTCCTGTAACCCCTTTCAGACACTGGAAGGCCACTCCAAGGTCTCCTTGAAGCCTTCTCTTCTCCAGGCTGAAGCGCCCCAACTCTCATAGCAGAGCTGCTGCAGCCACAGGAATCTGAGTTTACTATGGGAAATTCAAGAAAGGTATTTGTTTTCAGGGGTTGAAGTATATATGCTTTTTGATAATAATTCTAGGGAAAATCAAGCTTCTCAACATTCCCCTTTTTAGAGGCAAGAAAATGAAGATTTTTCCCTTCTCAGAAAAAAAATATTAAAAAATAAAATCAAAATCAAGGTGAAAATGGTTTGATAGACCCTTCAGAGCAGAAAATCAGATTTTAACCTAGGTTAAATAACTGAGAATCTAGCTTGTCCTCCTTAATATCAGAAGTGCTAGGAAGAAAACTGTTTTTAATCCCATAGGTCAGCATGGTGATCCATGCCAAGCAAAGACCCAACAAACCAGAGAATCCACTGGAACACAATGATTTGTCAGTACAGTGAATACCCATCCTGTATTCAGAAAACCCAATAGCCCAGACCTCTGATATCTTGATATTAACGTCCCCCGACCTCTTGGAATTCGCAAGCCAAGACTGCCAGTACATTTGCCCACAGTCCCCACGTCAAAAGGAATGCTGGTAACAAAGCTAACAGATGTGTTATTCTGAATCCAACCTTCCAGAGAAGATAAATCTCTATTATTATTTTTAATTAAAGGGTTGTAAGAAAGATAATCTCCAACAGTCCTTCGCAGCAGCTTCCAAGAGCATGAAAACATTAGCAGCACACCTGGCTGATGGAAAACTACCCAGCTTTCTAACACAGTATTCTCCCACAAATGTTCCTGCCAAGCTTGATTCTGAGCTCACTATCCAATACTTTGATGATATTAATGTACTGGAGCAATCAGTGCCTTCTGACGTTAATCATGTTGGATCAAAGGAGTGTCATATTATAGATCTCATTAACAGGTGTTGTCTACATAAGCTGTGATCATCACCAGCATTAAATACAATTTGTTGAGAGAGCTATAATGAAAACAAATATGCAGAGTAACATGGGAAATGAAGGTTGACTGTGGTCAGCATGGGCCTCACTCTCTTCAGTACAAAAGAAAATAGAAAGAAAAATGGAACCAAATAGATATGAAATGTTTTTAAGGATCAGTGTTCTTTCTTTTCCTCAGGAGATTCAAAATAAATGAAGGAGCTGCAAGTCAGTGTGTGAATTTTGTCCCTTTTCCTATTCCTCTACATACTCCAGCAGGCAGCTGCAGCAGGAAATCCTGTGGGTTTGCTTTTTTTTTTCCCCTCTTTTCAAACCTGTAAGTACAGTAAATTTAAAGGAAGATGAAAAGGCTTTAAAAAGGATTAGTCTGTGACTCTGAGTTAATGCACAGTCTCCCTGAGAAGTCTGTGAGATGTCTAGTTCAGTGATTCAGCTCTCTTGCTCCCTCTCAAAAAACCCAGGCTATGTTGAATTCACTCTCACCAGCACATTTGAAACACGTTCCCACTCAGGAAACAGAGGAATTGTGTGGGAAAAGTCCTGTTTCTTGTGCCCAGCAGGGCCACGTGGTCATAATGAGAAAAGGTTCAATTAAAGGCTCCCTTACACCTGCCTGGCTGTATTCCCAGTTCTTTGCAAATGAATCCGTGGCTGTCCTTCTTCTACGTGCTACCATCAGCTAAGCCCTGCCTAATTAGTGCAGCCATGTTGACAAACCTGCTGAAAGTGTTGTCTTAGAAAACACAAACGAATCAGGATCAACGTGTAGGGAGCAGATGCGGTCGGTCTGTGATAAACTAGAAGTCTACACAGTGAGCGTGGCTGTAACAGTAAGATTCTGCACGTGTGAACAGAGACATGGCCCACAGAGAAGCTACACTAATTCCCCTGGTCTGTTGTGTCCCATTCTGGAGACCACGTGCTAGCAAATATGCAAGCCACCTACAGTGACTGCGAAAGAGAGTAATGAGAACCATTTGGTGTCTTGAAAAGAAATAGATGCAAGTACGAAAAGGTGGCTTGCTCTAAAGAAAAGTGAAAGGGAGGCAGGATGACTTCCAATAGAATAAAAAACAAAAGGAAGGAGGAAAGCAAAACTTGTCTGCCACAACCACTATAAGAACAGTGCCAGACAGAACAGTTAAGCCTGTAAGCATCCCATCATCAGGCATCTTTAAGGACGCATCACAAGCTTCAGCAACAAATGGACTGTCACTGATCCAGCAAAAGCATGGACTAGTGTAAGCAGCCATCCCCTTCACCCTGCTTTCTGTGATCTTCACTCATCACCAGCATTAGGATGCTGCAGGACTAGTTAATGCAAGATGTACAGCCAGCAGGTACCACTTCGGACATGAGTTTGTTTACCTGTTCATAAAACTCATTGACAATGCCTTCTGTCCACTGCAGATGCAAATCTTTGCATTTTGCAGGCCCATTTATGTCAGCCAGTTTTATGCACATCTGGCAAACCAGCAAGCGGTCATTCTCATTAGTCCAGTCAATTCCAACATCATCATTCACCTAAAAGACAGAAAATGGAAAACCATCACAGTAATTCCGGCTAAAAAGACGCATCCAAAGAGGAAGTTCTGTCCTTCAGCATCTTACAGGATATTTAGCTATTTAACAAAACCACAGGTACAAGCAGGTGACCTCAGGTTGGAATTTACAGTGAGCTGTCGAGAGGAAAAACCCAAGAAAACCAGTGAACATTGAGATAAATGATGATGCATTAATATCTGGCAAACGATGTGCCTGTTTGAAACCATTCATTAGGGAAAACAGTGGAGATCAGTGACAAGTGGGTGCCCTTCAGGGGCCCATACTGTCCCCAGTACTGCTCAATACTTTTATCAGTGATACAGACACTGGGATCAAGAGTATCACCAGCAAATTTGCAGATGACACCAAGCTCAGTGGTGCTGCCCATATGCCAGAGGGATAGGATGTCATCCAGAAGGACCTGGACAAGCTGAAGAGGTGGGCCCAGGTGAACCTCACAAGGTTCAACAAGACCAAGTGCACAGTCCTGCACCTCGGTCAGAACAATCCTCACCATCGGTATGGGCTGGGGATGAGGTGATAGAAAGCAGGCCTGCAGAACAGGACTTAGGAGTGCTGGTGGACGAGAAGCTGGACATGAGCCAACAATGGGTACTTGCAGCCCAGAAGGCCATGGGCATCCTGGGCTGCATCAAAAGAAGCATGGCCAGCAGATCAAGAGGGGTAGTTCTGCCACTTTGCTCTGGTAAGGCTTCAGCTGAATCAGTACTGCACCCTGATCCAGAAACCTCAACACAGGAGCAATGTAGACCTGACAGAGCAGGTCCAGAGGAGGGCCAGGAAAGTGATCAGGGCCTGGAACACCTCTGCTATGAGGACAGGCTGAGGGAGCTGGGGCTGTTCAACTTGGAGAAAAGATGACTCTGGGAAGACCTAATAGCAGCCTTCCAGTACCTGAATGGGGTTGTGAGAAGGCTGCAGATGGCCTGTTTACAAAGGTCTGCAATGATAGGTTTGAAATGAGAGAACAGCAGTTTCAGCTTAAACAACAAGTTCTTCATCATGAGGGTGGTAAAACACTGGAGCAGATTGCCCAGGGAGGTAGTTGAGGCCCCACCCCTGGAGAGCGCAGAACACTAGGGGTTGGAAGGGACTGTGAAAGATCATCCAAAGATCATCCAGTCCAACCTCCTGCTAGAACAGGATCACCAACAGGTCACATGGGAAGACGTCCAGACAGGTTTTGAATGTCTCTGGGCAGCCTGTTCCAAGGCTCTGTTGCCCTCACAGCAAAAAGGCTTTTCTTGTGTTCACATGTGAGCTCCACTGCTCCAGCTTGCACACACTGAGGCTTGTCTGATCATTGAACATCACTGAGCAAAGCCTGGCTCCACACTCCTGACACTGCCCTGCACATCTTTATAAACATGACTGAGGTCACCCCCCAGACTCCTCCAAGCTGAAGAGCTCCAGATCCCTCAGCCTTTCCTCAGCAGGCAGATGTTCCACTTCATCACCTTTGTGGCTCTATGCTGGATCCTTTCAAGCAGTTCCTTGTCGTGCTTGAACTGAGTGGCCCAGAACTGGACGCCTTTCCTAATAGGTCTAAGGTGCCAGTGAAGAAGAAAATAATGTTGAAAAGTAGGATGCAAATGGGATTTACATTTGAATAAATCTGTAATATATTTAGCCTTAAATCACTTTCTGAAAAAAAATGCAACCCATGTAAGAAAAGAAGCTGTGTCACTATAGTTAAGTGCAAAATAACACAAGAGCTAGATTAATATCCAACAGAATAGCAGCCAAAACAACCCTCAGAAGAAGGAGCAACACAGCAGCCTTTCTCTGTGACACCACCAAGCCCCACAATGTTTTCTGTCTACCAGAGACAGGAACTCATTTTCTTACCTTGGCATTAAATTTGGCAACAAAATCAAAATGTTTCTTCAGGTCAGTAGCCAAAATGGCCTCAATGACGAGGAAGCGGAAATGCTTGAACTCCACATGGTCGAGGTTGGTCAGGAAGTTGTACTCTGGCCTTGACATGAAAAGGTTCCAGGCAGCAGCAGCGTGGTGGTTCTCCAGCACGGAGCGGTCATTGTACAGCACTGCCTGCGAAAGCAACGTGAGCAACTGAAAGCTGAGAATCCTCTAGGCTGAGAGAGAAGATTGACATGGGGATGATGCCTAAGGGAGGCTCAGGTTTGACTGATCTGCACTTGTTTTTTTTAAAGAGCTTCTCCACGTTTAGAGATAGATTTTGGCAGGACTAATAGCAGACACTTGTGACGATGAAAACTTAGTGCAGGACTGATACAGAAAATCCGGGTCTTCCATGCTCAAAGGTCTTTGGTTCCTGACTGAACTGTGTCATATGACAATAGATTATTCTGTTTCAGGCTGTAAATTCATGACTAATATAATACAGGTGTGTTACGACCCTGTTTCTCAGAACTCATCTCACCTAACAGTCTACTGTATTTAGCATTTGTACCTGGCTGTTCTGCCCAGACTGGACTGACTCCAAACACAGAAACAGGTGAAATTCTTGTCTGCAATCTAACAACACATGCTCAAGCCCGACAGATTTCTCAAGGTTAAAATCCAAAACTGGTTAAATGTTTACCAAAGCAAGATGTATAATTCTCATAGTGATTGCAGTTCCATTAAGAAGCAAGAAAAAGATCCAAAAAAATGGACTGTGGGGAACAACCACCCAGGAAATCTCTCCACTTCAGAAACATTTTGTCTTTTGACAACTTAGTTTATGAAAATGAAAGCTTTTGCAAATAGGTTTCTGTCTAAACTACATGCAAGTTTTGTAATTTTTTACACAGATATACACAAATATGTTCCAGTGACTTTTCACTACATTTATATTTTTCTGCCATCTAGAGATGAAAAAAATAATCCTGTCCTAAAGAACAGAATCTATTCTTTGCCCCAGAGAACAGGTTGCTGGAATGACTTAATTTTACAGCTCTTGATGCCTAAGTGCCCAGTGAGTATAGCATTTGAGACAGATACTTTCTGCTGCCAAGGTCTACCACTTGAGGGCAGATTTTTAGTACAGCAGCACTTTATCATTACTGGAAGCTGATACTGCTTGTCATGAAAAAGAAGAGAAAAATTATGTGCCAAATAGGAGTTCTACAAATTTCAGGTGGTATCAGGCTAAAACAACCCAACCCAAACAGCAAAAACACAAACAACAAACTAAAACCTTCCAAATTAATAAGAAGAATTTGAATTGTCCTCAATGATTTATTTTCAAACCAGGGACACTACATTAAGGCTAATCATTTAATTTCCCTCATTGATTTTACCAACCACCAAGCTATAGCACTTATTTCCTAAGAACACATTGAAGGATAGCTTATGTCTTCTGTCAACCTCCACATCCGGCCAGAGTTTCAAGAGTCTAGATCACAGAAAGATGTTGCAAGTCTGAGTAGTATTACATAACTAATACAGAGCAAGTGCAGGTAACTTGCTCTTGATGAGAGAGGAAGTCTGTTCCCAAACTGAGAAGTAAATGTAGAATTTGTGCATCTCCACCCAACTTCTCACCATTAAGCTATCTTTTTTCCCCCCTCTCCTTGCCCATAGAGATGTCTTGTGGCACGGTATGCCGAAGCTACAGGCAGGTCAGCTATGCAACGCAAGGAGAGATAATCTCATAATTAAGGCAATAAACAGTGACTCAGAACTGCCAACATTGGCATCAACTTCTTAGATAACCTTAGATAAGCCTCCATTCTTCCTTTATAAATATGGGATAATTTTGCACACACTCCCCTGTCCTGACAGATGCATTGTGTAGAAAGTAAATCCCAAAACACTGCACCTGCTCCTACTCTCTAGGAACAAGACACAAAACTTTGCGGCCATGAACAAACTAACTTGTTTCTGCCAACTCTACAGGCGGGTTTTTATTTGGGTAATTTCATGGATAATAGTGAAATAATTCTTCCTCTATTTCACAGTTACAAACTCCCTATCAGTAAGCAGAGCATTAGCCCATGGTCATTTTACCAGTACCTTTCTTAACAGCTCTACAGAGGGTGGTGAGAGAGCGCATAAAAACTCTTACTGGTAATACCCAAGTGAGGTCGCTCAGAGTAGTGAGAATGTGCAAGAAGATTCTTACTCAAGAAAAGTGATTACTTCTGTCACTTTGATCAACTGCTTCAAAATCTTTATTAGACTCGTGCTTAATTGAGGCCACAGGCAAGGACCTTCTGAACTTAACAGCCACACTGCTTGAGATTTATTTACCTGAGGAGCGCTTGTTGCTACCAAAAAGGCATTGGTCCTTCCTGGATGATCATAATCATGCATGGCTGCAGCCACATAAAGAGCCATCAACTCAAGGGCAGGGATGTTGCCAGCCAGGCATCCGTAGCTGTCATCTGTGGGTGTGTATGTCTTAGAAAATACATAACCCATATGGCCATGAGTGATTCCACTGTCAGAATCTGAGCAGAAATAAAGAAGAAATCCTTACCAGTTTTTCAGTGACTTACTGAAGCAGATAGAAGCAACAAAGCAAGAAAAGGAGTAAATTTATGACACACAATAGAAGACTAAACACATCCTAACCTCAATACTTTCTGGCGCTGTGCTCATGATCCAGTGCGTTGGGGTACACGATTGCAAAGGAACAAATTCTGATCCCACCTGGGGATCTTCCAACTACCCACCAGAGTCTGTTTTGACCAGAGTCAAGCTATGTAAGTTATTAGCAGTAAGCCACGGATTCATGGCCATGTTGGAGCTTTGTAGGTAACTTGATCTTCCCACCCCTTCCTCTAGAGGCTTCACCACACACAAGCCTGTGAAACACTAACAGCCCTTATAGCAATGGTCTGACACGTCTTAGTTCAATTACAGTACATGCTCTCCAATTCGAATGTCTAGACTTGGATCTCTGCTGAAAATCCCCTTAACAGTCTCTTCTTGAAGGAGCTTGAACACATCTATCACAGGTACTTAGCAAAGAAATGCTTTGCTAATTTAATCTGCTGAGTGTATCTGACACGTAGCTGAGCAATATCTTTCAAATAACAAACCTCCGAAAGCCCCAAAATTCAGTCCATGAATTCCATGGCAAAAAACTTCCAAATGACAACATATACACTTGTACACTTAAATATACCTGAGTCGCTTGCTGACCCATGATCATTTACCACAGTTGGGAGTCCTGGGATGGGCTGAGTAGTAAGGTACCAAACAGCATGTAGAACATCAGTTGCATGGATTCGGTTGTGATCTTTGATACAAAGCAAATTACTCTGTTAGTAAACTTGAAGAGTATTTCGGACAAAGGGATATCAGCACCATCTAGTGGGTACCATGCAGCAGTCAGCAGAGCAGAGACAAATCAAACATCACAAGCATGGAAAACTGCTGAAAAACAGTTCTGTAAATGATGTTTCACTAAAGGTGATCACATTCAATGATATGCATCATACCAGTCAAGAAGGAGAAATAACAGAGAAGCAGTGGGGTCTGCAACAAAGGGAACTTTGCAAACAAAGTGGTACACAAGGAGCCTGGTTTACACTACCAGCTTCAATCCTTTACTACAGTGGTTGCCTTCAGCTAGTTGAATGCCATCAGGTAAACTTGCTCTGTTAATCTCTGATTAAAAGGAAAACAGTGGTACAGTCTCATCTACTTCTATGGCCAGATCTCACCTAGCTTCTAAAAGCAAGGCAGGTAACAGTTACCTGACTCTACTCAAGCAAATCCAGGCGCTGCTGAGAATTTCTACTTACAAGGTATCTCTCGGTATCCACATTCCAAGGCATGAAAGTAGTTCATAAATTCCCTCACTGGTATTTTAAAGGTTTCAAAGAGTCCCATGTCTTCAAAAAGCCTGTATGATACCTGAAAAAAACAGAACACCCACATTGCTAGACAGGTCAGAAAACTTCTAAAAAGTACATGCATATGAAAACTGTTCTGGTGATTTGCCCCACAAAAATCTGTTTCTCTGATAGTATTTTCTCAAGTACATCTGCAGCTATTTGTATTTCCATAAGGGATGTGGACAGCCAAACAGACAACTTAGTGCCAAATGGCCCTCCTCATTCCTTCATTATCCCCTTCCAGATGTTACTTGCTTCTCTTCAGGCACATAGATCTCCCAAATTTTACAAGCACCTCAGGAACACACACACATAAAGGAAGATATCCAGAGGCCTTGTCAAAAAATTCCCCCCCAAACTTCCTCCAGAAGAATCCATGAGTCAAATCAAATCTCAGAAAAAGGGAGAGCAAGTGAAAGAATGCTAAAAATACAGAATATTTTGGATCCTTTGTGTTATTTCCTTTTACTTTTTGGAACTGAAATGGCAAAAGTGACTTCTCCAACAAGATTTCAGAGGCAGCAAGAGGCTTAGGAAGCAGAGCTGCTCCAAGTGTTCTTGCAGAGAAATATGACAGGAGACATCCAGGAGAGAGAATAGGATGGATGAGTGTGAGGGTGTTCAGGAGAGATGAATGCTCAGAAATGTAGAGAGTAGCTGCTGCAAAATGGACACTTCTGAAGACAAGTTTAAACTTGATATACTGAATAATGGGACATAGTAAAATTATTGCCTGACCTTTCCACTTCTTTCATGATTTGGACCCTAAAGCCTTTCCGTGTCTTTACTTACAGCCATTAACTAAGTTCTGTACGCTTGATAGCGTCTGTCTGTTAGCCATCTGCCTAAAGCTAAAAATCTGAAGCATATTTGGAATGATGAGTAATGGAGCCATAAGAAATAGTTACAAACGATGTTTCATATTTTACAGCTGAATGTGAATTGAACAGCTCTCCATCCCAGTTTCTCTCGGCATAATGTGTATATAAATTGTGATCTGTAGCTGCACCTAAAATGTAATGAAGATAAATTTCAAATATTCTGCCAATGTGGATTTTACAGTAAGAACAGTGAAAAAAACACATGAATTTGCAGCATTAATGACCTTCCCTCCCACCTCTCCTCCTAATTGTTCCCTAACAGGAAAATTCTGCATATGAACTAACTGGCAAAGCGTTCCAACAGGCAGTGATGACACAGAGACGCAGCGAGTGCCCGACACCACTGCCCCTTTCAGTCACACATGCAGGACAGCTGGGGTTCTGCCACTGGCTCCAGCTCTTACTTCTGCTCCTATCAGAATTGCAAAAGTGCCACTAGCAATGCAGGCAGAAAAATCACTGCTGGTGGTAGTCTCTCTTTCTGGCCACGGTTGTTGGCTGTAAAGTGAAAAGTTGCTTATAGCAAAAGGAGCTAAGGAACTACTGAATTACAGTGCTCTGGAAGATGTGAGTTTAGAGTAAGAGGCAGGCTGAAACCCCCATGGGATCCTCCTGTACTGAGGCAGAGTGGAAAGAGATGGACTTAGTGCGTAACTTGGACTAGAAACTGCACAGAATTCTGTTTATCTCTCTTGAATCATGGCAGAAGTAAATAAGCCAGGATCCAAACCTCCACCTACACAGAGATGAGGTATTTCATGTTCTCGTCTCAGATCACTAAATGGAAAGCATTGTATTTCCAGAAAAATATCTCTATATACAAAGAGAAAGTATAAAGAAATGTTACTTAGCAGGACCACACCTTGCTGATCTTCACTACTAATACTGGACAAGTATCTTAAATTCAATGTAATAAAAGCATGTTTCCTCTCTCCTTGGATTTTGGGGAGTGGAAAAAGTAGATGAAAAGAAGTGATTCTGACTGTGATGGATACATACCATAGCCCTTCCCTGCACCTTGGAGTAAAATGGAATTATTCTTTGTGAACATTAGAAAAACAAAAATACTGTGAAGTTTTGCTTATCATTGTACTGGATAAAACTGTTCTTAATCACTTCTGTCATTTAAAATCCTTCCTTCCTAAACCATATACTGCTTCATCAGTTTCCTGGGACTTAACATCAGGCCGAGGCGAGTGCCCTTACAGCCAAGGTGTAGTGTAAGCCCAGGCACTTGGCAGTGGGTGCTCCACACTGCCTCTTAAATCCAGCCTCCACTTTCTGCTTTTCTCTGCAACGACTGCTAATGCTTGAATTAATCATAACTCAGACACTTCACTACCTGAAGAAGGACATGCACTTCTCCCAGATGACTCCTAACAAAAGCTGGTTTGGAAGCAAGGATTGTTATGCACAAAGCTCCTCTCTTCTGTGTTGCAGACACAACTAACTGACCCTTGTTGGAAGACACATGCAAAGTTTAGGTTAGTGGCTCCCTACTTGTTTGGAGGCAACCCTCTTGCACTCCTTGTTTCGGTCTCTTGTATTTGCTTTCTTCAAATGCGTGTTTATATCAAATTCTTAGCACCCAGTCTCTGGCTCTGACAAACATTTCTCCTTATTAGGGCTGCTGCGAAGATCCTGGGAATATCATCCCCCAAGGATGGATTTCTCTCCTTCATATAACAGCTGCACTTTTTCTCTGCAGAAGCCATGCATGATACCAAGATGACCAAACATCCCTCTCAGTACCACCCAGGCACGAACTTACATGCATTGGAGTGCTGTCAACCCCACTTTGATGCTACTTGCATACTGAAAGCATAGAAGCACCACCTGCATCTCTAGTCTCTATGGGCCCAGCAATGAAAGCTAGAGAGAGACCTGCACCGTAGCCTATTCTTTTTCATTTACTTCTGGAGGAGCTGTAAGAAGAGTGGTAAGTGACAGAATGAAGGGGGATGGGATTTAAGCCAGAGGAGAGTAGACTTAGAGTGGATATTAGAAAGAAATTCTTTACAGTGAGGGTGATGAGATACTGGAACAGGTTGCCCAGTGAGATCATGGATGTCCCTCTCTGGAAGTGTTCAGGGCCAGGATGGATGAGGCCTTGAGAAATCTGGTCTAGTGAAAGGTGTTCCTGTTGATTGCAGAGGGGCTGAAACTAGATGTTCTTTAAGGTATCTTCCAACCCAAAGCATTCTGTGATTGTGACTGAAGATACTACCTAAATTTATGGCTTCAAGTCATCTGGAGATCTCTGTCATTCCTTTCTGAAATGAGATTGGGATGAAAATTCCTCTGTAACCCCTATTATGCATATTTGTTAGTGTCACTTTCAGAGTGCTTGCCACTGTACTTTTCACAGATGATTTTATGGCTGCTGACTGATTTGGGGTCTTTCTACATGCTTAAATTATTTTAACATTTCAAAAAGGAGAAACAGACATCTCAAGCAGCTTTAAAGATGCTAAGTCAGCATTTGCTTTCTAAACTGAATGCTTCCCTAGAGGCATGTGTCAGCTCTTCTTTGCTCATCTCATAAATTTAACCTAGCAAGACAAACATACTGAATTCAGCTTGTTAATTTCCTTATTTGTAATGGACGTATCCATTTAATGGTGAAATGTGGAGGATGTCCAGAGCAGGGCCACAAGGATGCTCAGAGGGCTGCAGCAGCTCTGCTGTGAGCACAGACTGAAAGAGTTGGGGCTGTGCAGGCTGCAGCAGAGGAGGCTCCTAGGTGACCTTCTTGTGGGCTTCCAGGATCTGAAGAGGGCTACAAAAAGCTGGAAAGGAACTTTTTAGGCCCTCAGAGAGTGACAGGACTAGGGGGAACGGAGCAAAGCTGGAGGTCGGGAGATTCAGAGTGGCTGTGAGGGGGAAGTTCCTCACCATGAGAGTGGCGTGAGCCTGGAATGGGTTGCCCAGGGAGGTGGTTGAGGCCCCATCCCTGGAGGTGTTGAAGGCCAGGCTGGACGAGGCTCAGGCCAGGCTGATCTAGGGTAGGGTGTCCCTGCCCCCGGCAGGGAGGGTGGAACTGGATGATCCTTGTAGATCTTTCCAACCCTGACTGATTCTATGATTCTGTGTTTCATTTATCATTCTATTCTACCAGAAAACAAACTGATCATTATGATGGAGAACCACACACTCGCTGCATTCTCATGAGTCCCAGGAATTATCAGAGAATTTCTATCAATATCCAGCCATATTTGCCTATTTCTTTAAAATTAACCCAGAGAGCTGTCAGGCTGGTTAAACACAGATGTCACTTGCCAAGCTGCAGAACAATAAAAGGCAGACTACAGAAGAAATCTGAGTTCATGCTGTGCCTTTTCTGGTTGACACTGGGTAATCAAATCTAGCCGAGTAACAGCTAACCACCAAGGGAACAGGATTTGACACAGAATTCTCTGGAGATTGCTGCAGAGATGTGCCTGACACACTAACCTCTGTCTTTGTAGGGGGTGTTAATTGGCCCACACTGTATCAGTTAACAAAACTTCTTCTTCCCCAAAGTCATCATTCACATAATGCTATGTAAAGTGATACTGGATGAGTCAGATTCTCTTTTATTTTTTCCACCTCTTCCATCCTAAATAATTTCCTTTCCAGTTTAATAAACTTCAATACTTAAGAAAAAATGGCAGATTCATCAGTTTGCCAAGGAAAGGATCATAGCAGAAAAGTAAGTGTAGCCAGGAAGGTGTTTATGCAAGTGACATTAATCATGCTGGGTGAAGATGGGTCACATCGATACCCGCATTCAACTTACAGGAGGGGATGAAAAACCTATAGTTGAAAGGAAGCTCTGACATCCAGATTCACAGTAAATTAGTCCTCCTTATGTAATAATGACATGAATTTCCTGTGAAAGTGCTAACTCTAAGGGTGAGGGAATACAGTAAGGATTCACTCCCAGAACCCTGCTTACTTGCACAGCCTGACTGAAATCTCCAGTCTGAAAAGAACACAAGTGACACATTTCCCTCTGTCAGCTGAATATATCTACTGTTTAGCCCCCCCATGCTGAACTCCACGAGAAATTCTTTCACAAAGAACTTAGGAAGGAGTGGCAACACTTCCTGCAGATTGAAGAGAACGTTCATGTAAACTCAATGGCAGAGAGCAGCAGGCAAAACAGGTGTGTGGTTCCTCCACTCACATTTTTAAACAGAGAGGTTTGTTGTCATTTTTGAATTAGGGAGCAGGGATGACAACTCACTGGGTGAGCAGCCTGTAAGGGCAATAAATCATGATGCTACTTTGCCTAAATTTGCCATTAATCTAGACAGCCCTTGCAGATAAAATATACTTCTTACCTGACTGAGAATCCGACCACATTTTTTTCCAATTTTTTCCACTAAATCAAAGATTGGGAAGTTCCAATTATTTAGCTGCTCCATCAGAGGATCCAAGTTGTCCATAACCAGAGGTTCAGGAGCAAGTACAGGCTTGTCCTATGCCAGAAATGAGAGTACAGAGGCATTTTAGTTCTGCAAAGCGTCTTGTGCAAAAAAAATATGCTTTTAAAAACTAAGGTGGCATTAGCATCATCTGTGAGTAGATGGCACTTTGCTCAGCTCAGCAGAGATGTCCCCATTTTCACCAGTCCTGCAGCTAGTTGCTCTCCTTTATAATTTGTTTTACTTGAATGCATAGGAAATTCTGAAGAAGAAACAGCAGTCTCTGCACTTATCCATGAGACACATTCCCTTGTTCACGCACGGGAACAACTCGCTCATTGCCGAGGGAGTCTGCTGTCTTCGTTGCATCATTTGCTGCAGTACCGAGGGAAAAGCACTCGGTTTCTGCTTCCACATCAGGATCCACTCATTACACTCTAACATGGCTAACAGAGCTCAGCCCAGCTGAAAACTCTTACCTCAAACTGAAACCTACCTGCTTTTTAAGGTCTGCAAATAAAAGATGGATCACACCCCTCCTTTCACACTTCTCCCTGCATGTTTCCTTGAATTATTAGTAAGAAATCGTAGAGAGAAATGCCAAAATATCTGCAGAAAAATGCTTCCTCTCAGCATGTCCATCTCCAACAGATTACAATACATGTTTCAAGAACTCATGCCAACTTACATTTATTCAGTTGTACAACAGGCTGTGGAAGCTTACAGTTAAATGAGAGGATCAGGACTGCAACATTCTCATACATCACCAATAACATCATGCATACCCTCAGACAAGAGTCAGTTTGTTTTAAAATAAGGACCACTGAACGTATTAGCCAAGACTACAAGGCTACTGAGAAGCTAAAGTAGTTGAACAGATCGTGCTGGTAGTCTGAGAAGATAATTTCTCTTCCTTCCAATTCATTGCCTTTAAAGGCAACCCTAACACAGAAGACAAATATTTCAGAAATGCCTAATGTCAGATCCAGAATATTAAGTTTATTCATCAAAACAGACCATTAGTGTTTCACACATGGTCAGTTCTTAGCAGCTCTCACGCAGTTCCATGGACCCTTTGGATTCTTGCAAGTCACAGGATCACAGAATGTAAGGGACCGGAAGGGACCTCAAAAGATCACCCAGTCCAACCCCTCTGTCAGAGCAGGATCACCTATACCAGATCACACAGGAATGCACCTGGGCAGGTCTTGAATACCTCCAGAGAAGGACATTCCACAACCCCTTGGACAGCCTGTTCCAGTGTTCTGTCACCCTCACAGTGAAAACATTTTCCCTTGTTTCCATGGACCCTCCTATGCCTCGTCTTCCAGCCATTGCCCCTTGTCCTGTCACTGAGCATCACTGAGCAGAGCCCGGCTCCAGCCTCTTGGCACTCATCTTTATATTTATAAACATGAATGAGGTCACCCCTCAGCCTCCTCCTCTCCAATCTGAAGAGGCCCAGCTCCCTCAGGCTCCCTTCAAAAGGAAGATACTCCCCTCCCTTCATAATTTTTGTGACTCTGCACTGGACTCTTTCAAGCAGATCCCTGAGGTCCTTCTTGAATGAGGGGCCCAGAACTGGACACAATATTCCAGATGCAGCCTCATCAGGGCAGAGTAGAGGGGAAGGAGAATCTCTCTTGACATGCTAACCACAGCCCTTCTAATACAGCCCAGAATGGCACTGGCCTTCTTAGTCACAAGAGCACGTGCTCCCTGTCAGTGCTACGGCTGCAAGGTAGATGCCTGCTGCAATTGTTGCTTATAACCACAGTCACAATTTTCAGCTAGCCCTAGGGCTCTTTTGGTGGGGTTTCAGGATTTTTGTTGGTTTGGGTTTTTGGGGTTTTTTGTTTTGATGTTGTTTTTTTCCAGTGTCATTATGCACTCAGCCAGTTGTGCCAGTGGAACTTAAACAAGCTACCTCAGGATGTATCAAGGGATGAAGAATGATGGTCTCAGGAGCGTATGTCCTACAGACGGATCCCTTCCGTGCCTGCTCTTTGGAGCAATCTGCCTCATCGTCATTTTGTACAATGTCACTGCTGTCACTGTTGTTGGTCTCGTAGTCAGAAGTGGCTTGCGCAGGATCATCTACAACAAAAACTCACAAAGCTTGTCATGTGAACCGCAAGGATGGCAGGAAAGTCAGCCTGGAACCTCCTGAATAAAAGGAACAGGATCTCTGACTCAAAATACATATGTGCTGCTTGGCTGGGTCCAGTCAGACAATCTGTTCAAGGGCATTAAAAGCATGTACCCTGCAGAGTATAAAAGCTGGGATCTGGGATCGAAGGGACAAGGATTTTGAGGACCATTATTCGAGCCGACTCGCTTAGATGAGGCAAACTATTTCCCTCATATTTTACTTCTGTTCTTCATCAGCATTTTGCATATGATGTACATACAAAATGGAACAAGCCTCAAAGACATCTTGCATTGTCTCACCTGCATGTACTCTCCTTTATGACAGACAGGAGTATCTGTCCTTGCAGCAAATGTTTATTGAGCAGTAAGGGCTGAGGTGTTTGATGAGAGACAAGGAATTACCTGTTCTGTTCAGGGTGTGCGTGGTACCATCATTTCTATCTAGCGTCCCTTCACCAGCTTCTATTTGGTTATAGGGTCTGCCACAGCTGAAACACATCAAGAAACAATGTAAAGAACCCTGTGCATTAGCCAGTCTTATGTAAAGTGACGTCCTGCTGACAGTGTAAGATTACTTCATACAGTAGAAGCTATGGTTCAGGGTGCGTTCTCTAGAAAACAAAGAGTAAGCTTAAGTTTTATGGGAAGTGAGGAAGGCAAAAAGAAAAAACCATACAATAAAACCTTGCAGTAACTGGCCACCACCAACAAATCTCTTTGGCCAACAGCAAACCTGGATCATCTGATCACTCTTTAAAATTAGTTTTTTTACTCTTGCAGTTTATCAGTGCAACCAAACCAAACAAACAACTGATTTTGCATTACAGTTGGCCTATACACATGAATTAAAAAAGTGAAAATGGGCTGGAGTGGCACACAGTCCTAAACACTACAACTGGAAAACAGCCATCCTGTGGCTGTGCTCTCTTCTTCTTGCTTAAAACCTAAATATGCTCTTCTTACAGAGGGCAAAAAGGTGTCTTGCCACGACTGCAATGACAAGACATCAAATAGATCAGGACCAAGTGGTTGTTTTCAACAGAACAGGAGGTGAACAATCTGCATCCAGACATTTAGCAGCGACACCAGAAGACAGAGCTTCTCCTTTCCCAGGGCGAGGAGACCTTGTGGGTGGGATGGCAATAGCACGGCCTTTATAAAAGTGCTTCATTCCTTGTGTGTCGTTCCCTTTAAGCTGTAAATGCAAACCAAATACCAGCTGCAACACTTCAAATTACAGTGACCCAACATGACAGAGTTTCAGACCTGACGGCACAGTGATGTGTCACAACAAACGTGAGAGAACTTAACAAACCTGAAGCGGTGTTTAGCAGTATTAAACCTGGCCATGAAAAAAACAACACATTAACATTTCTCTCTCTGGTTCATACCAGCATTTTGTGGTACATCTCATATAGAAGTACTACAAAATCATTTTGATTGGTCAGACTTTGTGCTAAAACTCTGTACCACTGTAAGTCTGCCACACAAAAATGGCTGAAATCCTATGCCAGATGGCTTTTGACCAGACCATCCGAAAAACATTCCAGGGTTTGGCAATGCCCCGCAAGCAGAACGAATTCCTGCAAGAACTCCAAATAAAAATGCAAATCTGTGTACAAGGATACTTATCACGCATAGCCAAGCAAAAAAAACTTGTATCACTCAGGTTTATTAAAAAAAAGATGGACAAAAAGTCTCAATTCCTCTCTCCCATATCCTTTGTGGTTCCCATAACGTCAGTACTAATAAGCCAAAAACATAAAAGGGGAAGAGAGCTCTGATTGCTTGTAATGCTACAAGGCTTTTGTGTCACTGTGAGAGTGTGTCTTGCTTCTAGAACAAACGCAGACTCACGCTGATTTAACATGTATGGTCCACATAAAACATTTAATATGTATGGCCCACATAAAACGCTACTAAAACCCTTTCCTGAGTTACCTAGCAGAATGCTTGCAATCTGTTCTATGTCAGAAGTAAACATGCCCATGCAACTCCAACTCAATTCCTTTCATGCACAGGCATTAAAAGGTACTTCTTAATCATGGGATTGTATTCACTTTTATTCCACAGGCTTCTTACAAGTTCTTCTAACAGCACTGCCTGGCATATGTTCTTGTTAAATGTGATTTTCAAACCCCACTGCCCTACCTCATTACGGTTTGTTAGTGAAAAAAAGAGTAAAATAAAACTACTGTCTTGAAGGGGAGGCCTCATTGCTCTCTACAACTACCTGAAGGGAGATTGTAGCACGGTGGGGGTGGTCTCTTCTGCCAGGCAAACAGGGACAGAACAAGAGAACACGGAACCAAGCCTCACCAGGGCATGTTTAGGCTGGATGTCAGGATGAAGTTCTTCACAGCGAGAGCGACTGGCATTGGAATGGGCTGCCCAGGGAGGTGGTGGACATTATCCCTGGAAGTGCTTAAAAGGAGGCTCGATGAGGCACTTAGTGCCATGGTTTAGTTAATTAGAAGGTGATAGGTTAGACTCAATCTTGAAGGTCTTTATCAATCTGATTAATTCTGATGCCACTGATTTGTAGCAACCAACTTGTATCAAGAGATTGTTTCCTCTGTTGTTTCTGTTGTTGGTTTTGCTAGGGAAGGGTTAGTTTGGTAATGGCAGAAGTTTGCTGACTTGGTATTATTTCCTAGCAAGACCTTTTTGTGAGTAGGAAACCTTGGGGATTGTATGCAATGAAGACTAGCAATCTATAGCACAAAAGCTCGAACACTGAAGGATTTCTTTCCAGTGTTTGATAATTTAACTCTCTTGGCTTGTCTAAGCCATTTAATTCCTTTTTTTTTTTTTTTTTAGGTTTGCTTTGGTGGCATGGGGGTTTTTTTTGGATTGTTGTTTGCTTGCTTTTTTACTGTGCTTACATTACTAAAGGATGCAATATTTGCATACTGTTGGTCCAGCTTATATCTGTGGATAGAACATCTCTGTATAGTCATGGCTAGAAATGTTGGAGTGCTTATGATTTTTTCAATGGACATTGAAGGCCTGGTGAATATTAGTTTACACAGCATTTCTCTTTTTTCAAACAATCAGCAAAGTCTGTGCCAGTAATGTAACAATTTATAACACTTACACAGCCTTAGCATTTGAAAACAAGGAAATTAAGAAGCTATGCAATGCAGCCTAGATAGATCACAAAAGACATTGGCCACAAAAAAGCTAACAATTACACCAAAATCCAAGTCTACACATACATTCCTGTCTAAAACAACCTTACATTGATTCTGTGGTGGTTTTGTTTTAACATTTGAAAAATGAAATGCAGCTGTTAACTGCCCTCTTTAAAAGAAGGCTTCCAGTAATCACTGTCACCAGTTAAAGCAACAATATTTTCTTAGACTAGTAATAAAGGCACTGTTTAACCTTTCACAGTAGCAATAAGCAGTATCAGTTTAAACAGCGGCATACTTACGGCTGATCTCTTGTGTGTAATAGAGTTTTCAACTCAAATGAATCACTGCAAATCCTAGCTCTGAATACTTCTGGACAACTTTTAAAAGCAACTGCATTTCTAGTTGGTCACATAAAGAACATCTTAAAAGCCTGCTAGAATCCTAGTCTGAAGTACAGTGAGGATGGCTCCCTTGGATAAACCTGAAACTTCAATTTTAACTTTCTCACACCCACTTCATAGACTTGAACACAACACACTGAGACACAGCCAAAGCCATGTGACTGAAGTCAGAAGCAAATAAATTATTTCCAAAGACAGTAGAACTTGGTAACATTCACTCTGGTCTCAGATGATGTGCTGCCCACTGCCTAGCCAATAACCATCACGGACCACTCAGAATCACACAGAATCACAGAATTAACCAGCTTGGAAAAGACCCCATGGATCATGGAGTCCAACCTAGCACCCAACACCTTCTAATTAACTAAACCACAGCACTAAGTGCCTCATGCAGCCTCCTTTTAAACACCTCCAGGGATGGGGACTCCACCACCTCCCTGGGCGGCCCATTCCAACACAAATCACTCTCTCTGTCAAGAACTTCCTCCTAACATCCAGCCTGAACCTGCCCAGACACAGCTTGAGGCTGTGTCCTCTTGTTCTGTCACTGCTTGCCTGAGAGAAGAGACCAACCTCACCTGGCTACAACCTCCCTTCAAGTAGCCACAGAGAGCAATGAAGTCCCCCCTGAGCCTCCTCCAGGCTTAACACCCCCAGCTCCTTCAGCCTCTCCTCACAGGGCTGTGCTCCAGCCCCCTCACCAGCCTTGCTGCCCTTCTCTGGACACATTCATCCATCTCAACATCTTTTTTAAACTGAGGGGCCCAGAACTGAACAGTCATTAATATGACCAAAAGTAGCACCTCAAGATATCCTTGAAACTGCTCAGGAACAGGCTTCTAAATACCAGTGCTTCCCACGACTCTGAACTGGATATGCATTGCAAACTCCAGAAATCTAACTTGGCAACCGAATCCTTTTCAAGAAGATGAGCAGAAGAACTTTCTTTCCAAAATGCTGATTTTACAGAGCCGGTCTGGTATGCACTGAAACATCAACGGCAAATCACAAATATTTTTACGTTGGGCAAAAGAGCTTCTTTGTGAGAACAACATGAAACGTTCCAAGGCATGCCAAGTTACGTCTTACCTGCTGCAGATGACAGAAGGGTTGATAATAGGGTCTGACAAGCTAGGTGCACTCTGAGTGGAAGTTAAGACTTTGTGTGGTTTTAAGCCTTGCTTGGTGGCAGTATCAGTAGAATCTGGAAATGACACAGAAGATATTTTTCTAGTGGGACTTGCAGCAGATGTCCCTTGAATTGGTGAATGACACGGGGAGGTGAGAGGCGAAATATTTGGTGGGACACCTGGCAGGAGAAAAGAAGAGTCTCATCAATTAACAGAAGTGACAGATGGTTGCACGAGTTAACAGCACAGTAATACTCCTCTTGAGAGGATACCAGCACAGCTTCCAAATGGAAAAATAAAAGAAAACTCTCCTCTACTCTGAGCCAAGGCCAATACTGTCACACAGAGATGAAGCTCCACTCATATCAGTCACTTCTACCTGCTGAAAAACTGGCTCAAAACACAAAGTGTATTCTCCCTGTTGAGTAGGATGCACTACCAAGCAGGTGTGAAATGAAAGGCATGTGTCCACGGCAGGACAACTGGTACCAACTTGGACCTGCTTCATGTTAAACAGAGAAGGACCTGTAGGAGGCCATCTTGGGCTTAGAGATCATGAGACAACCAGAGTTGTTGATTCTTGGCCAAGTAAGGAGGAGGGTTAGCAGAACTACCACCTTGGACTTCCATAGGGCAGCCTCTGGCCTGTTTCAGGAGGCTGTTAGTGTTCCTTTGGAGGTTGTACTCTGAAGGGCAAAGCAGTTGAAGAAGGCTGGGCGCTCTTCAAGGGAATGTTAGAAGCCAAAGGATAGGCCAGTGGGGAAGAAGGCCAGCCTGGAGAGCTTCAGCTGGAACTCAGGGACAAAAGGGGAGCTTATGGCCTCTGGAAAAGGGGACAGAACAGTCAGGAAGACTACAAGGATGCAGTGAGAAAATTAGAAGGGCCAGACCTTACCTGGACTTACTATGGCTGTAAAAGATAATAAAAAAATGATTCTATGAATGAGCAGCAAGAGGACTACGCAGAACCTCCATTCTTTATCAGATGGAGGGCAATATTGTGACTAAGGCTGAAGTACTTAATGCCTCCTTTGTCTCAGAACCCTAGTGGTGCCATTTCTGCATTCCTCACAGATTTTGGCACTGATCTTTTGCTGCTGGAGTTTGTTTTTCATTCTCTGTTGCTCGCTTGCAAACGCTACCTGTACCACATGGCGTTGTACTCCTGAGCCAGCGTATCAGAAACTGCCAATATTCACACATGCAAATGCTAGCAAGATACAGCTCCCTCTCTCTCATTCTGTCTAAGCACCCTTGCCAAGATGAAATGCATCACCCAGTTCAGTGTCTGAGACAAAGCACTGCCTTCTTTTTAAATCTGATTTACATTTGCTAGTTTCAGAGGAAAATGTCCTATTCACAATAAAGCACAGAGAAGAAAACATTATCTTAAAAGGAAAGGCATGTAAGCTGACTTACCTCCTGTTCTTAAGCTTTTTAGGAACTCAGAATCAGTTCATTTACTATGTTCATCTTCAAAGCCAAAAGACACAAAGAGCTTAGGAACTTTAAGTGGTCTTATGTCTGAATTGTGCTTGCTATCTAAAAATTACCTTTAGGCATAAACATTGTCTTAGACACAAACATTGTCTTAGAATAAGGCACTACGCTGATCTAAGGGTTAAGAAACATTAACCTTGCAGGACATATGTATACAGTTCCAGTGTCTTTACTGATAACACCTTAGTATGATATGAGGTAAACACAGGAGTCACTGTCGAGAAATCAAGAGTTCAAAATCTCTGACAGTTACTGGAATGCAGTTCTGAACTACTTGATATCTCTAAGTTTGACTAGGATATTTCTTCAGGAAACATGTGGTGTGCATTACTGTCTCAGTTCAATGATTGCAATTAGGATATTACACCTGTGCTGAGACCAGAAACCTAAGCCTACAGGGCAATTAAAAAGTCATCAGATGACTCTGACATGGAAACTGCTTTAAAATACAGAAAGCCTCTGTTCCACATTTACTAGTCCTTCAAGATATGTGCCTTCCATACAGCAAAAGTAAGTCTTTAAAGACATTCCATAGTCTGTTAGCTGAACAAAGAACTGAGTTGGAGTATTAACTACCTTTGAGCCCCACGTTACCAGGTATCTTCAGGACTCTTAGGGAATACAATATAAATGGTCATCTTTCAGCAATTTAAAGCAAGCTCTAGGAATGTAACCAGCAATTTTAACAACCATGTTTCTAATCACAGCTGACTTTCTACGGCTAGCCCAGGCTCCTGGCTTCTGAAATACATTTGGCTGTGGGTCTTTTTAAGAGTAACTTTCCAGGAGAAGTAACCAGCAAAATAACCCCCCAAAAAACAAACCCAGAAAAGTGCCAAGTGGCTTCCAATAACATAACATAACGGCATTTATCAGCAAAGGTGAGAGAAAGGAAGTCTTGCTACAGCAAGGAGGGAGAAGAATGACAATGCAGAGAGAATTGTTTCAGTGCATCCATCTGCTACGGTTCTCCAGAAATGTTACACCTCTGCAATGCTGAAAGAACAGAAGAGTACCTTCAATGTGAAGTTACATATGAAAACATGTGAGTTTACCTCAGGCATTTTGCCTTAACAGGTAGAGGTAGCAGTACTCTAAACTCCCAATGTTTTCATGCACAGATTTAGCTAGATCAACTCATACTGAGAATTATTATACACTGCCACTGGAGTTGACATTAAAAAATATTATTTATTCATGAGTGAAAAACTGAAGCAATTCTTTAGATGGAACATGAAAAAAAAAATTATGTAACCACCAAAATATCAACTTTCTGCATAAAATATTGAGCCAAAAGTTTTACTCCTATCAATGTCTCTAGGATCTTTTTGTGATAGGATGGTGCACTCCATCAACTGGCAGCTCAGGTATTTGGGCAACAGAAATGACTACTAACGTCTTCTGAAAGCCCAAGAGACTAAAGGCAAATTTGACTGATGGGGTCAATAAACCTTGTTTTCCAAACGTAAAATACTATGCACACATGCTCCCTTTTCAAGTTAATGGGTAAAGCTCTGAAAATCACAAACCTATTTTGGATTTGTTCTGTTCTAAAACACATTCCTGAATTCTTGGTACTATATCTGTATCATTTTCCAGGTTCAATTTTATTCAGTTGCCTATGTGCCTATTACCTTTTAAGGCAATACTGTGTAACAAAGCACCTTTGGTACAAGAAGAGATTAAACCAACTCTTCACTTTGAAAAGCAGACAAAATGTGACAGTGCTAGAAATGTCAAATAATTGTGCAGCTGTATCTTCAAACCCATCTCTAAGTTGGGATTCTGTGACGTATCAGACCTCAGGCACCTGTACATTTCCATCTGGTGTCTAAGCAGCCAGTATCTCTGAGTAACATTATCTCAAAACTATTTCAAGCTTGGAGCTGGGCTGATTTAAAAAAGAAAGGCCTTGTGATCACTTAGAACTGCAAGTTAAGGCACGAGTAAACATTATAATATTCTGCACTTTGTACAGAGAAGAGAACCTTGTTACTGTGGATGAAGATTGCTCTATGCCTGCCACTATCAGTAATGAAGCTGCCTTCTCAATTTCTTCCCCTCCATTCAAACAGGAGTCATTTTTTTAAAGACCCCAAAAAGCTGAGTAGAATGACCCATATTTAATCTTCTCTAAAAGCCAGCAAGAGCTACCTGGACATTCTCAATACCAGAGATAGACCTCCAAGTTACAATGGCTTTATTGCAGATGTGTTTGCACAGGTCAATTGTTGCCTACAGCTCTGGATGGCATTAAGTAGGTTGTGGTGCTTCAGGAAATCTGTTAGGCAATATACATAGACAGTCTAACAAATGTCACAGAAAACACACTGCTCTTCTCCCTGATGTAGTGAAGGGAAATACAGAGATACAAATCACAGCACTATTCAGTACTGCACTTAACTGCACTGTGTCACGACCACCTCTGCAAATCACAACAGTCAAAACATGTACAGAAGTATCACTGTAGTACTCTAAGATGCTGTTGCTGTTTTGTTTTGCTTTTATAAAGGAAATAGCAACATTCACATTGGTAGAAAACCAAGAAAAGACACAGACTGGGCAGAGATCAAAAGCAGCTGCACGTGCTAGCCACAGGGAAGCAGCTAACAGCCTGACAGTTCAACAGATGCCCACTCACCTTGTCGGCTCTGCCTTTTGGCATTCAGGTGGTTGGTAGAAGGCATGGTGTAGGAGGTGGAGAAGGACCTGCTCTTTGTGATTGACATCAGAATTGAGCTGTTCCAGGAGTCAGTGCTGCAAAACAAGAGTGCAAATGAGCATAATTTGACACAGTAAAAAGCCTTGACAGCAGATCTTCAGAAGTTAGGAGCAAGAAGTATGCAGTTCATAGACAGCACAAAATCTGAAGAAGAAAACAGCATCTATCTGCTGACTGAACTGCTATTTGTGAGGCATTAGTGGTGTATTCAGCAAAAATATTTACAATGCAGGCACTCCAAAGCTGGACTTCCTTCAGTGCACAGGCTTATTCACTTTATTTATACAAGGATGCCTTCATTATATTGTTCTGACAGTACAAAGAGGCTTGAAAGTTGACTTGAAACAAGTTAAATTTATATTCTCTTCTAATGCCTCCTTACAAGAGCCAGAAGTGCCAGAGTTCTCAGTGTAAATGCAAAATCAGTCTTGTTGACACCTCTGCTGCAACCGCCAAGGCAAACACCCAGTAACCCTTCAGGCACTGGAGCAGCTCTGCAGGGGGCTGGAAGAGACCTGGAAGAGCACTGCGCTGCTGTCACTAGGAACATGTCCCCTCTCTGGGTGACATGCTTTAGTCCACTGGAACGCATCTCCAATAAAATCCTGTTGGCACACCCTGAAGACACCGGACAATAGGGCACATGTGGCCCTACATATAGGGAACAAGTGGCGGCACCCTGCAACAGGACGGGTGCATGCCTTCAGCCTCCGGCTTGTAGATGTGCACCAGAAGAGGCCAAACACTTCTGTAAAGAATGAGAAGTGTGTTTATGGTTGCTTTCTTAAATGACACTCATTAAATGTCACCTATTGCAGGGATATAGACCTCACGAGGTGTGCTGGTTTAAGGTTAATTTGAATATTCTAATAAGAGAAATTAGACCATTGGTTGCAAGAGGATAAAGTCTGAGTCATTCATTGGTTAGCTAAAAGGAATACAAAGCCAAAGTACAACCATTTCTGCCCTCTTTGCTCCCTTTGCTGCTCCTTCACTCCACTCTAATATCTTCCACTAACCTTAGCTAACAGATAACAGGAAAGCCTTGCTGGTAGTTTTCCATCTGAGAGAGAGAGAGAGAGAGAGAGAGAGAGAGAGAGAGAGATGGGGGAGCCTCAGGCCCCTTATGGGCTTCTTCATCTGGGGGGAAAGTTTGGATTTCTGTATTATTTCTAAATTGTACTTAATTGCAAATACATGTAAATATAGTGCTTTGCTGTAAATGTAGCTTTAATCTTACTTCCAATCCATCTGAGCTAGTCAGGTAAAATTTCAGTTGGGGGAGGGAAGTTCCCAACCCACTACACATGAGGTCTGTGACTTCTCTGGAGAGATCCACGGGGCCTGTAGGCTCCACATTTTCCTCGCAGCCTCCTATGCAAGTGACAAGATGATAAGTGAGGCAGAAGGCAGCCTCCTAAAGCCTAGTCTCAGCTGAACTTGAAAAAAAGGGAAACACCCCCAGAAGTGTTCTGGAAAAAGGCATTTTAACTCTACAAACACCTTACTGTTTTGCCAGAGCAAGCTCCACCTACAAAAATACTTGCTGGAGGTTTCCACTGTCTCAGCCTCCTATAATCTGTGATGGTTCCTTTATCGTTTCTGTTTGTATGTTTGTTTTGTGAGTTTGTTTTTTGAGAAGAAGAATACAACACACTGGCCCACTGCAAATAAAACAACAAAGCTAACACCCTTAGACCAAAGCTAACAGCCTCAGACTTCCTATGGGAGAGCCACTGGACATGGAAGCGACTGGGGCAAGGAACGTGTAAAGCTCTATTATTGTTCCAAATCATTTGGAGCTACGAGAGGACACGTCTTGCCTGCCTAGCGAACTGGGGCTGGACACACACAAGATTGCTGACCATAAGCTAGATTTAAGGGGGAGCTCTTTCCAGTATGTGACTGGAGATCTAGAAGTGATGCCACAGCCTCTGAGAAACAAGTTGCAGATTTTTTAACTACAGAACCTGCTACAGGGCAAGCCCTGTGTCACCTCCCCTCTCCTGATTTTCACGCTGTGAAATGCTTCTTTCACGGTGACCTGTAGCATGCCTGAGTTCAGTGGCAAATAATCACCATTTATTCCCTAACTGGCAGACAATCAAGACTCTTTTTTTCCTCTGTCATACACTTTTTTCTATGAAAGCAAACCTGTACTCTGCAAAAATTTTTTAAAGCTAGATGAACAGGATTCAGCTTTACCCTTTCTGGAACACACATTTTTTTTCTCCTCTCCTGTAAAAGAACTGCAAGCAGTAGGCTGGGGGGCTTGAAAGAGATGTATTTACACAACTGGTGACATTAACCATACAAAGAGTTGGTCCTCTGCTTAGCTTACCAGGCAGAGTTATATAACAACCACAGAACAGGACCAACAACAGTATTTAATTCCTCTCCTCCTGCCTCTGATTCCCTTCTTAGGATGCTTACACATTACGTGAGAGTCTGAGATCAACAGTTTAAATCATGTGCACCCTGGGAAACACAGGCCAGTGACTGAAGAACATTTGTGTTTGGTTATAGCTGCTATATATTTACTTTTACTGAGACACATGGGACTCCTCACAAAGCAAACACTGGCTAACCGTGTATCTTTCTTCTACCAGACTTTCGGTGTACTCTCAGGCTGTCTTGAGCACCTAGGAGTGCTGCACAAGAGCCTCCTCTATGGGAAAGGGGTAAGTATCTGGAAGAAAGACTGACCAAAGCAGTTCTCTAGGCTTGCACTCACCCACACTGTCTAACATCACAGTTAATAGTGCCTGGGACATAAACCTCTCCTTGCAGATGAGCACTATTCCCACAAGATAAGCATCTATTCAACTCCTTTATTCACTGGCTGCTCCTGGATTACCTGGCACAGCCCTTGTGGAGTCTTATATGCAGCTCACTTCAGGCTATCTGGCAGCAAAATTCATGTCTGAAAGCCCTCAGGCAGAGAAGCAACTTTACTGAGGTGTCTTCTGCAAATGCCCTAAACCAGTCAGCTATTGGCTGGCTAGGATGACTTTTTTTGATAATGGCTCAGGGATCAGACCTTGAGAAAAAGAAAATGAGTAAGAATGAGCAGGGAATACCTAATACCTAACTGATATGTCAGTCATGAGAGACCACAGACATAAACCAAAAACCCGTCTCTCCAGCACAGTGAGAACTAGTGTGCTTCTGGGTAACTCTGAGAGACTGTAGGAAACTGCAACTGCATTTTGAACTGGGCACAAAATTGAGTAGGTAAATTCCTCAACCTGTGCAAACCTCACTGCAAGTTCACAGATTACATTAGGTTGGAAGGGACCCTCAAAGGTCATCTTGTCCAACCTCCCTGCCGTCGGCAGGGACACCTGCAGCTAAATCAGGCTGCCCATGGCCACATCAAGTCTGATCCTGAATGTCCATGGGGACAGGGCCTCAATCACATCCCTGGGCAACTTGTTGCAGTATTTTACCACTCTCATTGTAAAGAACTTATTCCCATATATAACCTAAATCTACTCTGCTTCAGTTTCAAACCATTGCGCTTCACCGTATCGCCACAAGCCTTTCTAAACAGTCCCTCTCTAACCTTCATGAAGGTTTCCTTCAGATACTGAAATCTAGCTCTAAGGTCTCCCTGGAGCCTTCTCTTGTCTAGGCTGGTCAGCCCCAATTCTTTCAGCCATCTTCACAGGTGAGGTGCTCCAGCCTTCTGATCATCTTGATGGCCCTCCTCTGGACCTGCTCCATCAGGTCCATGTCACTCTTGTGTCAAGGAGATCTAGTGCTGCACTGTATGAACATAACCTTAAAGCGTACATGTTGTGAGAGAATCTAGAAGGCTTCCAGGCAAACCAAACAAATAGTGGGCAATTATTTCAGTAATTTTGCTGAACTTAATTTCAAGGCTCTAATAATTATTGTTTCATAGCTGTGACTCTCCCAGTACCAGCACCTGCCTGCAAACTCCATGAAAATACAGGGCATCTTAAATGAGTAAGTAAATAAACAAATCATTAATAGAAGTGGGCATTCAATCTGCACCCCAACAAAATAGCTGTGCATATCTCCTTTCTGTGGGAGATTAGGAAGAGCCTTTTAATTAAAGGAGACAGCTGAGATTCTGGATCCCAGAAGCTAAACTTTGCACAGGAAAGAAGGGTTCTGCTTCCAGCAGGTAAAGCACCACAACCGTCCTGCAAGAAAACTTCTCACTGCCCATTTAATTCTCAGCTTTGCTTACAGCTACTACTAGCAAATCTCCCTTTGCAATTTTGCTCCTAGACTATAGCTTTTCTTGTCCTTTTCTCCTGGTGGTAACAAATCTGTTGTCTTCTCTCCCCTAAATCACTTTTTGTATTTGCCATCTATTGCCGGCACTGCATTTGCAGGAGTTCATACAGGGCACCCCAAGCACTTTGTACGTTCTGGAATTAAGTGCATATATGCAATGTGTGGTCTGAGGAGACTCCATTTCTAGAGACAGAAAACCACAAAATTGGGCATTTTAGGAACACTCATTTAAAAGGGACGTTGAGATGCTTGAGCGTGTCCAGAGAAGGGCGACGAGGCTGGGGAGAGGCCTTGAGCACAGCCCTACGAGGAGAGGCTGAGGGAGCTGGGATTGGTTAGCCTGGAGAAGAGGAGGCTCAGGGGTGACCTTATTGCTGTCTACAACTACCTGAGGGGTGGTTGTGGCCAGGAGGAGGTTGCTCTCTTCTCTCAGGTGGCCAGCACCAGAACGAGAGGACACAGCCTCAGGCTGCGCCCGGGGAGATTTAGGCTTGAGGTGAGGAGAAAGTTCTTCACTGAGAGAGTCATTGGACACTGGAATGGGCTGCCTGGGGAGGTGGTGGAGTCGCCGTCCCTGGGGCTGTTCAAGGCAGGATTGGACGTGGCACTTGGTGCCATGGTCTAGCCTTGAGCTCTGTGGTAAAGGGTTGGACTTGACGATCTGTGAGGTCTCTTCCAACCCTGATGATACTGTGATACTGTGAAAATCAGGGTTTGTGTTCTGAAAGTTAGCAACTAGAGGATGAAGAAGTGTTTTATGAACTGGTTTGATGACAGGACCACATCACTTGCTGTATTCTTAACATATCAGCTGGGGGGAAATGCTGCCTATCACAGAGACTTTAAATAGATATCTTGTCTCGTTTCCAACTGTGTTGTCCAATTCTGCACTTTGGTAGTGTAAGTAGATTTTGCCTTTTAATTTTGTTTTCCACTAACAGGAAATAACTCTGGCGTGATCTGGTTAAAATTGGGAATGTCACTTCTTTGGCAACCCAATTTAGAGAAGCATGACACACTCTAACACACTTTGGAGTCAGCATTTACAAATGAGGGACATCATCACACGGAACCAAAGAAATACGCCTAAACAGCGACACAAAAGAGAAGAAGTAATCTGTAACCTGGGTGCAGATGACTCATGAGGTTTGATGCTTCCACTGCGATCCCTTCTCACTGGAGCTGGTTCCAGTGTAGGTAATCCTGTGGCTGATGTTGTTGTGGTCCACGTCGAGGACACTCGTCTCAGCAGTCCTGGAGGCAAACTTCTCCGTAAGCGCTAGAGAGATATCAGTTGCTTAGAGTTTATATAGGCTTACCTAAGCTTTAAACATGCAGAAGAAAAACATTTCCATCTGGTTCATTCTGCCTGACAGCATCTAGTGAGCTACCTTACACCTGAACTCTCCCAGTGCCTACCTTTTCAAATGAAAACAGTCAGTGCTTTAAATTCTTGGAGGGTTTGGGTCATCCTCCTTCTTTCAAGGTTAAGAAAAGCTATCTATCCACAGCCGCACAGCCACAGATGCTCAACACTTGGAGCTGTCACTGGAGTCAGACAGAGCTGGTTGTGCTCTTTAAAAACTCTGGGTTTATTTCTTGTGGCCAAAAAGCACCTAAGTCACCAGAGCCAAAAAGGAAACCGGGAGATTGGAATACTTGTCATAAAAGGAAGGCTGAGAGAGCTGTGATTGCTTAGACTGAGAAGGCTCAGGGGAGATCTTGCCAACATGTATAAATACTTGAAGGGGTTGTGTAAATAGACAGAGCCAAGCTCTTTCCAGCGGTGCCCAGTAAGAGGACAAGAGACAACGGGGCAAAAACTGAAACGCAAGAAATTCCATTTAGGTGCAAGAAAATACTTTTGCTGTGAGGAGGCTTGCCCAGAGAGGCTACATCCATGGAGATACTCAAAATCCAGTTGGACATTCTCCAGTGCAACCTGCTCTACACTGAGCCTAGAGAAATCAGCTCAAGGTTAAACTTGCTTGAGTTGAGGGACTGGACTTAGTGATCTCCAAGCTGGACTAGATGATCAATAGAGGTGCTTTTAACTTCACCTATTCTGTGATGTAAGCTGTCATGGATGCTCAGAATCAAGGATTCAAGTCAAGAAAGGCTGTAAGGAAACTAAAGGAGGAGAGCTCAAATTATTTTTCTTGCTCTATCCAACCTAAAGATCATCTGCTGACATTAAACTTTCATGCTCTGGGACATGATGTCTCCTGAAAAGCTTAGGGACAACATCACTGTTTACAGCAGATTTTTCTAGAGTACCCTGCAGCATTTCTCTTTCACTTGACGCTTCCTTTTGTCTGCTAACAAGACTCATACTGTTTTCCAAATGTTTGAAGGCAGAGCTAAAAAAGGATGGTAAGACAGAGTCTTTGTGGATCCAGACCTGCTGCTGCAAGTGCTAGAATTTTCTAAAATGTTTATTTTGTACATCTCATGAAGTGTTCATAGTTAAGAACTAACATAAATAAGTTTGTGATGGAGAATCTTGACTTTTCCATAGGGTTAAGAGATATGAGATGGAAGACAGAATTATAGAATCACAGAATTAACCAGCCTGGAAAAGACCTCTGGGATCATCAAGTCCAACCTATCACCTAACCCTTCTAATTAACTAAACCATGGCACTAAGTGCCTCATCCAGCCTCCTTTTAAACACCTCCAGGGATGGGGACTCCACCACCTCCCTGGGCAGCCCATTCCATTGCCAGTCACTCTTTCTGTGAAGAATTTCTTCCTAATGTCCACCCTGAACCTGCCCTGGCACAGCCTGAGGCTGTGTCCTCTTGTTCTGTCCCTGGGTGCCTGGGAGAAGAAACCAACCCCCACCTGGCTGCAACTTCCTTTTAGGTAGCTGTAGACAACAATGAGCTCTGCCCTGAGCCTCCTCTTCTGCAGGCTGCACACCCCCAGCTCCCTCAGCCTCTCCTCACAGGGCTGTGCTCCAGGCCCCTCCCCAGCCTTGCAGCCCTTCTCTCAACACCTTCCAGCACCTCAACATCTCTCTTGACTGGAGGAGTCCAGAACTGGACACAGCACTGCAGGTGTGGCCTGAGCAGTGCTGAGCACAGGGGCAGGACTGCCCTGGTCCTGCTGGCCACACTGTTCCTGATCCAGGCCAGGATGCCACTGGCCTTCTTGGCCACCTGGGCACACTGCTGGCTCACGGTCAGCTGCTGTCAATCAGCAGGCCCAGGTCCCTCTATGCCTGGCTGCTCTCCAGCCACTCTGTCCTCAGCCTGCAGCGCTGCTTGTGGCCGAAGTGCAGAATCTGGCACCTGGACTCATTTAAATCTCAAGGCACTGGACTGTGCCCATCTATCCAGCCTGTCCAAGTCCCTCTGCAGAGCCCTCCTGCCCTCTAACAGATCCACACTTGCTCCCAACTTGATGTTGTCTGCAAACTCATTGATGCTGATCATCCAGATCATCAGTGAAGATATTAAACAGGACTGGGGTCAGCACTGATCCCTGGGGCACATGACTAGTGACTGGCTGCTGTGGTTTTGAAGCTCAAACTTGAAAACAAGTATGTTATCGTACTATATCCTTACCCAAAGTGCTTAGTCTCAGATACTTCAGGTAAAGATCTCAAATCTGTATTTAGAAACTTAAAGAACTGCAAACGATTAGTTTTATGAACCATAATAGTTCTCTGTAGCATTAACTCATATCTTCTTCCTTCATTTCTCTTCTCACTAGCTCTTATGCAACAGCAAATGGGTATTTGTTCACTGTGCTTGCTCATGTGATGGCAGTGTTCTTCCACTTAACTTTTGTCCTCAGAGCCCAGGCTACAGCCAATTTAGTTCAGACACGTGTACTAAAAAAGGCTGGAAAATGCACTTTAAAACCTATTAACATTCATTTCCTATACACAGATGCTGCATAGGCAAGTAGAGTAATGATTACCACACTACCAAAATATACTAAAGAAAGAAGTACAAGTGTTGCAATTGAGATGCCAGGAAATGCTGGAATGAATTCTGCCCACACCAGCTGAACTGTTCAAAACTAAAGGTATTTGCCTCTGCAACCTTTTCTGCCTGTGTTTAATTTTATAAGAGAAACTGGTGAAGTTTCAAAAGCAAAATGTAAGCCTTGCAGTACTGCTAATTACCAACAAATCTACAATTCAAGCTACTTCAAAGACGACGTTTTCTTCCTAGCTGTTTGTTTTCTACTTGTGGGTGGTTAACACTGCTTACTTCCTGTTAGATTTCAAGCATTCACAAAGCCATCCATCACAGCAGTAACATACACAGATAGACTATTTTTTGTTTGTTTGGCCTTCTTTTTCTTGTCAAGACTACTTCTCATGAGCTCACAATGTTTGTCATGTTAAGTGTAGCAGTGATTCTGTTTGTTTGTATGGCATGCCACACTTTAATCTTGATCCAAAGCACCTGGAGGTCACCAGCAGAGGCTTTTCATTGACTTACACAGGTTTCACAGCTCTAGCTAAGAGAAGGAAGAGACTGGAATTGATAGAGAATTTAAAATTCCAGCCTTTCAAATGGGCATAAAGGCCTCTGATATTACTGCTCATTGAGTAGGATAGTCACTTCACATGCAGTGGCTCAAAAGTGGGAGGGGAAATTTCTTTGTGAGAAGCAACGGGGCAGAATCTGAATGCTGAAAGGCTTTTGCTTGCTCTGCTTGCTAACATTTCTTCTCTCTTAAGCTCCAACCAACACGTGTGACAAACTATACCCTCTATGTATGCACACTGTGTTGAACACCTAAACATGCTTGAACCAAAGTCAACCTGACCATGAATTAAGACACATAGGAATGCTATGACTACGAGAGCAACAACCTACTTAGCTGTCCTTTCACAGTAGGGTAAGATTAGTGCACAAAATGTTAATCTGAAGCAAGGAAACAAACAAACAAAAGGCTGGGGACATCGCCCAGTAGTCCGGTGCGGCCCCTTTAGGGGGAGCCAAGCTAAAACACCAGTGTCCAGTACTCACCTTGGGAATAGCTAGTTTCTCTCCTTTCTCTGGGCATTCCTCTGAGTCAGAGCAGGTGTAGTTCTCACTGAAGGACACCAAAGGGCTCACCCTTGGCTTGTGGATGGCATGGAAGGTTAACTGCGTGTTAAGCAGGTTGCTCACTGTTCTGAGTGAAGTGCACACATTGGGCGGCAGTGAAGGATCAGCCAGGAGGTCTGTAATGAGCCCATGTGCTTCTCCCATGACAGCGATATCCACAGTGATGCTGGTACCAGAAGACTAAAGAAAACAAAAGTAATACATGTAAGATGATAGAAGTGAACAACCTGCTGAGCAGTGTCTAAATTTGTGGTGAGCTCTCCACACCTGTTGTTAAAGCAATTACTCACGGACTGGAAAAACAATAACACAAAATAATTGTTTAAATAAGGAGAATCATGCCGAATAGATCTATCATCAGGCACAGTGCTCACGGTCCACAAAGAGCAGGCAATGTCATCATATCTGATTTCACAGCTTTCACCACCTGCAGCTGACTTAACCCATCTGAATGAATTGTTCTGGCTCCCTACTAAGACACAGGCAGTGGCCGGGGGCTGTTTGCACAAATAATTTTGGAGACAACACAGCTTAGAATGGGAGGAGTCTCTCTTGAGAGATGACTTTTTATTATTTACACAGGCATCCAGAATAACCAATGTTCAATGCCTAAGCTTAAATGAACAAAATTAATCCCCAGCATAGGCTGAGAATTTGAAACTATCTCCATGCTAATGAAATATGGCATCCTGCTACAGTGGTGACAACATTCTCCTCCTGGGCAGCTATGGGGTCAAAAGTGCATTTTCCAGTCCTTCTTTGATTCGGACACAAATGCTGAAAACAGTTACTCTGCCAAGTTGTATAACAAATTCACATGGTCCTTACTTTCTCTTGGGTTTGAAATACATGCTTACTTTACATATATTATTCAGGAAAAAAACATTAACTCAAGTAATGAGTAAGCAGAAATAGCAGCAAAGAGCAGCTCAAACCACTGGCAAATCTTACACGACCTACCCAAGTATGTGTCTATAATTGATGTGGCTGGAGAGCAGCCAAACAGAGAGGGATCTGGGGGTACTGATTGATACTCGCCTGAACATGAGTCAGCAGTGTGCCCAGGTGGCCAAGAGAGCCAGTGGTATCCTGGCCTGCATCAGGAATGGTGTGGTCAGCAGGAGCAGGGAGGTCATTCTGCCCCTGTACTCTGCACTGGTTAGACCTCACCTTGAGTACTGTGTTCAGTTCTGGGCCCCCCAGTTTAGGAGGGACATTGAAATGCTTGAGTGTGTCCAGAGAAGGGCGACGAGGCTGGGGAGAGGCCTTGAGCACAGCCCTACGAGGAGAGGCTGAGGGAGCTGGGATTGGTTAGCCTGGAGAAGAGGAGGCTCAGGGGAGACCTTATTGCTGTCTACAACTACCTGAAGGGTGGTTGTGGCCAGGGGGAGGTTGCTCTCTTCTCTCAGGTGGCCAGCACCAGAACAAGAGGACACAGCCTCAGGCTGCGCCAGGGGAAATTTCGGCTCGAGGTGAGGAGAAAGTTCTTCACTGAGAGAGTCATTGGACACTGGAATGGGCTGCCCGGGGAGGTGGTGGAGTCGCTGTCCCTGGGGCAGTTCAAGGCAAGGTTGGACGTGGCACTTGGTGCCATGGTCTAGCCTTGGGCACTGTGGTAAAGGGTTGGACTTGATGATCTGTGAGGTCTCTTCCAACCTTGGTGATACTGTGATACTGTGGTAAAGGGTTGGACTTGATGATCTGTGAGGTCTCTTCCAATCCTAATAATACTGTGATACTGTGATCTATAATGGCATGCTGCAAACCAACTGTGGCTGAGACAAACTGCCCATGTAGCCCACGCACCACGCACAGAGGCAGCCTAATGCAGGGGAAGCGCCGGGCTTCCAGCACGTGCACAGAGGGGCTGATCCACAGAAGCATATTTGAGGTCATCCAGAACTTCTCGACATCCAGCAGCTCCATGTACCATCTGTCAGAAGGCAATGGTAACGATCAGAGGCTGGAGAACCTGCCCTAGGAGGACAGGCTGAGAAAGTTGGGACTGTCCATCCTGTAGAAAAGAAAGCTACAGGGAGACCTTAGAGCAGTCTCCCAGTACCTGAAAGGGGTCCACAAGAAAGCCGGGAAGGAACTTTTTACAAGGGGTTGTAGTGATAGGATGAGAGGGAATGGATTGAAGCTTGAGGAGGGCACATTTAGACTGGAGATTAGAAAGAAATTTTTTACAGTGAGGGTGGGAAAACACTGAAACAAGTCACTCAGGGAGGTCTTGGATGCTCCCTCCTTGAAAGTGTTCAAGGCCAGGTTGAATGAGGCCTTGAGTGACCTGGTCTAGTGGAAGGTGTCCCTGCTCACGGCAGTGGTGGTTGGAACTAGATGATCTTCAAGGTCCCTTCCAACCTAAGCTATTCTAGGAACCTATGAATATATTAGCACTAAAATAGTCTATTGCCAAAAACTGGGAAGTTGCAAAAATGTGTGAATTGGCAGCTGTGTGATACAATGGAAAAAGACTGAGGCTCTTTAAAATCCACTGAAAGAACAGTGAGGCAGAGTGTACACAGAAGTAGAACTAGAAAAGCAGAAGGCAGACGAATGTTCAGTGCAGCTGTGAGATTCTGGCCTCCCACGTTGGTGCACTACACACCACCAGGAATTCTGTGAGGAATCTTCTCCTTTGTTGTGTTTCCGACACGCAAGCTCAATTCTGCCACCCCAGAAGACTTCCGTATTACCTGTTTCCAGGTATTCCTGGAAAAAGCTAAGATGCACAGTTTTCCAAAGGGAGAAACCAGGCCTGCAAAAAGAACTTACAGGTTTCTTAGAGTGGCAAATACATAGCATAGAGAACTACACAGACTGCTTAGCAGGAGAGAGATTGAAGCCTTGGCCAGCAGAGAGTCACCAGTGAGAGGATTTACAGTCCTCATAATGCATCTAAAACCAGTGTAAGAGAGCCTGACACTGCCTCATTCTCAGAAGCAGCTCTGTGAGCAATAGTGAAGTACTTCTGAGGAGAGTGATATTTTAGCTAAGTACAGCTAAACCTCTCCCCCTTGAGTAGTGCTGACATCATGCTCCCAGCAATAGCTGTTGCACTGCAGTGATCCACTACTTCTGCCTTACTTCTTCTTCACACAGAGGTAAGCTATAGGACCAGAAGATGGCCTCCTCACTCATCATCCTCTCAAGCCATCAGAAAACCAGCCTCTTCTTCCCACATTTCTTTTCTTTGTCATGATATGAAATCAAATGAAGCAGAAACAGTTTGAGGTACTGAAGTGATATTTCATCCTACAGGAAAAAAAACAAAAAGGACTTAACCTTTCTTTGCTTAACTTTTCAGGAGTACATGCAGAAGATTCTGGAAGATGCTAAAGAAAATTCTTAAAACAAAAGACAAGGGATGGGAGGAATTAATCACCTATCTTAACCTCAGCCCTGAAAAACAGACCAAAAGGGAGTGAGGGAGACATCATTCAAATTGTGATAGAAGGCTCATATTTTCAGCAGAACTGAATAATCTATAGTTTGAAATTCCATTGGCCTGAAGCCTGGATTTGTTGACTGCTAATCAGAGACACTGATGAATACTTCGGTGGAGTAAACAAGTCTGACTCAGTGAGCCATAAGCAGAGGCCCATATTTTGCACAGCAGTACTAACATTTTGCAAGGCAGCCAGCATTGTTTTTCATGATTAGTACCAAGTGGGGAGAGGAACAGCTCTTCTTTTCTCAGTGGTGAATTTCTGCTACATGCCTTCTGACTCCTGGGGGGCCTTGTCACAACCTGGTGACCCTGAACCCAGCAGATTTATCTTAATCAAATGCCAGGCATTGCTGGTGCCATATAGCCCAGGAAGAGGGAAGCTATGTACTGGTGGGTCTGCATTGTCCTTTGCTGAGCTGGGGCTGCACCTCATGGTGAAGGACAGCCTGCACTCAAATTGACTTAGGTACTTGCACATGCAACACATTAACAATGCTGGCAGCCCATGCCCCACCAGAACAAATCACTGGAAGGGAAGCAATTCCTTCTTGGAAGCGTGCCTTGTGTTTGGGGAAGGCTTCAGAGCTTGGCAGTAGTACACAAGATACCACCACAACCTCTTCACAACATGCTCTCCATACAGCAAGGTGACAGGACTTTGTGCACTTTCTAACCAAAGAGAACCAGCAGCGAATCTGACACTTCACAGGAAACCCATTATAATGGAGGGGTATCAGTGGATGTGAGATAGGGTTAACAAAAACTAACACTGATTATGAATTTTGATATTCAGGACGCTCTCACCACCTGCCCAGTAAGTCTTCTTAATAACTTGTTCTTTGCAACGGTCATGAAAACATTACATAAAGGAGTAACTGGATCTAGAACAAGTAACTAGCAATAATACAACATTAAACTCAATTGACTCTTGCAGTCAATATGCCACTTGCCCACTAGATGGACTCTGGAGGCTCCTTTCTATTAAGACAGAAGGCTAGGATTCAATTGGATTCAATTACAGAGTTTGCTAAAGAGGCTTTCAGTATTTACTCACAAAATACTATTTCCTGACTCGTGGGGCTAACTACAGCTTCCAGACAGCACCCAAACACTTGCAAGGGGTTCTGCCAATGTCTTGTCAGACACTGAGGCTTCTGATTTTTGCAAGCTCTTAGCGAAGGTGCTGGGAGAGAAGCAGACAACCTTGGCCTGGCCCTGGTTCCTCTTGGAGGAGGCTTGAGCTCCCTTGGAGCAGGGAGGCTTGTGGAGGGGCAGGCAGGATGTTTTGCAGATGTGAAGGCCTGTCAGAAGACTTGCAGGTGTCACGCTGGCTAAGCAAGCCTATCGCGTGGAGGCGTTTGTGCCTACTCCTGGTAAACTCGAAGCAGGCAGACAAACCCAAAGTATTAGGGTTTGCTACTATGTAGCAGGGCTAGCTTACAGTTCATTGGAACATGGCAGGGTGCAATGAGGCAATGGCAGCAGCAAGCACAAACACAAGGGCAGAGCACACTGCGTTACCTGCTCGTCTCTTTTATCAATGTAGCCCAAGTCTAATAGACCTTTGGACACACATTAGCCAATCAGAATGGCAGTTAGCCAAGCTTGACTACATTAGGAGAAGTCAGAGCTTACTTTTATCTTTTAGGGCAGAACACAAACAAGTTTATAGACACATGCAGGTACCCTGTAAACAAGTTTGATCAGACACAGTGGCACCAGGGGTCTTCAGTCTCCCTTCCTGTGGTTGCTTCTCCCAATGAGAGAAGGACAGATAGCAGAAAAACATGTATGGGCAAGCCAGGACATGTTCAGGCCTATTTTGACCCTCCACAACACCCATGCATCCATCCACCCACCCTGCCCACATAGAGTATGCCCAAAGGGCAGGTCCATGCTTGTAAGTGTCCCTCACCAGGGCCAAAATGAGACATATATCCAGTCAGCATAGTTTATTCAGGATCAACACAAAACACTTGCAACAAGACAAACTACACTGCACAAATAATTTAAACTGAAAAGATTTTAAACAGTATTTCAAAGACATCACTGCATTGTAGTGAGTGGCTTTAAACAACAGATATATGTCTTAGATACAGCATTGTTTGAACTACTGAAGCTACTTACAATACCTAGAATGGAGACATTTGCAAAAGGAGAACAGACCAAAGAAGAGAAAAAAGCATAAGAAGGTAAGCACTGCTTGAATTGAGTCGTCTCAGCCACTAAGATCACATCCTACACTGGTATTGTGTATAGCTTGCAACTGAACTCACAGAACTTCCACACAGTAAAAGAGCTTCTTTTTCAGGCAGTCAGAGTGCTGAGTGTTCTAGCTAGGTAAAATTACAGGTATTTAAATGAATATTTTCCAGAAACTGTTGCAAACTGAATGCATGGAAATAACAGCACTTTTTTTTTCATTTTCTTCACTAGGAAAGAGCAGAGAACTGTGAATATTTCGCAAACCATTTCTCGGAAAATAAACTGAAAAGAGTTTCCCTCAAAGACAAGAAAATCTGGTGGTTTTTTTTTAATGAAATACATCATACAATGTAAAACTATATAACGATTTATGCAAGACAATCAATTGCTGAAAATGTAAGGCTGATGCAATTGCATACATGCACAAACACACACGTTCACACATACAGATACACAGAGGGGTTATTTTTAGGGTAAACGCACATATAAAATCCACACTCAGACTTTGTAAGTAGTTTTCTGATGTGCATAGCTTCTGCATGAACTGGTCTGGTTTCTTTCCAAACCACTTTACTCATCGAAACTCAAAGGCAGGATACTTGGGAATAAAGACAAGAATAACATGTTCACAATCAACATGAACAACTGACCTGATAAAACAAACCAGAAAACACAAAGAGCTAAGGTAAATTTAACTTCACACTGGTCAGTACTCGTTTCCCAGTCTATGCTATGCAGTCTCCTCTCACGGATTTCAGATTGGCTTACTGCTCACTTTGTGACTTCATTCCAACTCTGACTTAAGCAGCATCATGCACTGACCGAAACTGAAATGCTGTAGGGCATGAGAATGAGAAAGCAAACAGGCTGGAAACCAAAGTAAAACAAGATCAACTAAATGTGCTCATTGATAAGTAATGTAAGGAGCAAATCCCTTATGACACTCAAAACCAGCTGGTCCTTTGCTGTCTTCTCTCCCTTCACTATTTCTTTTTTTTTAAACTGAAATTCAAGTGGGTGTTCTAGGTTGTGGCACCACCTCAAACTTTTAACTGGCCCCAAATGTACTTGCTGTGTGTCTGAGGGCTCACTTTTATGCACAGAAATAAAGTGTTTTCCCCTAAAGTATGAAAACAAAGATGACCAGATGACAGCAGGATGCATTAGAGACTGGGAACAGACAAGCACAGTTCACAGTACCAAGTAAGTTGGATGGCTGGGGATTTGCAAGAAAACTCATGTACCAAAAAGTGACCAAACCGCTGCAACTTGAGGATTAAATCACAAGTATCGTGTCCCGCCATCCCACATATGACTTTTATCAAGGCAGGAAACTTATCCTCAGGGGACACTCTCAAATGCCATATGAAAACGATGTTCTTGTACATTTTTAAGTTTGAATGGTTTGGATTCTGTAACATGGCTAGAAAACCACCCTCCACCTCCAAAATAACCTCATGTAGACTCAATATATTTCATTTCACAAAATCCTAGTCATTTTCCTCCATTAAATTCTATCATGCATAAAAATCTAAGAATACGTTTTCACTCAGAGGTGGAAAAACAGATAAAACTGTGTAGGAGAAATTAAATATGAAAGTAGGAATAAAGAGTTCCTTTATCCATAAGACCTGATAGATAAATTTAGTTTAGCAATTGCTCCTGGGTAAGAAAGGATTGAGCCACCAACAACGCAGACTGGACATCCTTGTTCAGAATCCGTAACAGATTCCTTACTGCAAACAAAATTCTTCCCCCTCACTGGTGTTCTGCACATGATTCTCTTAAAACTGAACTCATACAGACGAACTAAAATGCACTACACTCTCTCCGGAAGGATCAACATGACAACACAGAACCAGTGAGAACTTGGGCAGAAACAAAAATATAGAAGAAATTAAATAAACCCAAATCCAGTTATCAAACACAAGCTACAGGTCATTTCACACAAGGTTCACATTAGGGAAGGAAAAGTATTGATGGCAAAGATGTTGGGTTTTCACCATGTTACGTTCAAGAACACTGTAAGCGAAAGAATGGGAGAAGTAAGCAGGAAAAAAAGGCACTGAGCAGCATCCAGCCTATCTTCAATCTTCACACAATTACAAGCAACACTAAAGCAGAATCTGATACAGCTTCCAAGTCACATCACAAATGCTCAGGCCAAGCTGTCTGGAAACAAAATTAAAAGCAAATATAATTCTCCATTATTTTAATCTCCACAGAGCGATTTCAAGGATAAACATGAACTGGCTTCTATGGAAATGATGAATCATTTTAAAGGCGCCACAGACTTAACTGCTCCACCTTTCACTGGATGACTAAGGGGAAAAGAAGTGTGCACACAATTCTTTGATATTTCACTTTTCTGTATCTGAAGCTGCGGAACTGGAGTCTTAATGAGACTTCATATTTTGATGTTAATCTGATTTAGTATTAAAGCAAGCCTTGAGGTTTACTTTTCTCTTGCGAGTATACAGGACACTTATGAGCAGATTTTCCCCCACTTAATGAAACACAACACTTCCACTGCTCTCTGGAGGTGGACTAGCCAAAGCTCTGTAAAGCATATTCTTTGGCAGGACTGAAAATAGAACCTTCCTGTTGTCTCATCACATGGATCAAAGAAAACCTTTTCTAACCATCAATGTAATCACTGATTTTTCTGGTGATTCTTTTGTGCACGCAGAGCCAAATAATTGTAAAACAGGCACTGAAGCACAAAAGATGAACTCGTAGTGAGGGAAGACTGCGTGAGCCATAATATTTATTGCTTTGACCCTGGGTAAGTGGCTTTTGGGATGGCACCACTTTAACAAAGCAGACCTTCCTGGTAACAATTACACTGAAGTCTGAGCTGCAGAGCAGGAAATACCACGACTACAACAGGCAGTGTGTCTGTAGCCTGAGCACTTGCCAGCACACACACTGGAGTCCAAGGATCACAGCACTGCCAGAAGAAATCGTTGAAAGTAGTTCTTCATGCAGAGGATCTAATATTTGGGCTCACTGAAGAGTTATAGTTTTTGGCCCTTCAGCACTCACTTTATTGCAATGTTCCCTTTCCTCAGCAAAAGGAGGCCGTCATGCTGCCATGCAGCCATGCCATGTGCCTCCTGATGAGCAGGCTTATACTGGGCTCTCTCCATAACCTCATACTGTTAAAGTGGCAGTCACCTACAACAAAGCAAGGCCATTAATTTGGACCTTCCTCTAGTATCCCAGCATGGACTGTCATAAAGTTTCTAGGAAGATAATCATCAGATCCTCTTGAAGGCCTTGCTAAGATACATGAAAATGAAGAAGAGCTGATTAGTGGTAACCAACACAGCTTCACCAAGGGCAAATCACACCTGACAAATGTGGCAGCCTTTGATGCTGAAATTGCAGCATTTGGGATAGTGGAACAGCAACTGATGTCATCCACCTGCACTTGTGTAAACCATTGGACATTGTCCCACATGACATCCTAGTCACTAAATTGGAAAGGGATGGGCGTGAGGAACGGACCACTCGCTGGATAAGGAATTGGCTGGATGGCTGCAGTCAGGGACTTGTGGTCAACAGCTCAATGTCCAAATGCAGACCAGTGATGAGTGGCATCCCTCAGAGATTGGTACCGGGACCAGTGTTGTTTAACATCTCTGTCAGCGATGTGGACATTGGGATTGAGGCACCCTCAGCAAGTTTGCAGATGACACCAAGCTGTGTGGTCCAGCTGATGCACTGGAGGGAAGGAATCCATCCAGAGGGACTTGGAAAAACATGAGAGATGAGCCCATGCCAACCTTATAAAGTGCAACAAGGCCCAAGTGCGAGGTCCTGGGCCAGGGCAACATCAAGCACAAATATAGGCTGGGCAAGGAATAGCTTGAAATTCTTAAGGTGAAGGACTTGGGGGTGTCGGTTGATGCAAAATCAGTATGAGCTGGCAATAGTTGCTGGCAGCCCAGAAAGCAGCCATGTGCTGGGCTGCATCAAAAGTAGTGTGAGACACAGAATGAAGTTCTACACACTGATCACTTGGCCTTGTACACCATGTTCAGCATCCCAAGGGCAAAGCATCAATTTTAACCCAAGCTCTGTTGTCAGCCTGCAACTCAGACTTACACCTCAGTTACTCTTCCCTCTTGTTATTATAGCACTAATGGCTCCTTTCTTCAATGCCCAGAACTGGGTGAGCAACTCCCAGGATGGGCTACAGCTGCTCAGAGGGAGGCCTGTCTTACAGATCCAGCATTTAAATAAAACCCAGCATGTTTTTGCATCCAGTTTTGGGTTCCCCAGTCTAAGAGGGACAGGGATCTGCTGGAGAGGGTCCAGCAGAGGGCTACGAGGATGATGAGGGGACTGGAGCACTGCCTGATGAGGAGAGACTGAGGGACCTGGGACTGCTTAGTCTGGGGAAGACTGAGGGGATTTAATCGATGTTTATAAATATCTGAAGTCTGGAGGTCAGGAGGGGGGGACAGGCTCTGCTCACTGCCCCCTGGGATAGGACAAAGAGCAATGGATGGAAGCTGCAGCACAGGAGGTTCTGCCTCAACACAAAGGGGAACTTCTTTAGTGTAAGGGTCTCAGAGCACTGGCACAGGCTGCCCAGAGAGGTTGTGGAGTCTCCTTCTCTGGAGACTTTCAAAACTTGTTTGGATGTGTCCCTGTGCAACCTGATCTAGGCATACCTGTGTTAGCAGTGGGGTTGGATTAGATAGTCATGAACCTCTACCACCCTGTGATTCCACAACTGAGGAAAGTCTGTACCTGTGTGAATGCAACTAGTGGACATAACCCAGCACAACAGAATTCCCCACCCTCCATACCTGACAGAAAGGACTTTAAAGTAAATAACTCCACTAGTAGTAAGCAGTACCTAATTTTCCACATTTCTTCCTACCACAGTACAGCACAAGCACCCCAGCTGCTGCTGGAGACCCCCAGAAAACACCGAAGAAAGAGGCAGAGAGTTGTCGCTCTGCAGCATATAAGAACAGTGAGTGGCACACTCGAACCAGATTCTTATATGCTCTGCCTTGAGCACCTGACAAAATACCACTTCAAGTGAAGGCACTCAGTGAGTTGTGATGACTGTCTGCATAAGGCATACTGCGAGAAGGATCCAGGGAAAGCAGGAGGAGATGAGAACATGGTGTGAACTTTCTGGCCAAGAGCTGTTGGTCATGGCCTGGAAACCTTGTGGAAACTCTGACACTGAAGTTTGATGTTCTCAGCAGTCAGCAGAGCCGTGGGATTCAGTCACCCAGTTCCACAGGACTTTCCGTGCAATTTGGCTGCTGAAAAGCCTTAAGCTGTCATGACTATTCCAGGCTGAAGAACAACTTGACAACGTCGAGCAGACGACAGTCGGTCACAGTCAGGATTTATCATTTAAAAAGCAGACTCAGCTCAGAACTTTGAAAACCCTCACTTCTCCTTAAAACACAACAGATGGGAAAGAATAAATTCTAAATGGGGCTCCAATCTGCTTTGAATAACACAGACTGAGGATAACAATTCTGTACTTCAGAGACTGTCTTCAATTGTCTTACATTATTGTTCGTCAATTTGTACATGGGATGGTCACAAATTGGCAGCTTGAAGCTGATAGTTTGTGTTCATGAGAAGAAAACAGTGACAACTGTCTTCGGTCTCAAGATGCAGTAACACCAGCTGGGATCCAGCAGGAGTGGGTGCACACACAGAGAAGTAGATGTCATCTATTAATACCCAGTGCTCTTACCCATTTTCGTTTCCACTTTCAGTATCCCAATTGCCCACTACTTGAATTCCACGGTGAACTAAAACAACGCGGCCAAATACACAGCCTGAGTTAAAAAAAGATCCATTGAAGATCCATTGACAGCAATAATCGCTGCTCTGCCTCCTGCCTACTAACTAATCTTCCCACATTTTCAGTTTGACACTCTCAGTTACACTAGAACAAAGCCAAAGAGCCACACAGGGCCATACTTTCTCCCTTTCAAAAGTAGCTCAGACTCTTTTAGGATGCGACTGGAGAAGTGACATCAAAATTAGCAGCAAGTTCTAGATATACACATTAAAATTCTCTCATTTAAAGACTAACATCTCACTCAGTCCTTCACTAAAGGACTGTTTAACATTACTGAGCAGAACAGCATTACTAATCATCCCTAAGTAAGGTGAACAAACGCAGCCTTTAAACTAAAACAAAAGATTGGAAGGAGAAGAGATAAGGAATTGCTACAGGGACTGTCAAATGTGTATTTGAACGCTAAAATGGAGTTGTCGCCGGGGGAACAAACTGAGGGGGAAAAGGAAACTTGGTGAGGTTTTAAGAACTGTTCATTGAGTGTTGAAAACTCGAATAAAAAGAAAAAGAGAAACTAGGAAATCATCACCAGTGAAGCTGCAGATCCAGCATCTTTAAAGCTCAGTCTGTTCTTACTGAAATTACGACAGGGATTTGGAAACAACTGCAGGAGCCAGATGTATATCTTGGGCCACGCTTTGCATATGTTGTAGCAACAGGAGCAGGAAGACCTCAAAAAATTCTCCAGGCAACCGTAACACTTAAGATACTTTGTGGCCCCTTTTTAAGACCATGCTTTCGCTGGAGCCAAAAGCAGAGAGAGATACTCTGCGCCTTTTGAGAAGAAGTTCTCTGCTGTCAAGCAACTGCCTCTGCAAGCAAATGGGTCACATTTTAATGTTGGGTTTTTTCCCTTGTCCGTCAGCCTTTGTAGGTTGCATTATTTAAGTTCTCCTGACTGAATGCATTCACACTAACATGATGTAATAACCATCCACTGTGACAAATGCCTCCTCTTTCTCCTGACTCTCTCACAAATGATCTCCTCTGTGAAAATCATGAATAGTCCTCCTTTAACACTTGCCTTCGGGTGCTGATATTATGGCTGATTCAAGAAAAGCAACTGTAGCCTTAGGGACTTGCAGCCCCCAACTCCTTCCTCATCAGTTCTCCATAACACCAGCTACTTCAACAGCTAAAGCCAGGATGCACAGAAGGCACACCACACATGCGCTATAGGTGAAAATCCCTCACCTCTCGCAAACAAACATTTCCACGGATATCAGCCCAGAGAGAAGAGCAATTCACCTACAAGAACAATAAAATGCTATCCTCTACACGTCTTCTACAATATCTTTTTTTTTTCCACTTAGAACAGATATAAGCTGACACTGGCACGGCCTGAGGAGTGCTCCCAACCTACTTCATCCTTGACCCTCAAGAATCAACTTAAAGACATGCTAAGTTAGTTTATACCATAGGCTTACTTTCCCTTTGTTGTCACAAGTAAGAAAAACAACAGCAACAGAAGAGGAGGCTCAGGAGGGAACTTAGCACTTATCTCCAGCTACCTGAAGGGAAGCTGTAATCAGGTGGGAGTTGGTCTTCTCCCAGGCAGCCAGTGACAGAATGAGGAGATACAGTCTCAAGTTGTGCCAGGGGAGGTTTAGGCTGGATGTCAGGAGGAAGTTCTTCACAGTAAGAGTGATTGGCATTGGAATGGGCTGCCCAGGGAGGTGGTGGAGTCACCGTCCCTGGGAGCATTTAAAAAAAATGCTGGATGTGGCACTAGGTGCCATGGTTTAGTTGATTAGATGGTGCTGGGTAATAAGTTGGACTTGATGATCTTGGAGGTCTTTTCCAACCTGATTAAATCTGTGATTCTGTAACAAATCCAAAATAGTTGCCTGCCAAGACGCAAGGTAAAAGGTATACAGCTGACCACAACAATTAGTCAATGCCCAGTCAATGGCCGTTTTCAGCCACTGCTGTTCTGGCTTGTAATGTATGAACCAGATGCTAAAGGCTCAAAGACTTTCTAAGCAACCTCAACAATTGCTAATAGCTTTCACGAAGGTGGTGATTGATTAGCTCCGTACATAGTTCTAATCTAGAAAAAGTTATGCTTTAAACTTGTGGCTTTTAGGCTGTGAGCAGTTCTTGAGTTGCATTTTACTTGAGGGGTGAAGGCTGCCAGTGTCAGAAGAGAGGTCCAATGTCCAATCCAGCCACCAAAAGGCATTATCAGTACTAGCACATGGTTCAACCTGTCCTTGAAGGCAAGAAAAGGACAGAGAAGTAGGCAGCTGTTTGGAAATCTACAGAAGCATAGAGGAGTATGTGGAATGTATGGAGAACGGGGAAAGGCAGGAGCAAAGTTTGGAGAATAAGAGGAAGATGTACTGACAAGTGGAAATCAAGAAGGACACAATGAGGGCTAGATTCAAAGCACCTAGAAATAATCCACTAAAAGCATAGAGAACCTCCCATTTTCTGGCAGAATTTTTAAAAGCAGATATAAAAAAGCAGTATCAAGATGCAAATCTCTCTTAACACTGAAAGTCAGCTACTTTAAAACACACGACAATACAAAGCCTTGGTATTTTAACTCAGAAGGAATTCTATTCACCAGTGGACATGATCCTGAGCTATCTGCGGGTGACTTTGTTATCACACCAATTTGCAGTATGGCTCTCACACAAAGAACAGCAGGGTCCTCACCAGCAGGAAACAGCAGTTCAAACTAGGAAGCTCAAGGATTCTCATTTATTGACAGCTTTAGACAAACACAATATTTTGCACTTGGCCAGAAAAATGATGGGTTTGCATTCTGGCAACTGAAAGGGCTTGTTTTGGCTCTGTTTCACCAATTTTAAAGCATTCTTATAAGAGAAGAACAAGAAGTCCTATCAACTTTGCTAAATTTGAACCTTCAGTTTGGAAATGCTTAAGAAAAGTTACTCTCTCTCTCTCTCTTTTTTTTTTTTTAAAAAAGGTTTTGACTTGTTGATTTAAAAAATGGGACTGATCTATAATGGATTAGGCCCTGGAGATGACTTCAATATTCAGGTTTGATAACACTGGTGACTTAACGCAGGATCACAGGATGTTAGGGGTTGGAAGGGACCCAAGGACATCAAGTCCAACTCCCCTGCCAGAGCCGGATACTCAAGTTAAAGTTCTCCCTCTCAGTAGCTTTAACTTTGGGAAGTTAAATTCAGAACAACAAAGATAGAAGACCACTTCAATCACAAGAAATCGCTTGGCTTCAAACCACTGACCTTGTTGAAGAGTCAGGCACATCTCTCATTGCAATGTTTTATGTCAACATGTTTGTTAACAAACTGAAACAGACCAGGAGCACAATTGTTTGCCATACGGTGCTCTGACAAATCAGCTGATGAAGCATATGGATGGAGTCTTCCTACTCCTGTGCCCTCCTCCTGACTGAAGCTACCTGAGGGTTACCAGTGGCCCCACACTCCCCTTTTATCTCATTACAGGAAAATGTAAAAAGTGACTGATCTGTTCCCTCTGCACACCCTGCTCTGCTCCCACTGCGTTCGGTGAGGTGTTGGTAAGTAGCCTTGCCTAGAAAGAAGGACATCAGTTAAACGACTTGTTCTCCTAATTGCTGTCACTTACAGCAAAACGCTACCAATCACACAGAAACGTGCCTCAGTAATGCTAGGTTTGCACAACCTGCTGGCATTTCCCGGGAATGTGAAGACTGCCCTTAATTTGAGCACAGATTTATCTGCATCCATTTCCTCTTTTAACGCAAGCTCCAGATGCCGTAGAGAGTAAAGCTGAAACTTTGTATATATCACAGCCGTAGGAGATAACTGCCCGAATTGAAGACGCACAACTCTTTAGTCTCTTGCCCTCTTAATCTTCACTGACAGATCAATGAGAAGTAGTTGATACCCTGTCAATAAGTTCAAGACGGCAGTGTAATGAAGCCACACTCTGTTCCACTTTTCAGGAAAGGTGCCTTCAATTGAGATTTCTCTGGCATGATATGAACACACCTTTAAGACAGAACTATATGACGACACAATTCCATGTGGAGCCACAGTAGCAAACTCTGCACTTAAACATCTCAATAGCTGATTTTAAATAGAGGGAGAAGAATTGATTAGGAAGAAAAGAATTAAACTGTGGTTGGCTTTTCTCTCTCTGTTTTCTTTTTAAACAGACAAGAAAATGCTAATCAAAAGCCCTCTTTAAAGACTAACCTTTTGTGTATAAAGAGAACCTGTGCCAGCTAAAAACAAACAGGCAAGTTATAAGTAGGACATTTAACTCTGAAGCCTGATTTGTATGAATTTTAGTCGACTTAGCAACCAGTCAAAAAAATCCCAAACCTAAAATCGTGTTCTGACTCTACATATAATGTAAGGGTTTCGACTCTTCTTTAAGAGTTTCTTTTTGCACTCAACCTACACGAGAACCAGATAGAGTAAACAGAACAAATTATTTCAAATAAAACCTGTCCATTGGCAGACTCCTAACCACACACAGCAACTATTTTGGCTGTAAAATTAGCTTCGTTTAGCCCTGTATAAACAATCCATGAATCTGTCTTTAACATAACACAACCGTTTCTCCCTGCACCAAGCTGACAGCCATGCAAAACTCCACGTGGCTCCAAAGCAGAAGCCTGAACTCTGCTTCCCCTCGGGCAGCAACAGTATCAGTGATGATCTGGACGCTAGCCTTTTATTAGTGACGAGAATGTAATGAGAAAGAAGATCAGAGCGCTGGTCTTCTGCGGGAATGGAGCCGCTGTCTCCCTTACACACTAAACCATGCAGTCGGGGAGCTCCCAGTAGAACAAAGCAAGGAAGCCAGAAACGTCACTTGTCTTTCAAAGGGTTACTGCCTCCTGGATGGTTTGAACAGAATAAAATAGAATCAGAATCAACCAGGTTGGAAGAGACCTCCAAGATTCTCCCGCCCAACCTAGCACCCAGCCCTACCCAATCAACTGCTGGTGCTAGGTGAATATCCAGCTGCAGAAGTGAAAATCATAACAGGAAAAGAGAACGAGAGCTTCATAGCAGGGATGTCAGCGAGAAAACTACAGAACAGCTGGTTTGAATACATACTCACGGCTAAAGCAGAAACACTTCCGTAAACGAGCACTACACCCAGGACAACTACTGCTAAGTAGCAGCTCAAAGCGAATCAGTGCTTCAGAAAGGGTGTAACATAACAGCACAACTGAGCAGAACTTCCGATACAGGCATCACGATCCCGCAGTTTTAGGTGGGGAAAAGCCCTTCCCAGGGACCACCAGATGGCACTATTCTTCCTTCAAATCCAGACTCTTAACTGCTTTGCACACGAAATGCTACCTATCAACTTGGGAAGAAAAAGATCTTCATCCACGGTTTTTAACGTATTAGTTCAGTAGTCTCTCACTGCTCGCATTCTTTCCAATGATCTTAAAAATCTTGTGCAAACAACAAAGAAATTGCTGTATCTGGGGGAGGTGGAGGAAATCTCATAACATTTTGAACTGACTTTCACACACACTCTCCCCATAGCAGGACAACAGACGTTCCTGCAAGAACACCAAACGCCCCAGCAATACATGCAGAGCTTGACAGCTGCGTTAAGAAAGCAGAACTGCTTTCAGAGAAGTCAAACATATAAGGATAACACACACAAGCTTTTCTTTTCCCCATTTGTTATTTCATTGGAAGTGTTGAGCTACCTACAATTGTGCAGTGTTTAGTATGGAAGTGAGGCCTAAATTTGGTTGAAGATAAGTTTTACATAGATATATGTATGTATGTTTATTTTTTTATCTTAAAATGCTGAGAGTATCCACATATAAATAACGATGGAAGAGAGAAAATGAATGTTACAAAATGCTGTTAAATACCAGCACACACACACACAAAGACAATGATTACATGTAGGTGTTTGTGTAAGCTAGCTGTCTTTCAGTTTGTTGACATGATTTGCAAAAGGATGAGACACATTTGCAATTAGGCACAAGCTACAGAGACTGTGAAAGCAAATCCAGAACACAGCTAATTCGGGACGGAAATACACAAGTGGTACACTCAAGTCAGTCTCAAAAACCTCTCATCTTTCCTAGGTAGTAAAGAATGTTATTTCTTCTAGAGTTTTTTTTTTTTTTGTTTAACCCATCAAAGGGCACATCTGCACTCAAGACTCAACCAAGTGATAAACGGAGGGGCAAATGAGTCTCCAGTGACTCTAACTTCAGCAGGAGTCAAGCAGAACTGAAATCTGCTTGCTTTGCTCATGCGTCACATCCCTTTCACAAAACCCTTTTTTTTTTCTCTAAGCAACTCTCCCCCCTTTCAGCTCCCTAGAAATTGACAGGCTGCTTCCTGTTCTGTGAATCATGATGTGAAGGCCAAATTCTAATCCCCTGTGAAATTAAATTAGTTATCAGAGCACAGTGTGAGCAGTAGGTCTCCCCAAGGCACCAGCCCTAAAGAAACTGTACTCTTCGTTCCCCCAGCTGAAGAACGGAAGTTTGAAAGCAGGGTCAAGTTGGTTGTTCGTCTTCTTACTCTACATCAGCCAGTCCACTCTGAACCAGCTTAAAATAATTTCTCCACTTCCTAGTCACAACTATAATGGTACCAAATTTAAAGAGTCCAATAATTCATTGTATTTATTTGTACGTTCTTCTGTGACCACTTAACAGCATAAGAATTGCAGCAATGCTTAACATACACAGAGTACCACGATAAATCACCGGAACTTAGTGCACGTCGTACAGCTGGAATATTAACACATGGACTGTCAAGCAGGAAGGGGGAATATGTGATGCTGCTTGTTCCATGCCTTTCCACAGCACTCCATTAAGCCATAAAATACTCACACTTGCAAAGACAGGTTATGTTGTCCCATCGAGATGGCCCTTGGCAACTTACGCACATCTTTGTCACTGCAGAGCACTCTGAGCAAGGCGGTACCGTGGGGACACATTTGAAAATGGAAATCAGTAGAAAACAAAAGAGTAATGTATTAAAAGCTAGTTTGTAAGCCAAGATTACTGCTCACTGTGGAGCCTATGGTAATCTCACACAGCATCAGGGGAGTTTTCATTTTGAGTTGTGACGTAGGAATCAGACTGCTGAGCCTCCTTTCTGCATCACCACAGAGCCCATGTGCTCCAGCCGAGACACCTTACGTTTGCTTCAGGGAAAAATAAAAAGTGCTCCCACTTTTCCTTCTCAGACAGAAATGTGCTCTCCTCTCTAGACCTGAGAAACTGTTCTAAAGAATTTACTGTTTCTCACATAATCTGCAAATAGCTTCCACTGCCTTGTGGTCCCCAAAATTCAGACTGGCTTTTCCTTCTCCAGCACCCTCGTGTTCCGGCTAGGGTTAGGGCTCCTCCAGAATCACTTCCCCAGGGTCCCAGTTCTCTGAAAATCTAATCACAAGCTCTTACTCTTCCGGGTTAGGTGCCAGACAAGGGCCACTGTTGCAGCTACCACGTCAGTAAGAGATTGTTCTGGCCTTCAAGCACTGTTGTGTCCACTGCTCAGCTGCTGCAGGAATGGCTCAAGCACGGCAAAGTAAATTGGTTTAATCTCATGCATCTGGTACTGAGTTCCTGCTCATCTGCTCAGAGATATAAAGGTACCATCTTTCATCGATCATGTCACAGTCCAGCTCTCACGCTAGTGCCTGCAAGCTTCAAAATATAAATGCAGAGAGCTCCTTTTCTCTGATTTTACGACAGCATTGGACTTACATGTCTGTTCTGCAACCTGCTGAGACACCTGGTCCTGAAAGACTGTAACCATCTCAGAGATAAGCCATAGATCTGTTTATGTTCACAAAAAATATTCCTTTGCAATTTTAAAAAGAAACCCACAAAACCTCTGCATCACACAACTGTCTGAAGGCTTTCAGTATTTGGTAGCCAAATAAATGTGAAGCAAAACCTTCATCTATGCATGCCTCTTACAGGAATCACTTCGGGTAACAATATCCCACTGAAGGCCCTCTGGGTCTCTGGAAGGTACCGATCACTCTGCCTCTACAGTGAGCAAAAGCTTTAGACCACTTCTGGGAATGCAAATGAATGGGTTCCACGTGACCCCGATAATAAAAGGCTCCTGTCTCTTTGCAAAGCATTGAAATGCCATCTGGCAATTTTGTTGACGTCAGCAGGCGCAGAAAAACAACCACCCCCACCCCCCCAAAAAAAGCAAAAGCCTTGGGCGGGAGGGGGAGGAACGCAGCCCGTCCTGGTTGTGCGTGTGCGCTGCAGGCTGCTACTCAAACCTGCGGCAGCGCTGCCAGCCCGGGGACCAGTCATCCTGCGGGAAGCAGCGCAGGCAAGCGCTCCACCTTCTCCCGCTCCCCAGCCTGCGGACCTCTTCCAAAAAGGGGTGCCTCTTGCTCCCCCTTAAGCTACTGAAAGGTTCCCAAAGTAACTACTCGAGTGTCCTTCAGAAGACGTTTTCACTTCTCTTAGAAACGGGGAACTTGGAGTACACAGGGCAAACGAAGGACATGGCTTCTAGCCCCTCATCTGGCAGAAAGTAGGAGTCTCTCACGCTGTGATACGCTCCCTCAGCAAGTTCTAAAGCACACACAGGGGGCAACTCTAAGGTTTTTATACTGCCGAGTGGCCATGGGTTCCCTTGCACCCCAGTTCCAGAGACTGCTACTGAGCACCAAGCAGCACACACTATATCCTCCTTGTCACTTTGTCAGGCTGCTGACAGTTCGTATTAAAGGAACAAGTCTCTCAGTGTAGACTACAGGAAAAGACAGAAACCTTTCAGCAACACACCGGTAACTTGGCAGGGTAGGGAAGATGCAGCATTCATTTGGCTACTTTGACTAGATTACTTGCACATTGACCTGGAACACAGTGAAAGAAATTCTGTACTACTTTAAGTATAATCTCACACAAATCTTTCATGCTGACAAGAGACAAATGACCTCAGGTGCTGTCTAAATGTTGTTCAGATCCTGAAGGGATGATATGATAAGCTGCAACTACTAACTTCATATTACATTTGGTGGAAGGCACCATGTTGCTCCTAAGTATTACCTGCCACTGGGCAGAGAAAAAAATCCCCCAATATTCACGTGAAACGACAGCGTTTGAAGTGATGAGCTACCAACAGGTGCAGGTGTGTGCAGGCTAAGCAGGCATCTTTTCACACTACGCAAAGACTTCTTCAGTTATTTCTGATCTCTGTTAACAATTCCCACCACGAGGCAGAAAAGGGCAACTGCACACCAAACGTCTTTGTCATGCCACGCTGAAACACTGGAGTAGCTTCTAGCTACCTTAAGTGACATTGTAGCATTGTGAAAGAAACTCAATCCCTTGCAATATTGTTTTCCAGAAGATTAGAGTGCAGAAACATACAAGGCAGGAAACAATGATGAGCGAGGGACAGAAGGAACAGGCTGACCTAACATCTAGGGCCACATATGTTACACGCTCCATGTTGCCTCACTATAGTGCTGTAACATAAAGCACATTCCTAAGGCTCTACAGGATCAAGGTCTCACTGACTGACGTACGCAAACCTGCCCAAGGTAATAATCCCTTTTCTTTTCCCTGTTCGCCCCTCAGCTCCCCTTTATCCTCTCTGTCACCACATTGCCTCTTACTGAATGAAAGTGAGGCATTTTTGCTTACGAAACTGCTCTTTGAATTCCTCATCTCCCTCAGCATAAGCTTTTAACAGCAAGTCAAAGCAGCACTGTGTAAATAACTGCAATGAGAGAGCTCACCTGAAAACTGCAAAGTTTTCCTTGCTCATGTCTCAAGCATGAAAGCTTATGCTCAATTCAAATAAGAAAATTTATGAGTAATTTCACATTTTCTCCCAAACTTCTTCTGTTCTTAGGCAGCCAACACAGAAATGAACAAAACCCCAGACAACCAAATTCTTTCTGCTAGCACATGGACTAGAAAAGTGTGTGTTTGAGTTAGCTGTAAATTCTGACACAGGAACTGAATCAGAGGATGGGTAAGAGACACAGCTATTTATTTCCCTGCTACCATTTCTGCTATCATCACTTCTGCTTAACATTTACCAATTCACTTCATGAAATACATAAACAAAACAAAGCAACAACCACCAAAAAATCTGAAACATTATAGATAATAACAATTCTATAGGTATTAAGCCTCCATTTGAAGCTGTATGAGAATGAATTTAAAACTACAAAGGTGACAGAGAAGACAGATTGTCCCAACTCTCCTCCTACCTTGCAGGTCTGCATGATGTTATGTCTGGTTTAAATATAAACAATGTTCAGATTTCACAACTAAATCCCACTCAGTGATTCTACTTAGAGCTATCTCCAGTAGAGCTTACAATCAGCAATAAGACATTTTCATGCCTAGTTTCAATGGCCACAGGCTAATGCTTGAATGAACTCGTGAGAAATACAGCTTCTGCACCTAAATGGGCAGCCATAGGGTAGTGCTTTCCTCAAAACCAGCAAGACAGACCAACGGCCTCAAACTGCAATAGGCCAGGTTTAGACTGGCCATTAGGGGAGTTTTTTCACAGGAAGAGTGGTCAGACACTGAATAGACTGCCCAGGGAGGTGGTTGAGTTACCAACCTTGGATGTGTGTAAAGGTCTTTCAGATATGGAACTTTGTAGAGTTCAGTTAATGGTTGGAGATGATGATCCTAAAGGTCTTTTCTAACCTCAGTGATTCTGTGTGAAGATGCCTCTCCAACCATTCCAATCTTTCACTGGCCAGCCAGCCTCCCCGTGTCCACATGACAAGGGCACTGGTTTTATCTTCTGAAACTGCTGCAGATCCTGGAGCTCCTCAGCTACAAGAAATATCTGTTGTGACACTTCCCAGGGAGACCATCAGAAGCTTCACTGTAACCAACTCTCAGTTTCTAATTAACACAAAGTCCAGAGGGACAGTCAAATTTGGGACTCTGACACAAATCCCGTTTCCAGGGTTTGTGAGGACTCACTCAGGAACTGACACCCACTCTAACACATGTATGCTACACATAACTAACTCCAAGGGAACCTGTCACTTCCACAACACTAAGTATTGTGAGAGGAAACCAGTGCAGATTCTCCTCTACAAGTACTGCTTTACTCTTGCTAGGACAGCATTTTGTACCACTGTTTCCTGCTTCCCAGTTGCACTGCTCTGCTTTCCAAGCAAGTCATCTCTCTCTAGTTAGCATTATACCTTCCCCTGCCACCTGAAACTTTACTTAAGACAATTCATACACTGTTCCAGCTACTGCAATATGAAAAACTAGTGGCATCCTCACATGACATAAACACTCAGGCCTCAAGGAAGTCACTCACCTCTTTGTTGCTTTGCTTGAGCTTCAGCAAGGCCAAATGCCAGGTCCTGCACCTGTGCCACAGCAACACCAAGCAACACTACACACTTGGGAAGTATGGCTGGTCTGGGAGTTGTAATAGACAAGCAACTCAATATGAGCAAGCAGTGTGCCCAGGTGGCACAGAAAGCCAAAGGCATCCTGGCTTGGATTAGAAATGGTGTGTCCAGCAGGACCAGGGAGGTAATCGTCCCCTTGTACTTGGCTTTGGTGAGGCCACACCTTGAGTACTGTGTTCAGTTTTGGGTACTGATGAGGGATTTCAAGAGGGATGCTGAGGTGCTGAAACAAGTGCAGAGGATGGTAAGGAAGCTGAGGAAGGGCCTGGAGAATAAATCTTATGAGCAGCGACTGAGGGAGCTGGGGCTGGTTAGTTTGAAGAAGAGGAGGCTGTCTACAACTACCTGAAAGGACATTGTGGAGAGGTTGGTGCTGGTCTCTTCTCACAGGTAATTAGTGATATAACAAGAGGGAGTGGCCTCAAACTGTGACTGGGTAAGTTTGGACTAGATATTAGGAAAGATTTTTTCACATCAGGAGTGTTCAGGCATTGGAATGAGCTGCCCAGGGAGGTGGAGTCACTAACCTTGGATGCGTTTTAAAGTCATTTGGATGTGGTGCTTGGGACATGGTTTAGGGTGACCCTTGTAGAGTAGGGTTCTCAGTTGGACTTGGTGATCTTGAGGGTCTTTTTCAACCCGAATGTTTCTGTGATCTGCCTTCCCTGAGATGTTGCTTTCTCTTGGATATCCTTTCTGACTTCAATTGGAAAACAGAGCTGGGCACAGAAGCCAAACCTGGGCTAGGAAGCTTGAATCCAGCCATTACTAAACAAATTCAGCACAGCAGGTTGAGAGGTGACTGGCTACCCTGAAGGACTTCTCTAAGCTAAGGTGGCCTTCCGTGGCTGCATTGTTAGCAGCATGCAAATACAGATACCATTTTGCATGAATTACTTTCCTATGTAGCCGCTGTGCATGTGAGCTGGTGGGAAGTCAGGCCTTGTTTAACTTGCACCCATCTGCCTCTTGCAAACTCAGAATCATGAACCTCAACCAAAGCCAAGGCAAATTGACAGGCTTTTAAAAAGATTTTCAGAGTTGTTTATTGAATAATTAATAGAAACCCAAGGAAATGCATGCACTAGTGCCATTTGAGATGACTCTGCTCTCCCCGTTTGAGTGCTAACTCCCTGCTGAGACCTCTGCATTTCCCAATTCACAGTGCAGTACACACCTCTGGCGGCGCAAAGAGCGGGGCTGGGCACAATGGGGGCAGCCGCTCCAGCCCCGGCAGCATTTTAGCTTGCGAGGTCCCCTTTCACTGCGTCTGTGAAGCAGAGCGCAAATGCGTGAAAGGGTCCTGCAGAGCCCTCGATGGCTTCCTCCCAAGGCTGTGCATCCTAATCACAGAGTTTTGCAACACTGCTACAAATCACGACCTGAGGCTCAAGCAAAGATTTACAGTGCAGGTGTTCTACTCACACTTTGACAGGCTATTTGCAAACAAGCCAACTACACCTTTACACTGGTAAAATGCAAAGGCACCAGATAAGGACTTCTCTAAGCTAAGGTGGCCTTCCAGGTAGCAATTCAGTTGTTCCACTGATAACAGCATGCAGAGACAGACACTGCCAGGGCCACTGCAAGGAAGAGCTCTCTCAATGCATCCAGCCTTGGTTTAAGCAGAAGTATGCAGTACTTGTAGCTGAGCTTTGCCATTATCGCTTCACGTTCCCAGTTTCACCACGGCAAAATGATTTCTGACAATGGGTAGCTAAGTAACATTAGTGAACCTGCCTTTTTGCTGAGCCCTGTGTTCTCTGCTGTGCTAGGCAGAAGAGTTTTAAATGTAGCTTGCCACGATGGTCAAGTCTTTATCATGGAGCAATGTGACAAATTTTATCAACACTTGCTGGGAAGGGGGAGGGAGGAGGAAGCAGAGAGCAAGCTATAAATAAAAATAAAGCAGTAACAAAGCCTGGAATGCAAGGAATACATCTGTACTTACAGCAGTGGCCAAAACATAGTGCTTTTTCATAGAAAAGTAGCTTGAAATAACTTTTCAGTGTATTTGATATATGAAATTGCCCTAAAAAAAAACAAAGCACCAAAACCTAAGGCTTGAGTGAGTCTGAGGACTTCAGTGGGAAGTAATTTCTGGCAGGAGGTTTATTTTGTTATGAGCTTGACATAACTGTAGCTCTGACAGTGAGCAGAGCTGCAATGTCAGGGTTCAGCAAGTTCACCCACACTCTAATGACAGGAGATCACATGAGTCTGTCTGTAAAAAATGTCATGGGGGGCGTGCTTCCAAAGTTTAATTTTCCAAGCAGTTTATCTTGCACAGATTGCGTGCCCCATACTCAAATCTCAGCATAATATGAGGGCTGAAGGGAATGTTTGATTTTCTTTCTGTCTGGTGTACAATAAATCTAATACACGTATGGCAGTTTGGGCACTAAGCTATGTATTTGCACCTCTCTGTTGGCTTAAATCACACTTTTCTGTTAGGGAAGCGTTCAGAAAACGTTTGCTTCCTCCACACTTACAAATATTTGGCATAAACAACTGTTCAAAAATTTAACCTCAGCTACTTGGCAATATAATTATTTAGATTAAAGCCCACAAACTTGAGTTTCTTGTTGAAATCAGTGCATAAATTTAAGTGTATTAACCTTCAGAATATTTAAATGCAAGGTAACAGAGTAAGAAGGGGGTGGAAGACCTCTGACTGCTACAGCGCTCACTTCCACTGCTGTCTCACTGGAGAATGGCACGGGATAACCCACACAGATGAATCCTGATCTGGCAGGAAGAGAAGACACGGAGATACTGTCTTGTATTATTATTACTTTTTCATTTCTATCCAGGCTTCTCTGCAAAACAGTGTTTCCTGTCTAAGCACTACCTCCTTCTTCCTCTTAGTTCCTTTCTACTTCAGCGATTTTTAGTTTTATTTAAGTTTTCTTCCTGAGGGCTGGAGGGAGAAATTCACAAATAGCACCAACTTTCTAGAAATCAAGCTACACTGTAACTTCAAAGAGGAGTGCAGTCTGCTGGAGCAAAGGGTTCAGTATGAAACACTACAGTACTTGACAGCGGTAGAGAATCACCTGAGTCACGCCTGCTGGGTGCCACAGTACCGGCAACCTGAAAACACGGAGATGAATAAAACACACATTCAATCACTGCCTCGTACACATGCAAGCATACAAGATCTCTGGCATTTTTCTCCCTCTGAAATAATTCAGGGGAAACAGACATGATCCAAGTAACACAAGGAAAAGTAATTTGTGCAACAAATTCTGTCACGGTAAAGAAGATTTATATATGAGAAAAATATTTGTGCACACAGCTGGAGCTGAGCTTTTGGAGAACAGCACTGAAACACTGACTGTATCTTTTGTGTCTTGCTTTACCTAAACCTTGATTAGCACATCGATATGCAAAACCTTCCAAAAAGGGTTACAGCGTATCTACTGCAGCGAAAGGAGCAGTGCCAAAATGACATCATAGCATTCCTAGTTAGCTACAAATCCAGTAACTCTGGTCCTTTAATGATTTTCCCAACATCTTTGCTACATCATCTGAGACTGGAAAATCAAAGGCAGCTTTCTTCCTGATGAACAGCACAGCTGGCTATGGAGGCAGCGCTGGTAACAGCTTACAGGCAGGATTTAAACTGGTTCACTCACTCAGAGAAGGCAGAAGGAGCAGGCAGGCCAGCTGAGTCCACGGCATTTTTCAAGGAGCTCTTAGTGCCATGGTCTAGTTGACTGCACAGGGCTGGGTGATAGGTCTGACTGGACGATTTTGGAGGTCTCTTCCAACCTGGTTGGTTCTATGATTTAGCTAGTGCTGAGACAGTAGCTGGTATTGCAGGAGACCAGAAAAGCAACCTGCCCAGTGTAGTTTACTGCACAGTGTTTAGAGACATTCAGTTTTCATGCCACGCAGTACCAAAACATTCCATTATTACACTACAAAGACAGGACAGATCACTCTCAGGCAAGAGGGAAAGTGTTTACCTCCATCAACAGGAGGATGGAGTTTCCACCATGCCCTAACCCTGGGCTTTTGAGGCACCGGGGCAGCTTTGCCCTCCTCAGCAGACTTGCTGCTGCCCCTCTATGCCTCCTTGCTCCTCCAGCTGCTCAGGAGCTCACACAGGAGCTTTATTCTTGAAGTGGCACAACAGAAAGAGCCTCGTGTCTTTGTAACTTGAGGCTTCTGCACTTGCCCTGACAAACTTTGCCTTCTTTTTTTGATTTTAGCTGTGTTGGGGTGGATCTTCATTGTTTGCTTTTGAGATCAAATGTGCTCTCTGAAATCTATCCACTGCACCTTGTGTTGTTCTCTCACATGAAAAAATAAAGAGTTGAATTTTAGTAACCTTTTTAAAAGTGTCTCAGAGATAAGGGGGGGGACAGGACGGGACTCCAAAGACAAGTAAATAGTTGTGCAACTAGACAGACACTTGCCATAAAACAGACGCTGGATGATTTAACTGCACCAAACCTACCAGGAGATAAATCTCAGTCGCTAGAAGAGGACAAGGCAAGTGAGCTGAGAAAGAAGATAACATTATTGAGGATATCTGCCAGCCTCAGTATAGGCTTAATAGTTTCCTACACAAAGCTCATTTGTTGCTATCTACACATCGGTGTACTGCCAAAAGCAACAGCTTTCCCCCCGACAAAAGTTGATTTTGTTAAGTTAGGAGAGAAACAAAGGTGCTGCAAAGGAAGATGACTTTATTTTTACAATTGCTAGTGTGCCAGACCAGTTCAAAGACATGTGTTCTCCATCTTCTCCACTATATTCTTTAGTTACATTCGCCACTAAATTTTACACTGTTTTGAAGTTTTTACCAAAAAAAAAAAAAAAAAAACCAAAACAAACAAACCCCCAAACCAAGCAAAACCCCACAGACCCACACCCAAAACTCAAGTAGTGCCTAGGCACCACCATTAGCAGGCAGGCTAAGCAAAGCAAAGGTGAGAGAGATGAAAATCGAGACAGAGGAACAACTTCTGCATCTATTCCGTGCAGGAAATCTTTGCAACACCCTCGATTGCCTCCCTAAACCCCTCAACACACCTCACAAAGCAAACAGATGCCTAAGCATTCAGAAACTGTCAGATTACAAACTCTTTTTGAAAAAGGTTTAAAAATACTTCACTGATTTCTAATAAAACAGTTTAGTATAAGGCTTACACTATACCAAACCTGGGGTGGAATGGAGTCCAGCAGCAATTAAACAGCAACAAAGACCTGTCTGCTTTGAAATCTGTTTCACCTCTTTGCCTCACATGCTTCTTCTGCTCTTTTTAATGTAAATGTAATTATATTAATTTTATCAGAAAACAAGAGGGAGAGAACGTGAGCTAATTTCACTGGGAAATTCCTGTCTGCTGTGGCAGTAGCTAATGAAGTGCCAGTATCAAAGAAATGGAACCTATGCTTTCAGTTGTCCCCCTGCCAGGAAGCGCAAGGCTTCCTCTGAAAGACCTTCTTTCATCTCGGTGTTTTACGTGAACGTCACCAAGTAGATCATTAATTTGACACTCAATTAGGGAAGTCATCAGGAGAATAATTAGAGATATGTGCTAATACACAATTAGTGAGTACTTTTGGAAGTACTTTATGTTCTTATATATGTCAACGACCCAACACACAGCAACCCAAAAAAATTACACAAACTGGCTAAGAAATGCTCTAGTCTCAACAAAGTATTATTGTCTGGAAACATAACCAGTTGTCTGCAACAGTCTAGGAGATATAAAGTGTCTGGCATAGCATGTTTTCTTTTTAAACACAGGCAGTATTTCACAGAAAGGTAGCTAATGATGTGGTACCCTCCTTCCTGCCCAGCCATCAGAAAGCTTCTACTGAAACAGTTGAAACAGCTGCTCTCAACCAAGTCTGACAGCAAAAAGAAAGCCAAATATACTTACATTCTGGCAAGACACCTTCCCATGATTATTGGTTTCAATGAGAGATAATGCTTGGTAGGACTTCCAAAGTGTAGAGGGAAAGGCTGCAATATGAGGTCAGCATTCACCTCACCAGGCCATCCCTACCCTCTGTTCCAGCTGATTCTTAGTGGAATTACAGTAGAGATAGAGATTAGAGAACTAGGGTGTATATAGATTATACAACAAAAAATACTAATTAGTTGCAATTAGGTTTCTTCCTGCAGAGCAACCCATTTAAACTGTAACTGCAAGCCCTCTAAACATAAATGACTACAGTTACACTAGGAGCACTACCTAACAGCGCTTCTTCATCAGTATTCACTCCATGCTCCAAGAGGAAAGAGCTGTTCTCTCCCAGGGCTAGCACTTGCTGCCTTGCCTTCTAAAAACCAACAAAATTAAATCAACAGAAAATTAGTCACTCGGAAAAAAACATTTTAAAACCATCATTACTCCTCAGAAAATTCAAACTAAGAAAGGAGTGACAGACAGCCAGAAGAGCTGGAGCCACAGATCTACCTGCACTTCTCTACAGGACTGAGCAGCAGAAAGCACAAAATATCAGGGGCTGGAAGGGACCTCAAAAGCTCATCAAGTCCAACTCCCCTGCCAGAGCAGGGTTACCTAGACCAGATCACACTGGAACACATTCAAATGGGTTCTGAATATCTCCAGAGAAGGAGACCCCATAGCCCCCTTGGGCAGCCTGTTCCAGGGTGCTGTCACCCTCACAGTGAAAAAACTCCTCCTCACGTTTAAATGAAACTTCCTATGCCTCAGCTTCCACCCATTGCCCCGTCCTGTCACTGGCATCACTCAGCAGAGCCTGGCTCCAGCCTCCTGGCACTCACCCTGCACATATTGATAAACATTGATGAGGCCAAACAACAAGTCAGTCTCTGTTTTAATTTCTGCAGTACAGCCCTGTTTCCTGAGCAGGAAGTAATTTCTAGTGCTGAAAGCACAGGCTGGGCACAGATGCTGATTCTGCTTTCTCCACAGCCAGTCCTTGAACCGAACAACCCAGCACAATAGGCACTAAAGTTGTAACTGGTTCTTCAGAGCAGATTTGTCTGATGTATCAGATCCAAACAATAAGCAACAGAAGTAAGATTTTTGTAACAAAGACAAAAAACATTTTTGGATGTTTGGGGTTTTTAGTTAATGCAGCACATACTCTCATCTCTCACACATGCCTACTCATGCATCCTGTCTGCATACCTCAGGAAAACAAATAAATTAAACACTATTCCCCAAAACTCTAGATCAGAAGAAGCTCTTGACAGTACAGCAGAAAAAAAGCTGTATCTAGTTGCTAGGTTTGTCCCACAATATCTAACAGTTAGGAAATGAGGTCATCTGATGTCACAAGCATGATGTGTTGTCACTCTCTTGCTGAGCCCCTGCCAGTAAAGCCCCAGAGAATGCCTGCTGAAAGACCTTTGCATCTGACATCAGCAGCTCCCAAATCAGCTTTGGTGGGAAACACTTCCTAACGCAGGTTCGCAACTTGTTTTGGGTTACAAGGCACAACGAGAGTTTCACTGCAGTCACAGTTTGTTCATTCACAAGCTGAGAAATGAAAGGGCTGAATTTTTCAGTCACCTGCCTTCCATTCATACACTAGGCAGAGGAAGTACAGCCTAGCAGAGAGTTAGTTCCTGAATACAAAACTGACACCAAAGTTGCAATAAGAAAAATAAAGTAACAAACCACAATTCTTGACTGCATTAAAACAATTAATTCTCCTTTAACTACTCCAATATATCAGGTAATGTAGGGGACTAAGAGAGATAGCTAATAATTTGCTCCATCTCTACAACCATTTGCTCTCAAAAAGGCTTCTCTTTTTCTGTCCCTTTGTGCCAGAATTACGCAGTTCTTGCCTTTTAGGACTAGGATTCTTCATGTTCCATTTTCCTCCAAAATCAGATTCTAACATGTCACCACAGCAAGCACAACGCTAGCTGCTTCTAGGGTTCTGCCACCTGGCGTACGAACAGAAACGTACCCACCACAGTTTGAGAGTTCTTGTTCCTGAAGTGCCCACAGCCGTTACCGCTCTCCATCCTTCACACGTTACACCAACTATTCACTAAGGGCAACGTGCTCAACTTCTGCCTTGGTCTTTACTCATCACACACACCGCATGCCTGCCAGTCTGGATTGCAAAATTAGCCACTAAAGACTTTAAGTTGTATGCAGATGAAAGACTCCCCACTTCTACCACTGCAGTCCTCTGGACAGCAGAGACAGACCAAGTCCCCGCATCCTCTTCCCCACTGCCATCACACATGCTGGGCTTCTCTCACAGTTGTGGTGTTTCTGTTACCCACACCAGATGTCAAACCATCAGTCTGGCTGCTGCTGCTGAGTAATCCAGTGGCAAAAGAAATGTGAGGAACCACCTATGAGGATGTGCCAGCACTGACTGCAGAACGGTGATTTTTGAGTTTCTCAAAAGCCACATCAGTCATAGGAGAGTTTGTAGTTCATTCTCCTCTCACCGATACACAAGAAGTAGTCAGCAAATGATGACAGCATTTAAACACACTGCCCACACAACAGAGATCTGGGACATCATACCAAAACTAGCTGAGGGGTGGATTGACAGGAATTGGTAAAATTCAGTAATGCAGCTGAAGGCTCTACTCTGGGGGCCAGCGATACGAGCTTTTTCTTAGTCTGCATTGTAGATGGTCGAGATCATGTTCACTGCTCTGTGGTTCTGTGATACAAGAACACACACAGGGCACGGATGTGATGCAGTCACAATACCTACACAAAGCAGAAAAAAAAACTTGTTTTTTTAGGAACAGCAAAGTTTTATGTTGTTGAATGAGGCACAGGATTAAGTGCCCCTTGGAATACCACAGAGGAAAAACTTCATGTTCTGAAGCTGAACTAAATAGGTTGTACTGCACAAACTGAGTGGCCAAAGCTTTATCAGCAAATTCCTGAAGAAAGCTGAATTCTACATGTACATAACAAATGCAGGAAAGAGGCTTTAGGATAGGATGAGAGGAAATAGCCTCGAGTTGTGTCAGAGAAGGTTTAGACTGGGCATAAGGAAGAATTTCTTCACTGAAAGGGCTGTCAAGCACTGGAAGAGGCTGTCTAGGGAAGCAGTTGAGACGCCATCTCTGGAGGTATGCACAAGTCAGCGCTTAGGGACACGGTTTACTCATGAATTGAGTGGTGTTAGGTTAAGAGTTGGATTTTGTCTTAAAGGTCTTGTCCAACCTAAATGATTCTATGAATTGATGATTCTGTGAAGGAAGAAATTAACATATGGGCAGGCTAGAAAAAGAAAATCCTATGTAATTTAGCAGATTGATGGCTTAGAGAGAATGTTATTGCTCTTTAAAACACTTTAGAGACAGGACTGGTTTATGTTACAGGGCAAAGCTGGCATGTAAGAAATGAGGTGGACATAAGTGTAGGTCAGAAATTAAAAGACTGTTCCTTACCACTACAAGATGATTTGGAGGGGAGGAGAAGTGAAGTAACAGCAACACAAAGCTTGGATTAGGTTTATGAAAGGATTACATAATGCTCTCTTGCTAGCAGGAGGCAGCATGGGAAGAATTGCCCTTGCTCATTAACTCCAATGTAAATACGCCAATTCCCTCCTATTTCTTCCTTCTAAAGTACTTCAACCACAAAGCATTGAAAAACTCCTGTCTCTTACAGGAATTTTCACAGCTTTCACCACCTTTTGAAATACCACAGCACTTTTAAATCATTCATCCTCATCAATGCATCATGATATAATAAAATTAACATTCACCAATCAACTATTTTTTTTTAAGTGGGAAGAAGTTAAATAAAATGAAATCAAATTGTGTGAAATGGATTAAGAATATTTTTTTGTAAACTGAAACAGCCATGCCAAAAGCAATCAGCTCTCTGGCTGGAAAGGACTGGGAGAAGTTACAGCATTACAAGAGCCCAATTCTGGCCTTGATATCTCAAAGTCATCAATATTCTCAGGTAAGACAGCAGGTGGTGTAACATAATCATGGCTTATTATAAATGAACAAAAAAAAAAAAAAAAAGAGAGATTTGACTTGCAAAATTTCAGAATTGTTCTGACCAAACAATGCATACTAAAGATCAATAAAGTGAGGTTATAAGAAGCCTGAGGCATCTTTTGTTTTCCTGGTTGAAAGACAGCACTAGGTTACGATAACAGATGGCACAGCGAGACAGATGAGTTTAAATACAGGATAAAAACTTAAAGGTATTGATAAGCTCTGAGGAGAGCAAATAATACAATCACAGAACACTTTAGGTTGGAAGATACCTCAAAGCCCATCCAGTTCCAACCCCCTGCCATAGGCAGGGACACCTCCCACTAGAACAGGTCACTCAAGGCCTCATCCAACCTGGTCCTGAACACCTTCAGGGACGAAGCATCCAAAACCTCCCTGAGCAACCTGTGCCAGTGTCTCACCACCCTCACTGCAAAGAACTTCATTCTAACATCTAGTTTGAATCTCCCCTCTGCCAGTTTTAGCTCATTACTCCTTGTCCTGTCATTACACAACCTTGTAAAGAGTCCTTCCTGAGCCTTCCTGTAGGTCCTCTTCAGATACTGAAAGGCTACTACAAGGTCTCCTCAATGCCTTTGCTTCTCCAGGCTAAGAATCATTAGAAGCAGTAACAGACAGGAAGAATGAGAACAGTTGATTCTGTCTTTGACTGGAAAGGGCATCTTTAAAGATCAGCGCAATGGATGTTGCAGGGATTACGATTTAAATACAGAGAACACACAGCGTGTTTTGCAGATGGGAAAAGTTACATATTAAAACCACTGCAAAAGGAAGAGAAGCTTGGCAAGAATAAGGCAACTCTGCCTGGATTTGAGGGCCTACTCAAAGATGATACAAAGGAAGTCCAAGAAGAGAATCCAGAAGAGAATTAGGAGGAAGCATAGGTCTGATGTCTCTATACCAGGTGTCTGATGAGCAAAAGAGTAAATTCAAGAGACATTCAACCTTTTCTAAGGGAAGAAGAGGGATATAAGTCTTAATACAATAAATTAAGCACACAGTAGAATATCATCAAACATGGAGGTGAAAAAAGTGCTGGCATGTATTCCAGTCAGCTGCAAACATGTGCTAGGATAGGACACAGGAATACCCATAAAGGACTAGCAACCGTATCATTGAGCTAAAAGCTTGCCTTTCAGACAGGCCCAGGATCCATATGCACAGGAGATCCTATGGCAGTGTAAGAAACTTACAGACAAGATTAAACCAAACTCTAGTTTCATGGCAACAGCCAAAAAGGTCCTTTGGTGTCATTGGTGTTACTCCCACATCACATGGACACGAGTGGAACAAGTTTTAACTTAAGTTTCATCTTGGGAGGCACAACGGAGCAAATAAGGGGAAAACAGAGACAAGCACTCAAAGTGAGATCAAGTGCCACTACGGAAAGAACCACAGAAGTTAAGATAGTACTGTTTACCTGTATCTCTAACACAGAAAGATGAGATCAAGAGAAACCAATTTCTAACTACAGAAAAATAGGAGGTGCACTTTTAAACATCACCAGAAGAACAGCCTGACCCAGAAATTGCCACCTCAAGTGGTTCCCTCTAGAGCACATGAAGGAGATGTTGACAAGGGAAGGTTCAGCTACCCTGCTACAATGACTCTGAAAAGCTTGACTTGAAGAAACACGTAGAGTGCAGGTTAAAAATCCATTAAACAATAAATGCCTCCCAAGCACTGAAAGAGTGAGGTAGAGTTTTCAGTGAAAGACAGTGGACCATTGGAAAATGGACTGAGGTCAACAGATCATTTCTCTCAAGTCAGCCGTTGCTAATATTGTCTTGACATTTAAGTAGCACTTCCCTTTGGCAGCAACAAAACTATGTGTGCCATATTAAAATATCTTGGATTTGTTTCTTTCTGCTCCCATGGTGAGGACTTGCTAAAAATTCCTGGACTTCAGAACTCCAGCAATAATTCCAAAACAAAATGTTGGAAGTACATATTTTTAAATGACTGCAGCAACAAAAATAGCACATCCCCAGGACGTGGAGCATCTCAGGAATCCACTACCCAGTTGCACAATTTTTCCAGTTTCTTCTTCCCAACTCTAAGACTCAGCGTTGTGGGAGAAGGTGGAAAAGGAGCATCTCAATCTTGAAAGAGAAGTGCTGTTTATGTAGTCCCAAAGCCAAAGGGAATACCTCATGGCAAAAGATTATGAGATTTACTCCAGAAAATGTGTCTGATAGAGGTCCACGTGTTTTTTCTTTCCAATTCATACTTAAGACTCCTACATTTCAGTTTCTACTTTTCCTTCTCCAGGCTCTACTTACTAGAGTAACAGACTTCGACTGCACAGCACACCCTTTTCTGATAAAGCCTTAGCATGTTGAGGGGCCTATCACAGCTAAACTGCTACTGTACCACTGTCTATTTGCACTGTGTTCTTTGATGAAGAAGACATCGTGTCTTGTGTTGGTCCTTCACCAACATCAAGCTGTACCCATCATCAGTGCCAGTGTTAGTCATAGCTCTACACAGAAAACAAATCTCTCTTTGTAAGACAGAAGCTCGGCAGCTACACACAGAAACCACAGGTACAATCATATTTCTGAACAGAAATAAGGCAAAGTCGACGGTGTGATTTTGTCCAGGGGCTCTTTCTGTGATGAAATTGCAACCACATCAAAATCCCAGAAGCAGCTGCCATTCCAAGACAGCACTGTCTCAAAGACAATGAGATCAGGCAGATCATGCACTTCAGCTATTCACTGCTTTCACATCCCACAGAGTTGTAAGGAATAGAAAGTTATACTGCTGCTTCTCTTGTCAGCTTCCCCCTCCTTTCTTTTCTGCATCTTATTGAAGAACTTAATATAGAATGATTATTTGTAGATTATTCTCTAAACTCCAATGGTTAATTTCAAAGAAGGGAGCACATAAAACCCTGCAGGAGTCCTAATACACATTCTCTATATGCAGAGTTATTCTCTTCAGACAGTATAAAAAACTGGCCCATGACAACATGACATGCAAAAAGCTGAATGACACTCCACATTTTTATCATAGCTGTCACCTCACTTTTAAGATTCAGGTCCCCCTACCCTGGATGTGAAAGCTGCAAACGCCACAGGCATGGGGCTTACCATGAAGCCAAAGGGATGTGTGCGAGAACGGCGTAAGGACCCGCAGAAATGCGGCCTCACACTCCTTGTCTGCCAGATACCAGAAGAATAACAAGGAGAAACAGTAAGTGCCATTTCCTTGGGTTTAGAGAAGGAAGCTTTTGTGCTTCACAAGCAAAGTTCCTGGAAACAGGAAGAAAGGTTATCTGGGTTTCCACCAAAATATTACCCATGCAGTCTGAACACAGATTACATGTTTTAAATCGCTGACTTGGTAGCCAGTTTCCAACAAAGCTCCAGCTTTGGTTGGAAAGATATTTGTCTGGCTGCCCTTTTCCATCTACAGCTTTTTTTCCCTCCTCCCAAATTTTGTGTGCATGTGTGGTGGGGAGGCGCAGAGAAAACAAAAAGGCAAACATCTGTTACTGCCACATGTCTCCAGCTACTGGATGGAGCTGGGGTCTGGAGAGGATGAGGCTTTACCATTCTGCAAGCACACATTCTGCTTCCCAGTCTCAACAAGCAGGGCAGGATTGCTAACACTACCCTTACTCACTCTGAGCTGCAAATAATTAATAGGAAAATACTCCCTTCCCCTTCTGTCTGGACTTTTCCCATCTCTTTTACCAGCAAGGTCCAGACACGAGAAGGACACCAGTGACTGCACTATGACCTGCGAATGCAGCGGAACAGGACACTGCAGCACCACACAACCAGCAGGAGCTTTTTTGGCAATTCTGCTTACTAGCCAACAGGTGACTATTAGCAGGGACAGCTATCTGGTAGCACTAATGAACCTAATCACAGTTTTGAGCTGCTAAATTTAGTTAAAAAAAAACAAGATAATCCTGTATTTTAAGGACAAAATGGTGCCCTGTGAAAGCAAATCAACATAATGACACACGAGATGGAGCCACAGAAGAGATGAGGGTGGGAAAGGACCTCTGGAGATCATCCAGTCTAAGTCCCCCCGTCAAAGCAATGTCAGCTGCAGCTGTATCCACTTGGATTTTGAATACTTCAAAGGACAAAGGCTCTGCAGCCCCCCCAGGTAACCTGTTCCCATGCATGGTCACCCTTGCAGTTGGCACGTTCGTTCTTATTTTAAAATGGGAACTTCTGTAATTCTATTTGTATCCATTGCCTCTTGTCCTGTCACTGGGCACCACTGGGAAGAGTCTTGGCCCCATCTGCTTTAGCCTCTCTCATCAGATATTCACACATATTAACAAGACCCCGTGAGTCTTCTTCTTTCAAGGCCGAACAGTCTCATCTCTCTCAACAACAGATGCGCCAGTCACTTAATCACCATCATGGTCCTTTTATTTTTGGACACATTCCAATATTTCTTTATCTCATATTGCAAAGCACAGACCTGTGATCAGAACTCCAGATGCATCTCACCAGTGCTCAGCTGAGGAGAAAGATCACCTCCCTTGACCTGTTGGCAATACTTGGCCCAATACAGTTCAGAATGTTGTCTTTCTTTACCCCAAGGACACTCTACTTCCTCATGCACCAGGACCCCTAACATCCTTCTTTTCTAATCTGCTCCTAAGCCTCTACTGGTATCTGCAGTTATTTCTCCTTGAGTGTGGGTGGACTTTGTATTTCCCTCTACTGAAGACTCCTCTTGGTCCATTTCTCTAGCCTGCTGAGGTCCCTCTGAGTGGCAGCAAAACTATCTGGTGCAGCAGCTTCGCAGTTTGGCATCACCTGCAAGTCTGCTGAGATCACGCTCTGTCCACCCCTTGGGTCATTAATCAAAGTGCCCTCTTCTGGGCTGACTTTGGGGTTTGGTGCATTTTTTTTTTGCAGATAACTGACACCTCTAACTGCTCTCGGGGTTTGCCTGCTCAGTCTAACAAGTAGTTTTTTCAGTCTTGCATAAAGCCTAATAACTCAGTGACTATGAACTCTAGATTCAGGTCTGATAATCTCCAGACTTCCTTTATGGACTGCAAGAACTCATACTGCTCTTGTAACGTTCAAGGTTACCCAGGAATTGAAAATTTAGCAGACCCATTACACAATCAATCTTTGATTCAACCCAACACTAAATTTTCTTTTTTATGATTTGACTTTAAGATTTACTCCAACTCTGACTTACTCAAAATTCTCAGGAGGCTGCTCCAATAATTCATTTTGAAATTTCTGAACACTGATCCATCAGACACAGAAGAAAATTATGGCTCACTACTAAAGTCATGCAGAAAAAGAACATCTGCTGTTGAGAACAGAGCAAATCAGCTGTGAGCTTTTCCACTGGGAAGCTCGTAAAATGAACTACTAGAGAGTTCAGCATGTGTTCTTGTAAGGAAGGAACAATAGGAAACACTTTCACTTATTTGTTCTTTAAAACTATCCCAGAGAACAGAAATTACAGCAGTATGGTCACAAAGAACATGGAAAGCAATAAGAATTAAAGCAGTATTAATAAAACTGCTTTTAAACTGCAGTTTCCATTGCAGCGTGAAACCCGTCAGTTCATTTTGTCCCCAGTACCAAAGACATCTTCTGGCATAGAATGGCTTAGGCCAGAAGGGGCATTAGAGATCATCTACTCCAGCCTCCCCACCATGGGCAGGGATGCCGGTCCACCAGACCAGCATGCTTAATGCCCCATCCAACTTGGCACTGAAAACCTCCAGGGAGGAGGCATCCACACTTCCCCTGGGTCTCACCACCCTCATATCAAAGAACCTCTTCACGTGGCATTGTGGAAACTGTATAAGGAAGGTTGGAGCAACTCACCCTCTCTAGCAAGGCTGCTATTAAACATACCAGCAGAAGCACCTTGCTTGAAGAGAAGGCATGGGTGCTGCTCAGTGAAAAATTAACTACATCAATCATGTTCTTTCCATAGCTGGGTTTGTCTCTGAAAACAGGGGCCCCAAAATTAATTGCATTCACAACTTGCTTGGGAGGGCAAGGACCCCAGGAACGCACATATGCGGTAAGTGAAATGTAAGCTGTTCTTAGAAAGAGCATTTGGTGGCACAACTCTCAGCTCTTTATAGTTGCATGGAAACTTAGTCTCCTCATCACAAAAGTCACAGTGCTAATACTTAATTTTAATGTGTCTTTTTCTTGTTTTGGAGTACAAGGCAGGTGCCAGCATTGCCCATCATTACACTGCCCCTCACTTCCCTTCACAAGACCCTGCTTTCAGTCTCTTGTAATTACGTGAAGCCTCAGACCTCTCTGCTGACGTTTCCCCTTGGAACAGTCAGCCTGAGTGAGGAAAACTGTATCCAGCACAGCTATTTCCAGAAGGCGAGGGGACACTGTTTCACTCATCATTAACGGCTAATCTCTTCGAGGTGCACTACTCCAGACTCAGAACATTCTCAGCATGTTTTTTGCTTCAGAGATTGATTTATGTGCACCAAAGTTTTGGCCATTTGAAGAATTTGCAGTCTGAAAGCCTTCAGACAGTTTAGCTTATGCTAAACCAGTGGACTTGAATTTCAGCAGATTAAATTCTCTGAAACTCTCCAAGTTTCTGTATGAGCTACTTAAAGAAAACCAGCAACTTTAACAGATCCTCCTAACTCCAACAAGCAAGTACAACTTGTGCCCAAAGAATTTTTCCTAAGAGTTTGCAACTGGAAAACAAACAAAGAATACAAAAAAACATCCATGAACAAAATCTCTTTGCCAATGTTTTCTCATCTGAAGGCCATAAGCCCCTCAACAACTTACAGAATCATGGAACGCCCAGGGCTGGAAGGGACCTCCAAAACTCATCCAGTCCAATCCCCCTGCCAGAGCAGGATCATCCAGAGCAGATCACACAGGAACACATCCAGATGGTTCTTGGGTATCTCCAGAGAAGGAGACTCCACAACCCACTGGGCAGCCTGTGCCAGGGTTCTGTCACCCTCGCAGGGAAAAAAATCCTCCTCATGTTTAGATGAAATTTTCGATGCCTTAGCGTCCACCCATTGCCCCTTGTCCTGTCATTGGGCATCCCCCAGCACAGCCTGGCTCCAGCCTCCCTACTTCCAAGGCATTTACAAAGAAGCAGTTGAGAAATAATCCAGTAAGTTTACACTGCATAAAAAACAGAGATCTGAAAAACTAATGAAAAATACTATGAAAATTGCTGGACCAGAAAGTTACACTGTGGTGAGGAGAGAAATGCAGGTAGGTTAAGGCACCCCTGAAATACACTCCTGTGTCTCAAGACATTTGCTGGTTCTGCTCTGAATGATGACAGCTCACAATCAATTCAGTTGCCATCATCAATCTAGATCTGTATCACAGAAGTCAATATGCACTCTGAAGTCTAAGACAGTGCTTTGGAAAGAATAGAAAACAAAACTCAACACCCTACCCCCCAAAAAAACCCTAACAACCCCCCCAAAAAAACATATTGGAATCTTCTGACATCTCTTCTTTGCAAAACACTAAGTTTAATGTTGTCGTGCCTAAGTGCTTATTCTCTTACCATGCTGCTTCAAGCAGTCATTTCACCAGAACACTATTTCAGACTGCTGCTTGCATTTCAGTGCTGATTCTTTCCCAAACTGCACTGAACTGCAGCATGGCTACAATCGACAAATCACAACCTTGAACTGGAACTTGCTCACTAATGAAGTAAAATGCAATTTAAATTGAGTATCAGCAATCTTCTGCTCTACATCCCACACCTGGACTATCTAACTAGCAGCAGGACTTGCACTACAAACCCTGGAGGATTCTCAGTAGATAAAGTTTGCAAGAAGACAGGCACTGTTGTCTGGAAATATGTGTTGAGCTCCCACTTGGCTATGAAGAACGCTGACATGACAGAGTGACTGAATCTTAAGAAGAGGGCTGTCATTAGCAAGCTTCCAATCCACTCCTGTCTCACTGCCACTCATTTTGGGCTCAAAAGGTTCACAGAGACAGTGATTCATAGAGCAGCTGACACCATCTAAAAGGTTTTTCTCCATCCTACAAGTGATAGATATGGGAGGTTGCAGGAGGTTTGCCTGTCTCATCTGTATCACAACTGCCAGTGTGATATATTCTGTTTTTTGTCTTCCCACCTTCTAACCCTTTATATAACTACATCAACATTTACTGCAACTCTTCTACCACATTTCAGGCTCCCATGGACATTTTATTGCTATCTGGCATCACAGAAGGATGTGCAGTGCTGAGATTCCCTTTTTGTCTGGCCAGACCCAGGCAAGACTGTGAACAAGCTGATCCTTCCCCCAAAGCAGGTGTAGAATAGTCATTCTCAGGTGCAACGTTCACTACCACCTTGCTCCTTTCCCTTACATTCCTTAGAGGAGCAGGGTAGAAAGCCCAAGGGAAAAACACAAATGGCCCTATGGACACAGCTAGTGTCCATAGCTCAGCTCCTCACTTCTGACAGAAGCAAGCCCAAATCTGAGAAAAATTAGTTCTTTGAGATAGTTTTCTGCATTACACCATTCATCTGCTGAATTATAAAGCAAAAAAAGTGTTTTATAGATATTGTCTAAATTCCAATCTCAGATTTCCATGCTATTGCTGCTGTGCAAAAGCAACTCTGCTCCCACAACTCCATATTCCAAACAATCCACGATCCTCCCATGAGGCCTCTTCCTCATAACATCCCAAACTCCACAAATTTCTGCTCTGCTGCTAAAGCTTTGGGAACTTGTCTGCAAAATGAAAGGATACTGGAAGGTTTTATTAATAATGAATAACTGTGCAAAGCCACAGAACCCCTTTTTTTCCCCCTTAACTATTTTCAGGTATAATAAGAGGGATTGAGTCACATACAAACATCACTGATGTGATGTGACCCAGCAGGAACACTGCCTCAGGCACAGGCAGAGCCCCATAAGCCTTTCTAATGTGATGGTTGGGGGAAGAGATGAGCTACGACTGAAAAGCTGTAACACCTGGGAGGGTGGAATTGAAAAAGCTGGAGGTACAAGGGGAGCTGCGGGCTTCTGCTGAGCTCCTGTGGCCGTTTGCACTGCTGCTCCTGCAGCCCATCTGACTGCTGGCACACACTTCTTCTAAAGGAACGGAACAATGCAAGGCCTTGGCTTGCATCACCGTGTCCAGGGCTGCGTTTATTATTCTTCTGTCCCTGAAATCTGGCAGATAGGTGGTGGAAAAAGAATAACCAGGCACAACCCATCAAGCATGGTGCTTGAAAAGAAAAGGAACTTTTTGACTCCAGCTGACCCTGATCCTATTGCACATTTTCTTAATCCTAAGGCAATCTGTGTGCCAGAGGGGACCTACATAGTTCCACACCAACTGCTCTATGGCCTTCTTACCCATATCTATTGCTTCGTCTCCTTCTCTGTGAAGAGCTTCACGAGCTTTGCAGAAAAAGGAGGCACACGCCAAGAATCCTTGCTGCACAGATCCCTGATACTGCCCTGCTTCTAAGCCAGACTGCTGTGGCTGCTCCCTATACAAACACCCATACTGATGCACTCATGCCTGCTGTCAAGATGCAAGAACTACTGTCTTGTGCTTCAGTGAAGCTGGTTATAGCAGAAGGCAATTTGCAGAGACATACTGCTATAAGGCTGTTGGATGCAGGGGCAGCTGGCCAGCAGCAAAGAAAACTCTGAATTTAATAGATATTTGAGACAAAAACCAAGCACAGGATTCCCATGCTTCCCATATATATCTTTATACCAGTTATGATGCATCCATTCTCGAGGACATGTAGACATTATAATTAAGCAGGTTGGCAGAGAGCTCCAAGCTCATCCAGTCCAGCCTAACACCCAGCCCTAGCCAATCAACCAGACCATGGCACTAAGTGCCCCAGCCAGTCTTCGTGAACACCTTCAGGGATGGTGACTCCACCACCTCCCTGGGCAGCCCATTCCAATGCCAATCACTCTGTCTCTCCCTCCTAACATCCAGCCTATATCTCCCCTGGGACAACTTGAGACTGTGCCCCCTTGTTCTGTTGCTGGGTGCCTGGAGGACTCTCTGAAGCAGAAAGGTAGGATGCAACTAGCAAAAAAAGTCTGTGGCTGACCAAGCCACTAATTAACAAAGAAGAAAAAGGTAAAACAGGGAAAACACTTCCCAATAAGATCAAGACAAAACCCCACTTTCAGAATTTCATTTTCTTCTCTTCCTTGGGTTTTTGATTGGTTGCTTGGTTTCGGAGGGTTTAGTTTATTTAAAAAAAAAAAAAAAGGAAAGAAGAAAGAAAAACCCCAAAACAGGTTGCCCAGGGAGGTTGTGGATGCTCCCTCCCTTGAAAGTGTTCAAGGCCAGGGTCAGCTCTCTATCCATGGCATGGAGGTTGGAACTACATGAACTTTAAGGTCCCTTCCAGTTGAAAACATTCTATGATTCTATGAATATATGAATCACTTTAAGGACTAAATAATGACTTGAAGGACTAAACGAGGTAGAGCTGTTAGAGTTGTGTGTTAACTAGGTGAACAGGATCATTTTAAAATGCTCAAAGTTGCCTCTCTGTGGCTGTCATCTTGCACAGCTACTGCAAGTTCCTAGGAGGTACTCAAACAAGGAGAAGAGCACGCAGAGCATCCCCACTCTGCCCACGCCACCCAGCGTAAGGAGAAGCGTGTTTGAAGCTGATCACCATCTTCACTCCCTCTGTGTACCTTCCAACAATCCTTACTTGTTCACACTGTGCTCAAGTCAGCTCCAGCTATGCGCATCACTTACTGAGTCTCACTGCTCGCTAAGTGGTGGATGGCTCCGTGAATGTTCTTTTCTCCTTTAAACCCCTCCAGAGCCCTTGAGCGGCTGATGACAGACATGATGCACAGCACACTGGGGTCAAGCACTCCTCACACCTAGAGAAGGAATTCTTGGTTTTTCCAGATACATCAGACCGTAACTCACGGTGCAAAGCAACATAAAGGCTAGAATGATTGAAAGGAAAAGGAAACACGGGAAAGGTGAGGCCGAAATACAGATTTCCTCTGAAGTGGTAGTAGTTTCTCTACATCTTAACAGAAACAAGACAACAAATGTTTCACTTCATAATAGAGGGCTCATTAACCTCTCTTTTACCAGGAGGTTTAAGACACAGTGAAATTATATTCATCACTGTCTTATTGTTCTTACTGTGAATTACCAGAGAATCTGACTCATTTGAAACTGAGTATTTCAGCTATTGTAAATGACAGCTTCTCCTGAAAGAGGGCTTCTTAAATTTGGCATTCAAAGGCATAGCAAACTGGTATGGTAGGAGATCTAAAATAGAAAAAAGTCCAATAAGAAGGCCAAAAAAGGACAGTATTAAGAAAAGAAGAAAAACATTACAGACAAAATCATGGCTTACTACTCACTTGAAGCCTTTAGATTAAAATTGGATACATGTAAAAGGCCTATTCTTATTTAAACTGAAAACACAGGCCTAATGTGAGAGGATGTGACAGAATGGCACTTTTTGACTACATATGTTTGAGATCTCTACATGTTTGCAGTGCTCCAATCTGGCCTTGTGATCTACAGCACTGTAAAATACGGCATGTCATTTGCCCTCCCCTTCTCCCTCTCAGTGAAAAGCACGCAAGAGGACTCTTCAAAATCTGGGAATTACTCCTGTAGTCCATTTTTCTTTCTGTTGAAGAAATTTTCTCTTGAATTGCCTCTTTCCCACTGACAAAAGTATGCCTCCACATGTAACTGCTTTATAAACAGAAACCAGCCGAAACATGTAATAAGCTACTACTCCTGCTATCCTTTCACTATTATTTCTCTTATTTCTTTTGGTGTCTTTACATAGCAGGTAAGACATTGAAAAAAAAATTCAAAGAATCTTGGAGTGGCAGCAGCAAGAAGCAGGAAATTTAGTAATTTTATTCACATTCATCACATCTTAGTCTTACTTATACTGCTGATGCTTGCTGCAAACAGAATCCCACATTTAATACATTACTTCTTGTTTTGACCATTTACATCTGCTCTACTCTTGGTCCTTGTCAACATACTTGAAATGATGCATCAACCAAGATGAGACTGGAAAAGCCCAGGTTCTGCCACTGCATTACATCCACTTGTTATCAGTGACTTCATACACACATAAACACATGAAAGATGCATACAATGCAACAGAGATGCAAACTGAGGAACCCATCAGCAGTACACTACCTCTTGGATAAAAGTACTCCTAAAATGTTTAGAACTGTCTCATTCTTGAGACAGAGAGATCACATCCATGAAATAAGTCTGCTGACATGGGCTGTCATGACACTGACCCCTCCACATTCAGAAGTACATGCTCTTGCCAAATCAGCTTTACCAACACTGTGCACTATTTACCATGGAAATGACAAGGAACAATACTCAGCTGGTTCTTGCTGTATGCAGAGGACCTCAACTACCACCATTAAAATCACCATAAGTGTCTATACAGTGGCAGGCAAGGAGGTGAGGGAAGACAGAGACGTAACAGCCACCAGAGCACAGTACCTTGTCAGTAGCGGGAATCGACTCCCACCTACGCTTCAGCAAGCACAGAGCTTTCCGGCTCATGGTTTTGATTCTGCTCTAGAGGTTTTTCCACACTTGAGAAAAAGGCTTCTCCCAAACCACTGTCAACAACCCCCTCACTTCTGCCTCCTGTGCTTCATGGCTGCGGAGGGCAGAGCTCCCCGATGTACACCAGTTTTCGCCAGTTGCAAGGTTGTGACCAGTTCTACCCAAGCGTCTCCTGTTTTCCTCAAGCATCCAGGAGAAAGGGAAGGGGCGAGGCAGAGAAGAGCCTGGCGTTCCCGGAGAACTAGCTCACAAAGCCTCGAGGAGGCAGGCAACACCAGCCGCACTCAAGCTGAAAAGAGCTGTTGCTTAGGAACTGAAGGGTAAAACGCAGCACCTCAGATAAATAATGGAGAGCTTTCACATTTAAAGAGGATTAAAAATCACTGGACCTCTGTGTTTCTCTCCTGGCTATCATGCTTTCATAAGGCTGGAGGAACGATTGCTCGAGTCCACTGACTCCTGGGGCTACACCTACACATTCACCAAGGCAAACAAGTCCTGGTGACAGAGCAACAAATAACTCCCACACGTTCGAGATCCCCTACAAAAACGTGTGCACGACACATGCTGTGGGTCCCACCTGAGCTCTGAGTCTCAAATACTATGTTTTAGCAGAATAATTCAAATACAGTTCGCACATTGTTTCTCTGCAGGGAGATAACGCGCAGAGGATGACTTCTGCTAGTCACACTGTCTTCTAGCATAGGCTGGCATAAGAAATAAGCATCAATCTCCTCCCCTCACACGAGAAAGCTCGTGCGGTTCTAGACTGCATGCGTACGCCTCAGAGAGAGCTGTTTCTTCCCTCCTTAAACATTCAGGAACTCCTCAACTCAGAACCACATTTCAACGTTTTTGTGTCTAAATCCTAATCTGTGGTGATTTCTAAAATGAAGCACAGAACCAAAATGAAATCCACTTTACATTTTCTGCATGGCTTGAATTCCAAGTTCCCTGCATGAAGCACTTACAGCAGGAAGTGTTATCTTCAGAGAGCAAAAAAATAAAAGGGAAAAAATGCAGAAAGTAGTCAAGAACTCATTGCTCTTTGTAAGGCAACCTATAATTGACTGTAATTACAGCAGCCCTAATAGTATAATCGTTCCAGAAGAAAAGCAATCTTATAATATACACACATACATGTTCATCAGTATGGATGTAATCTAGAATAACACTCTGTGTGGTGGAAGCCAGCAGCAACTAAAATACTGCAAAGACAGCTTTTTACTCTTTTTACTTGCCCCATTTACATTCTATTCAACTGCAGATGCTCTTCAGGAGGCAAACTGAAATTCCTATAACCACAAAATCAAGCAGGTTGGTAGAGACCTCCAAGCTCATCCAGTCCAACCTAGCACCCAGCCCCAGCCAGTCAACCAGACCATGGCACTAAGTGTCTCATCCAGGCTTTGCTTGAACACCTCCAGGGATGGTGACTCCACCACCTCCCTGGGCAGCCCATTCCAATGTAAATCTCTCTCTGCCAACAATTTCCTCCTAACATCCAGCCTATGCCTCCCCCAGCACAACATGAGACTGTTACCCTTGTTCTGTTGCTGGTTGCCTGGCATCAGAGACCAACCCCACCCACCTACAATCCCCCTTCAGGTAGCTGTAGACAGCAATGAGCTCTGCCCTGAGCCTCCTCTTCTGCAGGCTGCACACCCCCAGCTCCCTCAGCCTCTCCTCACAGGGCTGTGCTCCAGGCCCCTCCCCAGCCATGCTGCCCTTCTCTCAACACCTTCCAGCACCTCAACATCTCTCTTGAATTGAGGAGCCCAGAACCTGGACACAGCACTCCAGGTGTGGCCTGAGCAGTGCTGAGCACAGGGGCAGAAGAACCTCCCTTGTCCTGCTGTCCCAACACCGATCCGTGGGGCACACCACTAGTGACAGCTGGCAGTTGTATGTGGCACCATTCACCACCACTCTCTGGGCTCTGCCCTCCAGCCAGTTCTTGACTGAAGCGAATCTGTCCAAGCCAGGAGATGCCAACTGTGCCAGGCGCTTGTTGTGGCAGACTGTGTCAAAGGCTTTGCTGCAGTCCAGGTAGACTGCATCCACAGCCTGCCCCACATTCACCAGGCAGGTAACCTGATCATAAAAGGAGATATCAGGTTGGTCAGGCAGGACCTGCCCTTCCTAAATCCATGCTGGCCATCCTGCAGGTCTCAGTCTATTTCCTTTTAAGTTCATCACTACCTGTAAATACATCACTTCGCATTTAACTTCCACGTGCAGAGAGGAAGACATGTTCCTGGTGAGTCATTAAGAAATATGACATGTACCACAGTAGTTTCCTCTCACATTTAAATACATACCATAGAAAACCTACTGGTTCTCAAGAAAATGTGGAGAGCATTAGAGTTTCATTTAATGTGCCTTGGTGGAATAATTCTACAACCTCATGTGTGGATTTTAGTCCTACGACAAACCAGGGCTCCACTGCTTTTTCTCTCAAGAGACACTGATAACACTTAGCAGGTACTTTGCTAAGATCTGTCTTCCCCTTGTATTCACTTTACTCCACAAGAACTAACAGATCATGGAAGTCTAATAAATTTAGACCAAATAACATACACCTAAACTCCCTCCTTCCCTCTCACTGCTTGTCCAAGCAGCACAGCAACCACTCTCCTCCCAAGGCCCCTTTCTCTGCTGGGTGAAGGCCCTGCAGATATAGGACAACAGCAAGAGCATTACCTGCAGGCAATTGCCAGACCACCTTCAAACACCTGATGCATTAGTTTTGAAGAAGTGAAGCAAACCTAACAGATTAATCACCTTAATTTTTAAGAAGAACTTTTTTAAACAGAGGGTGTGTTCATTAAGGATACAAATTGACAACAATGCAATTGAATCAGAAAAGGATAAAGCAGGTTTTTCACATTCCATGTAAAAATCCAAACATCCCAAATTTTCTTCAAAACTTTCCAGATTAACTAGCTAAATTAGATTTTAAACTACTCCCATCAAAAACACTTCTCAAAGCCATGTGAAAGAGAGAGTCTGAGGCTACAGTGGAATAACTTCCCCCAGTGAAACCCTTATTCCTTGCTCCTTGTGACTGGGTACACTAAGATGCGACACAGAATTAGGGTCCTTCTCTTTTCCCATCCTATTCTGCAACAGTCATGGCAGAAAGGGAAATATTAATAAATGGAATCTGCATTTTAAAATACAATCTTGTGCATTGAGAAAGTAGCAGCTCCCTGATTAGCACATGCTACTGTCCCCTCAAAAAGGCAAGTGATTTTGGAAAGGAGCATTATGAAGGCCAGGCTAAGAAATGCCCTACTGAGATGAAGACTGCAAGCACACAGTGCTGCAGCAGCAGAGCCTGTTTATGATAGACTTAAACACAGATAATCCCATTTACACAAAAATGCTTCACCTAAAAGAAAAGTCAAATAAAGTGGAGCTCTAATAATGTATTCACAGAAATTCAGTACCAGAGGGGAAAGGCTTAGCTTGAAAGCTTAACCTGAGCTTGAAAACTCCTGATCAGTATTAGTAGCAATGTCTTCTTTGCAGCAACTGTCCTTTTACTTTGAAGATGACTTTAAGTGTAGCAGTATGATACACAACTTCATTCCAGTGATAACACGTCAAGGGCAAACCAGTAGCCATGTAAGGCTTTCCTGTACCTCCCTGCACAGTTCTACTACATTTAATCAGTTTATTACTGAACAAGATGAGAGGATCACGCAGGTTTTATAAGTTTGTCAGTTTAAAAAAAGACCAAAATCCACCCAGAGTCACACATGTACTGTTCAAAAGGATATTCCATTGGTTACTCGGCTCTCTCAGTCAGGCTACAAATGCCTTCTCAATACATCAAATCCATCTTTCTGCTACTGAAAGAAACTTTCTCTTCAATGACTCAGCTCTGTCTGTATCACCTACTTGGATTACAGCCCAAAATTATTTTAATGAAAGTTGTCATTGTTTTATGCTTTCTTCCATTGATTCAATCCTGCAAACATTAACTGAGTGACTGCCAATCTCGGATGGAAAACATGTTTGAATGTCTCAGATTCACAAAAAGCCAGAACTAAACACAAAATGCTGAGCAACTGACCTGTGAGCCTCTGGGTCCTCGTTTGTGATCCCATTCAGAATGCCCCATGAGCTGAAAAAACAAAGATAAGCACAGGTAAGTGGAAAATTGCACTTATTAGCTTTAATTGAAATATTCAAGCTTTTTTTTTTCTTTGAAAAAAAAACCCAAGCAAACAAATAAAAAAAAAAACCCAGAACCTAAAAACCAAACCCCCAAACAAAACCAAACCAGCTTTGCGTCTACAAATTATTTCACACAGCTTTCAGCCTCGTAATGAGAGTGAAAGGCTTGGTATTGTTACTATAACTTTGTACCTTTACATTCGGAGTCAACACACATCCACCATCACAAGACTGCTCTTGCCATATATTCAGCTTTACCCAGGTGCTCAATAGCACTCTGGCAAAAGGAGAGCTGATGTATCAACGTGGAGATTACCAAAGCCACAGGACACTTGATTAAATAGCAATACACGTTTTATGTCAGGCATGAAAGTTAGCAACAGCTTCAAGTCCATCTCGCTGTTGCATTATTCTCAGTGTAACAAAAAAAGTAGAGGTACATCTACAAGGAAACAGGTTGGGGTCACTGCATTGAAGAGGAAAACAAGGGGTGAGTTTAGAGAGGATGAGTTCTTGTGGGAATTAAGGTTTGTGGTGGAATACAGCTCCTTCGGGTCAAGAGAATTACAGGCAAAATTCTTCTCCCACATCTCTCTGCAACCCAGGAGAGACTGTGTTGTAAGACAAATGTTCACATACTGCACAGTACAGATAGACTCCAGAAAAATTAATTTGCTTTCTCCTATCTTTTTTTCTGTGCTGCTTCAAAACTTACACAGGCACTTGCTCTCTTTCTTTAAGCAGCATGCAGTCCCCATACAGCAGCTTGCTGTGTAAACTGACATGGTGAGGGACAAAAAGAGGAGATAACGCCCAGGAGGCTTTATTACTGTTCTATGGATCTACCAACTGCGTGCAAGCATGAACTACTGAAAACAAATCTGTCCTCAATCTTGTCTAAAAAATCCTGGAAAGCACCAGAGAATGCCCAGGTGTGGCTCCAGTGGAGCCAGAGCTGTGCAGCATGCGAGGCACCTGCCCTGCCAATCCTGCACCTGAGTGCTCAGCTGGCATGGTTCTAGTTTGGGAGCTGGCTTCTTTCCACAGCTACTCAGGGATCTCTCCTGGATAATGCTTCTTCTTACTCATACCAGCACAGCTTAACACACAGATAAAAACATGTGAGGGGAAGGCAGGAGGGGTAATGTAACATGTAATGGTTCACAGTCGTGAGCATCTTCTCGCTCTCTTTTTCCCCAGTACTCTTTCCCAAAAGAAATGCCTTCTCCCAGGTCAGAGGACGGCAACAAGACTTACAACCTATGCTCACTGCAGAACAGGCTCTCAAACCCTCATCCCAAGATGAGAGGTTAAAGCTACTTTGAAAAATGAAGAAAGCCACATAACTTCTCATATGAAATCTTCACCTTCTCCATCAACTTTTCTCACTTGGCTTTTCCTTCTCCCAGGGCCTCTTCATTTTTTTATTACCATTACCTTTCCCCATAGCTGGAGACAAACCACACATGCAGGTAGGCATTAAAGATCAGAAAAACCACATTGCTTTTTGACCTGATACAGCCCCATGACAGACATCCTTGGTTTACTGTGACAATTTCCTTTCCCCACAGGCTGTTGGTGGAATTGCTGGCAGTGCCAGGTTTCTCTGTTTCTCCATAGTGTTGTGTTTGCACATTACTGCATGAAATCAAGCTTGGTGTTTGTGAAAATGCCTCTTGGTACACAACCAGCACGTAAAAGCTATCATGAGATGCACCTACCAAAGGTTACCTGCTTCAGAGAACCTCTGCCCAATTTCTCATACTTGTGCTTCCTCCCTTGCTCCTGCCATTCTGGGCCAAGAAAACCTTTTGTGGTTCTAAGTCCTCTGCCCTTATGCCTGCTGGGGAAGTGATGCTTGCTTTCTTAATTTACTTGGCTAAAGAAAACTTAATTAAGCCTGAGTCTGACCACTTGCAATTCTTAGCAGGATCTTTACTACAATCTACAGCTATGTACTGCAGCCACTGAAACCAGCACAAAAATATACAGAAAGGAACCACTAAATAGTCAGGGTTGGAAGGGATGTCCAAAGGTCATCTAGTCCAACCTCCTCTGCAGTAAGCAGGGGCATCCTCAACTAGATCAAGGTGCCCAGAGCCCTGCCAAACCTCCCTCTGAGTATCTCCAGGGATGGAGACACCTGTTATTCCAGTTAAGAAAAAAGCATTAATGTTAAAGCCTTAGCTACGATTCCTGTGGCTCTCCAGGCGCTGCAGACATTAAGCAGTGCATACCACACCCTCAAAAACAAGTGTAGCAGAGATCCCACGGCCAGATATTTGTGCTCCTACCCTCACGGAACCTGTAGTTTCCTGAAAAGCAAAGGGTTTGCTTTACTATTACCACCAAATATAAACAAGCCATTGAAGAGTCAAGCTCGATGTTGTCATTCCCATCAGAGCAGGTAAACTGCACATAGGAGTGCAGCCTGTTCAGTCAGCCCCAGGGAACCGGACTGACGCGCGGCAGAGCTGGCTACCCGAGAGCACAATCAACACCCAACCCAAAGCAAGTCCTCCTAAGCAGTCATACTTCTTCAGGCATGCTTTGTCCACTTTGTTCCCTGCTCCCAGTTACTGCCTGGTGCTTCACATCTGAAGGGAGGCTGCAGCCAGATGTGGTTGGTCTCTCCTGCCAGGCAAGCAGCAACAGAACAAGGGGACACAGTCTCAAGTTGTGCCAGGGCAGGTCTAGGCTGGATGTTAGGAGGAAGTTCTTGCCAGAGAGAGTGACTGGCATTGGAATGGGCTGCCCAGGGAGGTGGTGGAGTCACCATCCCTAGAGGTGTTCAAGCAAAGCCTGGATGGGACACTTAGTGTCATGGTCTGGTTGATTGGCTAGGACTGGGTGCTAGGTTGGACAGGATGAGCTTGGAGCTCTCTTCCAACCTGGTCGATTCCATGATCTCCACACAGAGATTTTCAGCCCCTGGACTGCTCTCCTGTACTTCCTCAGTTTCCCATCCAGTCTCTCCCCTGCTCTGCTGCTCCTTCTCCTGCACAGCCTGCAGGTGCCTTCCTTTAAGGCCCAGGTCCTCTATCTTTTGCTCTACTCCTCTTCCAAGTGGGGACAACCCTGAGGTCCTCCACAGACTGGATACTGCAGAAGCAGCCAATGTTACAATGAGAAATTAATCTGAATGCTGCACCAACTTGTGATTGCTCCACTTCTCAGTATCTAGCAAAATCACTTACTGAAGAGAAGCCAAAGTCACCAACGTATGCAGTCATAAACACAGTAAAACTAGCAGAGTGACCCCTTCTTTATTCTGACACCATTTTACCAGCAAGCTGCTAACTCCTCATAGTATATCACAGAACCCACACATCATTTCAGTTCTCTGCAAACTTGCCTTTGTGGACTCAGTCTGTTCGTGGTTTTGCTGAAAGAGGCATTGCCCCTAGTGTAAAAGAATTTCAACAGCACTGCTCCCTCTATGTCACTACTGCCAGGATGCTCTGATGAGTTACCCTTCTGTTTATCACCTGAGAAAATGGTGAGCATGAGGAAGCAAAAGAGCAGGTCTAAAATGGTAAGAGACCTTGCCAATTCTGCAGGGTTTTCAAGCGTGGTTATAGAATTCATAACCCTTTGAAGCCTTTTTTTTTCTTCCAATTTTTACAACCTACCAAATCTTGAGTGTAAAATACATTTCTTCCACACAACCTAGAAACCTGTTTTCATCTCCTGCTGCTCTTAGTATATTTGCAATGCTCCATAGTAAAAAACGAGTGAAGGAGGAAAAAAAAATAGTATATCACACTTGCAAAAGAGCCTCAAGCTTTAAGACAGAAGATGAGAGAAACACACAGGTAGAGCAGTGGTAATTAACTCTGTTCCAAGGTAACATCCTACAGAAGGATGACTGCCTCAGTATGACACGGAATCACAGAAGGGACCACAAGGACCATCTAGTTCCAACCCCCCCCGCCATGAGCAGGGACATCTCACACTAGACAAGGCTGGCCAGAGCCTTATCCAGCCTGGCCTTAAGCACCTCCAAGGGATGAGGAGTCTTCCACCACCTCCCTGAGCAATGTGTTCCAGGATCTCACCACCCTCATGCTGAAAAACTTTTTCCTAACAGCCAGTCTCAATCTGCCCATTTCCAGCTTTGTTCCATTTCCCCCAGTCCTATCACTACCTGACAACCTAAAAAGTCTCTCCTCAGCTTTCTTGTAGCCTCCTTCAGACACTGAAAAGCCACAATAAGGTCACCTCTCCAGCCTTCTCATCTCCAGACTGAACAGGCCCAACTCCCTCAGTCTCTCCTCACAGCAGAGCAGCTCCAGCCCTCTGCTCATCCTTGTGGCCCTTCTCTGGACACCTTCCAGCACCTCCATATTCCTCTGGTCCCAGGGGCTTCAGAACTGGACACAGGTGGAGTCTCACCAGTGCGGAGTAGAAGGGGAGGATCACTTTCCTCACCCTGCTGCCCACACTTCTCTTTCTGCAGCCCAGAATCTGGTTGGACTTGAAGCTCAACAAGCCACACTGTGAAAGATTACTCCTGCACCTAGGAAAGATTTTCTCTGAATGGACAATGAGTAATTGCTGGAGTACAACATGCAAAAAAGGAGGAAGGCAAGCATCTGACCTACCAGGCTACTTGGAAAGCATAGCTTACACAGATCAAAAGATGAAAGAGTTTGTCTGCCTTGCTCCCTGTTCCTGTTAAACAAACACACATACAAAAGCCCACCAAACAAACAAAAAACCAAAGGCAAACACAACGAAACTAACCACACTCAAAAACATGAAGAGTGAGGAGGAACCCACTTGAGTTTGACACAAACCTCTCAAATCAGGAAAAACAACACTGTTTGTTTTGGTGCATGCACAAAACCAGAGACGTAGATACGAAACTGCACTTGGAAGTAGAAGGGTTTATGTTTAAAACTAACAGAAGGGTTAGGTCCAGAGGCCACCATGTCCTTTAAAAATCAGTATGAAATGTTTTGGTCCACAGTGACGGTGAACAGCCTCGTACCATCCACAATTACTTTTCTTCATCATTCTTAGCAACCACACTGCTGAGGCTGAGCATACCAGCAGCAGAAAAGGAGGGAATCAAACTCCCACACAGTTTATAAGTGTGCAGTCTCTCTCAAAGGGAAAGAATCAGATTTTCTCTGAAACTGCCTTGTAAACCCAGCTCTGACAGTTTCAACACTTAAATATGAAGAGTGGTCTTAACAAGAACATTGGTTTTACTAAAGCAAACCCGTTTACTCTGCCCTATAAATTGACTAAAGGGTCTGAAGGGCAAACCGCCTCCCCCAGGCCAGCTGTGAGGACTGCAAACAGAAACAGTGGAAAAGGAGAGGGTCCCTAATACCGAAATCACAGTCAGAAAGAAAGAGAGAAGTCAGTCAGGGCTAGCTCACTCTGAACATGCAGAGTAGTAGTCTGTGCTCTAAAGTTGAGGCTTCTGCTAAAAACACTTTGGTGTCTTAGACCTTGTGGTTGTAAAGCTAAATATTAAATGTAAACTAGATGTTTACTAATGCAATGACACCTGCAAAACAGTAAGGAGTGGTATTAAGGACTGTCTGCATGAGATATCTGAGATACACCTGCCAAAGTAGAGCACAGACACGTGAAAACCAGCATCTTCAGTTCTCACATCTCTAAATGCAGCTCTTCTATTATTAAGAGGCAGCATATGGTTACATAATAATCTAAACTTACATTAAAATTCATGATCACAATTCTAAGCTTCATTAGTATTAGAGAGCTGCAAGAAGTGTGACCCACACATACCCTGAAAGACCTAAATAAGTAAAAAAGAAGGTAAAGAATGACAACTCTAACCCTTTTAGCTGTTTCAAGGTCTTGTTTTTTTCCCTTAAATCATCTTTTATACCCTGTGTTACTTTATTTTGGCACCTTTGCTACTAACTATGTCATAGCTGAAAATTCCCCCAACCAATCCAAAACTCAATTCACATAATACAAAAGGCATAAACTTCTAAGGACCCAAAACGTTTGGCACAAGTGGGAAAAGCTCCCAGCATTTAAAATATGAGCAGTTCCATGTATACTCTTCGGAAGTCTTCAGTAGCAGAATGCAGCAGCATTTTGAAACCACATGGGCTTTTTAAGGAAAACAAAACACTCAGCAGAGTTTCATTAGAGGGAATGAGCAGATCTTTTCACAGTAAGTACTTCAAAGGACCAAGGAAGCAGTTATACTTAGCTTCTAATGAAAGACTTAAACTCAGTTCAGAGCCTATTCTAATTCTACTCACATTGTAGTCTACTCCTCTGGGATTACTTATTTATTAAATTGAGATACATATACTCACCTATAAAACACTTTGATGGATTTAAATATAGATCTTGACAACAAATGTGAGGTAAATCATAACTCATCCAAGCTAGTAAATGGGATTCAAACAGACTGAAAAGCACATGGCTCAATGCACTTGCTTCTTCCCCTGGATTTTTAAGATTTCAGATCAGTGGTGGACATTGTGTTTCCATTACAATGAGCATAAGAGAGCCCTGCTCTCCTCCAGTGAATAAATTCAAGGTGAGTGCAAAGCAAAGCATGAGAATGTAAGAGAAGCTTTCCTGCTTGTGATTAGGAGCCAAACACTTAGCAAATGATAGTCTCCCACCCCGGAGATATTCAAAACCCACCTGGATGCATTCCTGTGTGATCCTGCTGTGGCAGGGCAGTCAGACTGGATGAGCCTCTCAGGTCCCTTACAGCACCTGACAGTCTACGATTCTCTGAACTAGATGTGGTGCACGAAAAGGACACCATGAGCTCTCCTAAACAACTGAGAATGTGTAAAAATTCCCCCTTTTTTGCCACTCCTGCAAGGATTTAGAGCATTCAGTAGCAGCAGAATAAATCACCAATGAGTTTTTGAGAAGTTCTGGCTTGCTGGTAGCCAGCAGTTTTTAAGAGTTGCTTATACTGGGGGATTAGAGTCCAGTAGAGATAGATAGGAGCATCCAATCTGGCTGGCACCTAGTTTCAACCTTTGCCAAAACAGCAGAACCTGCGCTTAAGCATGAGCACAACATCTTCCCTCTTTGGAAGAGATTTTCTTGAATGGGCATGTTGAGGATGTGGAACAGTGTCTCACTGTTGAGTTCCCTGAAACTGCCTTCTCACAGCTTGCACTGAATGGGGCACAGTATGACAGATACTCTCTGACTGAATGGGTATTAGCTATGCTTCACTCAGGATCGTATTTCCACTGGTAAAAAGAAACTTTGTTACCAGCATGTAGGCACAAAATGTTCTGGATACGTTTCCTTTTTAGTAACAAAAAGGCACAAATTATTTCCTTGATTAGAAGAAACATTTGGTTTTACAAATATACAAGAGTCAGGTCATACAGAAACTAACAGTGTGCTATTTTGAGTAGGATTCCTGCTGTTCGATAAACGTTCCCTGCACTTTCATTCTAATCAAGACAAACGACGTGATTCGGTGCCTTGAGCAGCTCTGGTGCAGGCAGCAGCAGCGGGACGAGCGAAGCGGGCTGCAGCTGCCGAGACGCGGCACTGCCAGGCTGCAGGAACATAACGTGGGAGTAAACAGCACGGCTCCCCTGACCACCGCCTCCAACAAAAAGCACAGCTGCAGCTTGCCCTGCAGGCACCCGGAGCATCACAGAGATGCTTTCCTTGCTGTGTGGTTAGCATGGTCACAGGCAGGCGCGCGTAGGCTACGGCAGGGAGAAAGCAAAGCACTGCACTACCTGGAAACCCAATCCTTTTTCCACCGCCACTTGCCAGCTCTCAGGGTCAGCTCGAAGCACGAGATGCCGGAGCTGCAGTGTTCAGACGTGAGCTGCTCGCTCGCCCAGCCTGGCCTCTGGCTGTGCAAACAGCAGGGAGGAAACTCTCCACCCAAATGCTCCCGATGTGCTGAAGCCCTGTAAATCATCCGGGGCAGCCCCTGCTCTGAGAGTGGTGATAAAACAAAAGGCCAATAGGATCCTGGGGGGGTACTAGGAAGACTGTGTGCAGCAGATCAATGCAGGCTCTCCTCCCCCTCTACTCTGTCCTGGTGAGACCTCATCTTGAGTACTGCCTTCTGTTTGGGGCTCCCCAGTTGAAGGGGGACAGGGTCTGCTGGAGAGGGTCCAGTGGAGGGCTACGATGATGATGAGGGGACTGGAGCACTGCCTGATGAGGAGAGGCTGAGGGACCTGGGACTGCTTAGTCTGGAGGAGAGAAGACTGTTTATAGATGTCTGAAGGCTGGGGGTCAGCAGGGGGGGACAGGCTCTGCTCACTGCTCCCTGGGATAGGACAAGGAGCAATGGATGGAAGCTGCAGCACAGGAGGTTCCACCTCAACACAAAGGGGAACTTCTTTAGTGTAAGGGTCCCAGAGCCCTGGCACAGGCTGCCCAGACAGATTGTGGAGTCTCCTTCTCTGGAGACTTTTAAGACCTGTCTGGATGTGTTTCTGTGTGACCTGACCTAGATTGTATGATCGATGATCTCTTTGGGTCCCTTCCAACCCCTGACATCCTGTGAGCCTGTGAAGAGAACTGCATTGCAATTAACTAAATGAAAAAATTGTGTGTGTGTGTGTATGTCCATGTGTGTACAAGAGTCCTTCTGCTGTTTCCTAATCAAATAAGTTGTCTGAAAGGTTTGTGGGCTTCTGGACAACAGCTGGAGAAGATAAGATTTTTAAACCAAGACATAGACAGAAGTGCTTTGAAATGTGGCATTGCTTTAAACTGGGGGCAAGGGCAGTGAGGTAGAATGATAGGTTTGGAGAGGAGCTGCAGTGAATGGCTTCCCTGCAGGATGGGGACTGAGCTAAGCCCTTTGAAGCTGAAAGCCCCGGAGGGAGCTGCCTCCTCGACCTCTACAGCCCCCTTGAAGCCTGGCTGGCAGGTCAAACAACAAACCACAGCACTGCCTGAGGCTAGACGAAACAAGGCACAAACATATGTACCAGGGAAATAACTGTCGAGACAGTGAACGTGACACTGAGCCAGCATGGCAGAAGAGAACAGGAAAATAGGGCAGCTGGCGAGGTAAGGCTGAAGGGATGTGAACAGGCACTGCAGCACAAGAGGACAACCCAAAAAGGATCAGCAGGGATTGTCCCTTCAGCACAGCTGAGAAACCACCCCAAACACTTAAACAGAGATCCAGCTCCAAAGAAATAAAAAAGAATGAGATCATAACTGGTGCTGGGCGAGACAGCAAGAGAGAGACTACATTTTTGAGGACTATTCTCATGGCAGCACATGACCTTTCAGAGTATTTCCAGACAGTAAACTGCATCTGACTCCTTCAGGCATCCCGGCTCCTTGCATGGGAGCAGGAAGCATGAAGACACATGACACAGCCAACTGACAGGGGTGGGTTTGAGAACAGCTGTCATGCCCCTTGCTCCATGCCTCTTTTTGAAACGCACAAGTTTAACTCTAAGTGGTGAAGGTACTGTGAAGTACATGCCAAGAAGTGGGGAAAAGAAGAGGCAGTGAATTATCCACCTCTGTACCTTGTATCTGGATTTACACACATTTTTGTCATGATTATTTAAACAGATAACAGTAATAGAGCAAATCCATCCAAGTTTCTACTATTTTCAGTACTACCACCAAATGTGCCAGGTCTCTATTCATCTTTCACCTTTCAAACAAGACTTTAAACAATTATTTGGGGGGCAGAACTATAGTAAAACACAGAAAATGAGCGATTTTATGTTTTGATTGTCAGTATTGGGAGAAAAGCAGCTTTCATTCTCCAAGGATCCTCAAAGACGGATGCTGAACAAAGAGCTACTTGCAGACGTGAAACAGATTTCTTTTAGCAAAGGCTTCTGCGTTAATAGACTTATCTTAATCTGGATATTTAAAAGATTTACAGAACAAGTTAATAAAACAATTAAACTGATCATAAATAGATTTATTATCCCTTTAAAGTGATCTGGTGGATTAACAGCAGCCATGTGGGTAAGTATTCAACAAGATAAAGCATTTACCAAATAATCCACGTACTAGCTTTCCCATTCTGAGTATAACCACGAAAAACAAACAAAAAACCCATATGGGAGGGAGAAAAAACATGGTCACAGATACTCTGACATCCTCTCCTACCTTAGCCACAGCCACAACTTATAGAATAAGATTTCTTGTTATGAGCATGCCAGGGCAACACAGTGTATCAAGACTCAATGCAACAGCAAGCTGACAAAAGGACAAAAAGAGATTGTGAAATAGCGAAAAAAAGCTATTTGAAGTAGACACACCAAGTTCCTGGACTTCAAAGCTATGCAGTCAGGCTGACTCTGCTGTAATTAAGTTCCTAGAAAAAGCCAGAAAGATCATTTACTCTTTTTCCCATGGGCAATCACTACCCATGCAACACAAACTCCAGTCACAATACCAAGCCTGGCAAAGGCTTGATAAACTGGCCCAGCTACCGCAGCCAAGTCAGCTTAGTCTGAGAGCACATTTAGCTGCCCAAAGCCTATTACTTCTTTTTTTCAAGAAATCTAAAGCCTCCTACAAAATAATCTGCTCTGCAGTGTACATTATCAATACTGCTCTCTCTCACTTCCCACCTTTCCAGAGATTCTAGTTTCACACATGTAGTATTTGCACTTTTTGTTGGTGCTGACACAAGCCCCAAGGATGAGAGACGCTCTGCTCAGCTGGCTGTCGGTGCACAGGGGCATCTCTACCCCCGAAGACATCAGTTCCTTGAAGATACAGATGTCTTTTCATACAGCAACTTAAAACCCAACTGAAAGAGTGGGAAAACTTTTAAGGGTTTTTTTTCAGCCAAGCTCTGACTTTAGTTAAATCACTCACATTGTTCACACAAAATATGAAAGGTTATATGAAAGGCAGCTTAATTCAATCAGCTTACTAAGTGCATTAATGTAATAGTTGACCACCCTCTAGCAGGACACACAGAAGTGGGAATTTTCACAATTCAATTGTACCCTCTTGTCCATCCTTGGGACTGAGTAAGCATGGAGGTTTCACCAGACATTTGACCTTCAGGAACGGTTCTTCTGCAAAGGAGCCTACCCATAGTGGTGGGAGTAGATAGGGACAAGTGTAACTTGCTCCTGCCAGTTATACTCCCGAACTGTGCACAGGATCAACTTTCATCACTGCTGTCCACTCGACATTCCTCACCTGCACAAAGAGCCCCTTACAAAAAGGCAGGGGACAGAGAGCGAGAAAGTGAATGCCCAAACACCAACTGTTTGGTCAAGGAAGTCAATCAGAAGTTGCAATGTTCTCGCTCCTCAAAACTGGACATTTCGTAAGCAACAGAATGCAGTGGTTTCATAAAAATCAGACCTCTTCTGCTACTACATGCACCTACTGAAAAGGAAAAAACAAACCCTGTTGGTTTTAATATAGCAACTTAATGTCCACCTGGTGTGAAATTCAAAACAGTGATTACAGGAATCAGGTCCTGGTGAGGAGGCTAAAATACAGTAAGAAAAAAACAGGTAATTTCTTACACTTTATACAGCTTGATTCCCTGAAACACTAATTTCAGTGGTAGCATATTGAGGAAGAACTGAGATCCAGTAATGAAAAATCTGAGATACTGAGTGTTTGGCCTCCCTCAAACTAGTAGTAGGAGCAGACTGATTCATGGTGTCCTCCCACCATGAGAGCAACGCTCTGTTTGGTCAGGTAAAACTCAGCTTCCAGGATTGGCCTGAAAAGAAAAGAGCACTACTTTGCCAAAGATCATTCCAGCCTGACACCCACACGGACAAGCTACTTCTTTCATTAACACCTTAACACCCCATTTCCCCAGTTTTGAGGTTTCACAATACAGAATAGCACTGACATTTCAACAGCTGCGACCCAGCCAGCAGATGTCCTGAAGTTACACTGCAGAGTCTGGTAGCTTACTAAAACACCCCAATGTCAAAACTCAGAGCACGTTCAGTTTAAACACACCCTTAGGGTGTTTATACTAACCATTTTCTATTTCAGACTATTCTCTTTAAGCTCAACCACCAATGCTTCACCACTCACCCAGGAAAACTCCTCTCTCTGCCACCCAATCTCAATCAACCTGCCAAATTAATTATCATCCTGCATTTGTCTGTTGCTTGGGGGGGGGGGGAAGCAAATAGCTGAATGTAGCAGTGACCCGAGCAAAAATGAATCCTCTGAAACAGAATTAATTACATCAGTTCAGTGATCCTCCAGCACAACACATTTCACCCACCCCTTTCCCAAGCAGCCAAATTCTCCTATCTCCTCCAACTGGCCTCAGCAGGGTGCTCACATGGGGCTCAGATCTCCATCCAGCAGCACATTAGGGGTCTTTTCTACTTACCCTTGTAAAGGCATGGCTTAAAACAAATAAAGAAACAACCATCATGGAAAATTCACCATCAGAGTCTCACAGCAACATTTACATGCAAATCGTGGCCACAGAATACATGTTTCACAGAATCACAGAAAACATCCATTTGGAAGGGCCCTCAAAGATCATCCAGTCCAACCTTCAACCCAGCACTGAAGGGTCAGCACCAAACCACCTAACTATGGCATGCTTGTGCAGTGAGAATAAACAAAGCTTTATGTGTAGGACCACAACAGGAACGTTGATTGACCTCTCCTGTCTCAGTGCACTCCACTTCCCATCACTTTATGCAGAACATCACAGAATCAACCAGGTTGGAGTAACATGTCCAGAGCAAGAGCAGAAGAGGGAAGGAATGCTCAAGCAGGACATGAAATGCAGGGTGACAGGCCCACTTGTGGAACAGAAAGACACCAAAGCAGAATCTCTCTTTACTAGGGAGTTCAATATAAAGTCAATCCCACCTTGCTTTCTCCCTATATGATTTTTAACATGGTCAGTGCTTCCCTAGACAGAAAGCACTTTATGAAAAGACATCAATACAGAAAGGTACTGAAATCTGGATGCCTGTACAGGATCCCTGTCAAGTTAGGGAAAGCTTCAGATGAGGAAGCCTTGACAGTGCCCTCTAACAAAGGTGCATAGGAGCAGAGCAACACAGAGCAGACTCTTAGTAATCTCTAGATAGGTGCCTATAAAGGCAACGAGTTTATTGGCCACATCCATCTGCTGATCCAAATCTTTCACACACAGACATTGTTGCATGTGCTTTTCCCCATCTGGGTTGCAGAGAAGCTGGGTATAAAGAGGCAAAAGAAAGGAAGCTTGGTCTGTACAGGGGGCAACCAGCAGTCATGAGTCACTTCAGTGGAGACTTCTGGAAGTTGAAATAAAACCAGGTTTCTGTAATGGCTGAGAGTTTTTCCATTATTTGAAATCCTCTCTTTCACATCAGTATGACTCTTCAAAAGCTTTGCTTCTGAGATTTCGCTTTTAAAGTAATAAATCCATGCATGTTGTCTTAAAGGGACACCATAAAAGACATTCCACTTCAACGCTGTTTGCCATTATTGATTTCTATGTGGTTATCCCAGCCATAGTTCCATATTATCACAGTACTGCTGACAGCAAAACCGAAGCCTCCGAGGGTGCAGTCTCTACCGTGGCACAAAGGATGCGTACAACACATGCTACTTAGAGGTCTCACGCTGCAAATGGACATACACGGTGGCATTTTAGCACGAGAAGAAAAGCAGAGCAGGGCAGAAGCAGGAGGAGCTCACTCTGGAAGGGCTGACCTTGCAGGGAGAGCTTAAGATATGTGTGGCTGCCCAGTTGCCTCTGTTTTAGGATCTCATTTTTGCTTTGGTTAAACTGAGCCACACAAAAGCTGCTGAAATACTCTTTTGTGGAATAACCTTGTATTGCAAATACATTGTCTTGACTAACCTGCCTTTCAGAAACAGGCAGCAACAAAAGTACGTAGCATTCTTGTGGTTAGAAAGATGAAGCTGCATTCCAAAAAGGGTCATCTACTGAAAAGAGAAAGTTTCATAAGCTCTTTGTTATATGAGCCACTGCTTCTCTCTTCATCATTGATCCTTTCTTCCCCAGTATTTTATACCTTGTATAACTGAACTCTGCACATAGCCAAAACACACTTCTAAACCAAAACTGATCAGAAGCAGTATTCCCTCTTCTCGGGACAAGCTGTTCAGCACTCTCTAAGAAATGAAAGAGTGTTCCCCTCCATTAACCTCATTATGCAGTCTCATTCAGGTCCTTCCTTTTTTTCCTTTTTTTTTTTTTCCCCTGGAAAAATAATTGATGACCCAAACATACTTATTTTTCATCTCCTGATGGCCAAAACCGCTGGTTTCATTCAGTAAAAATGTTACTTTTAACAGAGAGTAGTGGACACCACTTTAACTCAGTCAGGAGAGTCTGGACAGAAAAGTGTTTGTATTTCTAGCCAACAAAAGTAAAGGGAAAAAACCCACCATCAGTTGCCAAACATGTAGGTGGCTCTGGTCTTGTGACTATGCAGGAGAGACCTACAGATCTGTATTGGTTACAGATACTGTCCTGATCTTCTAATGCTCTCAAAAACATTTTCATTAATTCAGCATGGCCTGGAGGTTGTCCTTTGTTTTAACTCTTACACCTGGGAATTGGCCTGGGAGTCCTGGTTAAACACAGGTAGACTGAGTCTCTGTAGAACGCCTTCGAGCCTCTCCCTAATATTATACACCAGATATAAATCAGACAAATCTCAGCAGCAACCGCTTGTGAAACACTTATTTCCAGACCACCATACAAACTTCTTAACTTGTACAGGACATGTGTAAGGAAAAAAAACTTGATTTGTCTATATTTCTCAGATGGAGAACTGAGGTGTTTGCCCAGCACAGTGCTGCAAAACTGGGCACAGAAACTAAATACCTTCAGCTCATAGGATCAAACAAGGGCATACACCAGGGAACAGAATTCCTTTTACTTTCTGCTGCAAGGAGATCTTATCATTCTCTCTGAGAATTAACTGTTCAGCCTCCTAAGTATCAGCAAAAAGACAGGTTTCAAATATCACCAACCTTCCTTTTTTATGAAAGCACTTAATCAGAACAGGAAAGATAGGAAACCTCAAAGGATCAAAAATAGTCAAAGCTTTTCCCCTTTATCTGAGGCCAAAGATCCAGGTGTCCCAAGATCCTCTTTACCCAGTTAGGAGTACTCTAGCTAGAGAAAATGACTTAAGAAAAACACTACAGCTGTGCCCTGGACACGAACTGAACCTTTCCGGAGCTTTACACTGTGTCCACTTCAGCTCTGAACAGCAAGAGAAGGGGATGATGAACGAAAGCCAGGAGAAAAAAAGTGTCCTCTTGAAGCTTTCTGATTTATTTATCCAGATCAAATGACTGAGGTGCGTGAGATATCTCTGGCATAGAACTGTTCACTACAAGAGCTCCATGAATTGAAGTGTATATTCTTTCTTCCACTTTCCGGTGCTCCCTGCAGTTCTTTGTTTCAGAAGGAGAAACCAGAGATAATAGCAGTTTACCTACTTTACTAAGACTCATATTTCATAAGCACGTTGCCAGAAAATGAGCAGTTGCGTACTGAACACCACATGACCGTGCCCACGTGCCTTTGGCCCACTCGATGGGCCCCTTTATCAGGACACAGCCCCCTTGAAGGGCAACCAAGGCCACCGACAACCTCAGTTCATGAGAAACATGTTTCATGAGCTTGAAAGAACTGCAGAAGAGGGGGTGCTCCTAGGCAACACTCCACCAAAACCTAGTAATGTCAACTCACTCCGCTGACCCTACGGCTAAAACAGTGCAGCGCAGCCTCTCTATGCATAATGCTGCCAACACCTTCTACAATATTAAATGAAGGTGATCCAGAAATAAGAGGATGGAAACAGAGGGTAGCAGCAGTGCCCACCACAGAACTAGTGACAGGTTGGAAAGACTTGGAAACTCTTCAGATGGTAGTGCAAACACTCTCAGTGTAACTTACAGAAAACACACGCTCTGCTTCTCTGCAGTGGGACAGACGATACGTGAAGCAACAGCATTTCAAGTTCTCTTAGGAACTTCAGTTCCCAGAACTTGAAGTGTAGGAACAGAAAAAAAGGAAGAAAAATACAGCAGGTGTCCTCTAAGACAGAAAGGCATTGTGTGCGTGCGCGAATATGAGCACCAAAACCTGAGGGCTTACAGCTGATCCAGCTACAGCAGAGGGCTGCCTCTGCACTGGTGGAGCAGCCGCTGAAAGGCGAGCCCCAGATCTGCCTAATATCCAAAGCCAGCACAGGAGATAATATAAAACATAATAAACAAGCTGCATCCCTTTGCTCCGTGAGGAAGACAGGCAGAAAAGAACAAAATGCCAGAATTTAAGCAAGCCATTGCTAAATATAACTTTATCTCTCTTTCTTTATCTCAAGGGCCAAATTATCTCAGCTGCTACTTGAGAAGACTAGGTAATGCCAGCATCAGAAAGGTCAGAATGCACCTTAAAATATACCCAGTAGCTAATTCTCTGCCTAAACACCTGCTATTGCAACAGCACAGATTAGCATGAAAATTCCTGCTGCCCTGCTGCACAAACACATGCAAACTCTTTAACTAAAGAGCACAAGAACAAGAAATGCACTATGTGGATACCATAGCTTTTATACTCTCACAACTCATACAGGAGTTTTTTAATCTTCTTTTACTCAGTGGAGCAGACTTCTGATTAGTTATTAACAAGTGTCTTCACAATTATATGGAGCATCTTGTAAAGGTACAGAGCTAATTGCTCATATTCAGAATGCAAAGGTTTTGCTTTGGATGCAAGTACAGGAAGGGAAGAAGAGGATATGTTTAAGATACCAGAACCTTCTGTTTCAGAAGGGACAAGAGCATCCCAGTTTTGTTTTACTACAGAGCATTGAAATTAAAATTTGAAAAATTAGAAAAAAGACTCAATAACAAAACCCAGGGGGGAAAAGTCCCACTACTGCTCCAAGCTCTGAAAGGTTTACTGATCCAAATCAGCTTTTCTGCTGTTATGGCAAAGAAACTTCATTCACAGAGTCTCTCAAAAAATTCAGGCTGCTTCTCCTTTATTATTGAAAGGGAATTTTTAAAAAACCTACATTTGGAAATCTCCTGAAATACCTCCACAGCCCTCCTAGTAAATCCAGTCACTGGGTGACTTTTGATTTAGGACGAGTGGTCAGATTTTCTGACACCACAGACCAATCAATCTTTCTGCAGTCAAGACGCATAATATGCATGCATAGGAGAAAGCAGGGGAGAGTGAGCCAAGGGAGGTTCACAGGCAGGAGCTGGCAGCAGCTCACCAGGCAGCCTGATGCCCCACAAGGCTGTGGGCTCTTAGGTGCTAGGAAAGCTCATGATACTGAAGACTGGTTTCCTTCCTCACCCAGCTTTCAGGTCTGGATCACCCCAGAGTAGCCTAGATGTCTCAGGGCCGTAGTGTACAGCAGCACATCAAGCTCCTTATGAACTGCTGAAAAGCCATGTCCTTGCCACGGCTTGGGCCCAGCAAAATGGCTTCTTGGGTGCAGAGCCATAAACAAACACATAGAGCAAAGCTGTAAGGATGAAGGACCCAGCTGACTTCACAAGGATGCAGACATCAAAGAGCAGAGGCAGAATGAGGTCAGAATCTGATCAACAACTTGGGGAGCACAGAAAGCTATATCTAGGCCAACAATTTGCTGTAATCATGTTACTTAATAGAAGACAAAGAGAGAAGAGGGAAGATCCTTGGAGCTCATACAACCACTGAGTAATGTGTGCTTAAAAGCAGACCAGACTTGGGGTAGACACTTGAACCACTCTAAACCACAGCACGAGCACTCTAGGTCACTAGCTGGCGCTGGCTGCTGCATAACAATGACATGGTGCAGATTTCTTTGGAATTACACTGCTACTTTTCATTACCATTTAAGTTAATTTCCTAGTAGAGGGAGGCTGGAAGCAGGGCGCCAACTTCTTTGGAAGAAAGAAGGAAAAGGTCTCACACAAACAAAAAACCCAAACCAGCAATGTGCTAAGAATGTGTCAAGCAGATAGATGGTTTTGTTTTGCTGTGTGTGCAGGAATCATAGGTCCAGTATTTCACACCAGGGAGGAGTCTCACGTTCAAGGCTATCAGCAGAAAGTCTTTCTAATGCTGCTTATGCACTGACTTCGAGCCAAAGACGTCCTGTGTACCACAGACACTTCTGCTTCCCTGGCTGTTCTGCTCAGTGCCAGCCCCACCCTGTGCAGCTGTGTGTGGCTCTAGTACAAAGATGCAGACAAGTGCCATGTGGTAAAGACTTGTCCAATATCAGAGCACAGAGAGACTTCCTCTCTGAGTAGGGTGGGGCAGGGGGGTAGACTCACCAGGGAGAAAGCACATTTCCTCTCCAGCTTCAAATGAGAGTGCAGAGAGTTTTGTGACTCTTCAACTACTAATCAATACATTATCTTACAGATACCAATCAGCATTTAATCACAGTGGAAGACACCTCTGGAGAAGGAGATGATTACTAATGGAAAACCTCAGATTCAGCAAAATCTCCATGATCCAGCACTGGCCATGCCAAGCCACGGTGAGGCCTTTTGCTTTTGCTCCTAATACATATAGAAAATATGAGAAGGCAGAGGGCAAACATTTGACCCTGCTTTAGTTGATGTAGCTAACTGCTCCGTGAACAGAGAAGTGCTCACTAGGACTTTCTTGGTTTGCTGGTTGGTTTGGGTTTTCAGGGGTTTGTTAGTTTGTTTGGAGTTTTGTTTGGGGTTTTTTGTTTGTTATTGGTTTTTTTTTTTAAAGAATCACAGGATGTTCTGAGTTGGAAAGGACCTCTGAAGATCATCTAGTCCAACACCTCTGCAGTCAGCAGGCACATCCTCAACTATATCAGGGGTCGCCCAGAGCTCTGCAGAGCTTCACTTTAAATACCTCCAAGAACGGGGCCTCAACCACCTCCCTGGGCAACCTGTTCCAGTGTTCCACCACCCTCATGCTACAGAACTTGCTCCTAATATCCAATCTAAATCTGCTCTGCTCTAGTTTGAAGTCATTGCCCCTTGTCCTGTCACTGCAGGCCTTTGCAAACATTCTCTCTCCATCCTTCCTGTAGCCTCCTTCAGGTACTGGAAGGTCACTACAAGGTCTCACTGGAGCCTCCTCAGCCTGTCCTCATAGCAGAGGTGCTCCAACCCCTGATCATTTCTGTGGCCCTACTCTGGACCTGCTCCATCACATCCATGTCCTTCCTGTACTGAAGGCTCCAGAGCTGGATGCAGTACTCCAGGTGAAGTCTCACCAGAGCAGAGGACAGTGGCAGGATCACCTCTTTCAATCTGCTAAAGATCTAGTGAAAAAAAAATATTTGGAAATTTGAGCACTTTGAGGCTGTGTAAAATCAGACCAAGCCTGCTGGTGCCAAAACAATACTTCTGACTTTCAAATACAACTCTTGCCATTTGTTCGCTGTACGACGGTTAAAGACAGGATACATATGACAGTGCCATGCAAGTCTGCAAGGTTTTAAATGCAGCTAAGACAGATCACAGCTGCTGCTTGGAGAAGATCACCTATACGGTGTGTGCCACTCTCTTAGTCACTCCTCCAGTTTGGTACATGCACACCGACACCGAGGGTCAAAACAGGGCACAGACCTCTGAGAAAAAATAGCCTTGGCATCTCAGCATGGAAGGCAGCATCCACAGGTCACATTGCTACTAAGGGATACAGAACTCCTTCCTACATTGAGCAACGGACAGTGATTAACTGGCCAATTTAGCCCCTCCAATCTTCTTTATTAATCTTCTCCAATTGTCCCCTACCTCCTGTGCCAAAACCAGTAAGAGAACAGTTTAGAGGAGAAACAGGTCCACGAGACCAACTGTACCAGGGTGGAGTTAATTCCTTACGTCTGTCAGATCCTGGCTGATACCAGAAGAAAAAGTGTCCCCCAATGACAGGATAGAAACTAGCTCGAAGAAGACAGTAACAGCTCTTTAACAAGATCAAAATGACTCTGTCAAGAAACATTTCAAGAAACAGCTGCACAGTGACTCAGTTGCACACAACTACCTGCTTGGCTCACGGTGTATGTAAGGCACCCCCATGCTCTGTACAGCCGGTTGGTTCTGCTTTCTGCTCTGGGAGCTCCATTGCATGTGCAGGGTATCCCACCCACTTCAAGAGGACGGAGATAAAAAGCAGCCTCTGTGTAACTCGTGATGCACCGTGATGTGAAATAATACCCACGACATTCAGCAATTTCTTCCACAAGCACACAGGAACAAAGGAGTTTTCACATAGCTTAGAAACGATTAAGTTCTCTATCACTATGCAGAACGTTTCTACCACAGGACAGATAAATCCAAGCAAACAAAATTATGATATAAATGGGGAAAAAAAGTCAGTTTATGGACAAAGATTTTTCTGAACACAGATATTTTGCATGTGTATTTCAGAGAGTCATAGATACAGGAAGATGAAATATGGAGGAGATAAGAGACAAAAGGTTTATCTGTGTCGAGTAAAAAAAAAAAAAGAGTGAAGAGCTCCAACTTCTGTTTAGCTCATGCTGCTTTTTAAGTTTTATTCATATGTTAACTAAGATATAACTTACTTTCAGTTTTTACCTCACAGAGTACACTGCCAAACAAACTCCATCGCTAGAAAGTTGTACCAAGGTGTCTGTACACTGCCAATGAATTTTTACAGTCATAAGACGATGCAGTCTGTGCAGTGCCAACAGCTCAGGCTGCAGCAGCCAGAGCCACTCTGTCACTGAACGCAGCTGCAGAAAGCCAGAAACGACTTGCTGCATTTCAGAGCATGAATTTCCCAATTCAAGAGCTGTGTTCTTACACTCTGTACATCATGTGGGAGCTGGGTGGTAGTGAAACTTTCCTCAAGCCAAAGCGTAGTCTGGCCGCTTTGCAGACATGCGGCAGAAGCAAGCATCTTTCTGCCCTGGTTTTGCACAGCTTCTAGAATAATGGGACCAGATCCCCAATAAGGGCTACTGTCCTGTAAATAACAAAATCGCCAAACAGCTGTCACACTCAACCAACCAACCAAATCTCACCAGATACTGACGTAAATACAGGTTTAGCTAATGAAGCAGCCTGAAAGACCAATCAATAAAGGTCACGGATGATAATTCAAAGTAGTATTTATCACAGTGATGGATAGAGGAACAGCATGGCTATGTAGCTCTTAAACCACAGCCTGGATGCCTAGATGCAGGAAAAGCTTATTGAGATTGTAAAGTTCTGAGGGAAAGAGGTTTTTAAAACCATACTCAAATAGCAATCCTCCTTGAAAACAGTCATGCTTCGACTATCCTGTAATAATAGAATATAAGGAAAAGCAAGCAAGCAAGCAAGCTCAAATACCCACACGAGAAAAAAAAACAGGACCAAAAAGCTCCAGCCAATATCGAGGCCAGCCTGAGAAGGTGCTCAAAAATAAAACTTCCTTCTCATAACAGAAACAGTCCTGACAAGCTCACTTCACTGTGTACACGAAACAGATCCGAGTCCAGGCAGCTACAACAGGGTAACTCTGGTCGGAGAAATCTAAGGGAAAAATACTACCAAATTTCTGTTTCCCAGACTCCTCAACCTAAGGGCTGATTAGGTTTAAACAAGAAGTCAAACAACAATATGATGAAAAAAGAGGCCATGCCCCTGGCATACGGTATTATAAACAGGAGAAAGTGCCAGTATAAACCTCTATCGGGAGACTGGGTTCTTTGTCCGGCCGTGCCTTTCTTCCAAAACATCCCTGCGGCCGCAAGTCTGCATCTCGCCAGCTGCAGACCTCATAAGAGACTTCTTATTCATGCGGTATAATGTTTTACAGGTCTGCCACGGGGGTCACTCACTGCGAGTCATTTACGTCACAAGCTCCACAGCCTCGGAGCTGGCGGAAGCCAAGAAATGCAGGTTGGCAGAGGAGCGAGGAGGGGGAGCGAGAGGAAGGGCGCCCCGGGCTGCGCGCTCCGCGGCGGCGCGCTGACAGCCGGCCTCCCTCGCTTGCTCCGCTGCTCCGCGGCCGTCCCGCGGGTTTGGCACTTACAAGAGGGGCAGCGAAGTACACGTATTTGGACGATAATCACTGAAAGCTGTTATCCCCCCTTCTCTTGTTCAGAATGATTTGCAACAAGCTCTGCAGTTCTAAGAGGCCAACCAGAAGCTTTTGTTCTTCCAAGCACGTCTGCATTTACCGAGTGCAAACGGAAGACACGCCACGCACGCGATGCGGGGCGTGGAGGCATCGAACTGAGCAGAAACGGAGCAGGCTGCCTGCTGAAGTCAGCTTTTTACAGGAAAAACTGCTACCCCACCCTCGCAGTCTATCGCTCTGATCTGGCTCTCCACAGTGCGTGTGGGTTTTGTCTTCCGTTTGAATCAGTCTGCACTAACTGTAAGGGAAACGGCTTCTCAAAGCCGTGTGTTATGACGCTGGAACCACGCAGAAGAGAGAAACATTCACCACAATGAAATCTAAGGGGGCAAAGGACCAAAGCTGGAGCTGTGACTGGTGAGACCAGTTCATCTCTTCTATCTGTCTGCAGTCCTGGAGGCAGGCAAATATTTGCCTTTCCTCCTCGCTCCCTTTCCCATCAACAGAAGATGACAGAGATGGATGGAAAAATGAGGGCAAGGTAAAAAGTTTGCTCTTTTCTGCTCCTGGAATAATTTGTTCATTTAGGGGCCAACAAACTGAGCTTTGAACAATCTAGTCCTGCACGCTGGATTCAGAGCCATGCCAACAAATTTGTTCCCTGTAGAGGCAGAAAAGCTGTCCAGAAAGGCTGAATCTTTCAATTGTTAGTTTCCAGTCAGATCAGTATTTCATGATTTTTTGGTTTTAAGTGTTCTGTAGACTTCAATCTGAGAGAGGGCAGGGCACTCATCATATATTCAGTGCTTGCTCCACTTCAGGAAGCTGAAGTTGTTCCTTTCTTGTCTACCTGACTTAAGGGACAGGAACCTTTTTATTTCAGTATTACCCCATCTTTAAAAGATGTCAAGTTCTGCACAAGTGTGAAGCCCACAGGAAGGTGAGTCTTCCTGGGATGCTCACTTGGGCTTATGTTTTAAGTGCTAGCAAGGCTGGACATTCTATTACTGGAGGAGATGCAATGAAAAGTGACAGCAGGTATTTCCATGCGAAGTTTAATAGTGACACGAGTTAGTTTGCTAAAATTTTCTACATTTGAATGGGTTCTTTTGTGTTTTGGGTTGTTCTGCTGGGTTTTGGTTGCTTGGTTTTGTTGGCTGTGTTAAGACAAAAAGACAGCAGCTTCGTATGTCACTGTCTGTCACCTGATCTGTATACTGCCATGATTTAGAAACACACATCAGAACATAGTATGCTTTAAGGGCTTCAAGTCTTGGAGTCACAAAACCAGAGGAGAACTGCCCTTTAGCCTTTTGAAATACTAACCTTGTGGTCTGAGCCTATGACACCATGCAAAACTTAGAAAATCAGCAAAGACAGTAGAAGGTGAAAGCAACTCTGAAAATCATTCTGATTCAAGTTCCAAAAGAGGCCCTACCAGTACTTGCAGGCTATAAATGAACCATTTGCCCAAGTGCATCCCCCCTCATCCGCAGCTTCTGCTGAGGGAGAGGGGGAGGAGCAAAGCATTCTGGGCAAATCCAGAGAGACAGGCAAGTCTCTCGCTGGAGACACACAGATCATGCAGGTCAGTAGTCTCTTACTGAGGCTGCAAGTGGCACTTCAGAGCTATGCTGCATTTGAGAGCCACATGCTAAAACTAGCATTATGAGCACGGAAACTGCAGTAGCTGTGCTGGAGCTGCTAACGAATGAGCAAGGAGCGCAGCACTAACGCTCTGTGGCACGTAACAGGCACACGCTCCTGACGCCTAACCTACAAACGTGCCGCCTGCTACATCCACAGTCACGGTCCCGGTCTGTTCTCTGCCATTCTCCCCATAACAGAAACTAAAAATAGGCCCATGAGAACCACGCACCAGACTCTGCTCTTCACATTTTTAACTCCTGCAGCTAAAACTGCCTCGCACTGGTTGTGAAGAGACTTTTCAAGGAGTCTGCACAGAAGAAGGATATATTTTATATAGAGCAGACACACACATATGTGGAGACGTATATGTTGAGCTAATGACAACCTTAAAATATTGAGTGCATGCTAGTGCCTCCCCACTGAGCAAGCAGTGTACCCAGGTGGCACAGAAAGCCAATGCCATTCTGGCTTGGATTAGAAATGCTGTGTCCAGCAGGACCAGGGAGGTGACTGTCCCCTTGTACTCTGCTCTAGAGAGGCTACACCTCGAGTACTGTGTTCAGTTTTAGGCACCTCATTACAAGAAGGATGTGGAGGTCCTGAAGCCAGTGCAGAGGAGGGCAAGGAAGCTGGGGGAGGGCCTAGAGAATAAATCTTATGAAGAGTGACTGAAGGAGCCGGGGATGGTTAGTGTGAAGAAGAGAAGGCTGAGGGGAGACCTCACAGCTGTCTACAGCTACCTGAAAGGACGTTGTAGAGAGGTTGGTGCTGGTCTCTTCTCACAGGTAAACAGTGATAGAACAAGAGGGAATGGCCTTAAGCTGCAACTGGGTAGGTTTAGACTGGACACTAGGAAACTTTTTTTCCCAGCAAGAGTGGTCAAGCACTGGCAGGAGCTGCCCAGGAAGAGGTGCAGTCATCAACCCTGGATGTGTTTACAAGTCTTTTGGATTTGGTGCTTAAGGATATGGTTTAAGAGTGAACTTTATAGAGTAGGGATAATGGTTGGACTTGGTGATCTTGGGGGTCTTTTCCAACCGGAATGTTTCTGTGATATATCTTCAGAGGTTATTTATGTATTATTTATCAAGATAAAAATAAAGAAAAGAGGCATGACCCCCTGCAGCTCTTAGATGCACAGGAAAGGAAAAATGAAAAGCAAACAAACCCCCTTTTGAAGAACTGCTGCTATGCAATTCATCAAGGTTACATAGATGGGTGTCAAAAGAATCTTGCTGCTGTACTGTAAAAACAAGGCGCTACTGAATTTAAAATTAAAGGTATGCCAGTAAGAAAAACCAAAAATCACCCTGCATATGCAGCACCTGCTGCCTCTGCTGCAAGGTCTCTTCCATACAGCAAGAAATGTAGCCAAGTTGCCAAAAGCAGTAAACTGCTACCTTCTTCCCTGCTCCTCCAGAAAAATGCTACCCTGGTATTACAATAGGTAATCTTCCAGTTGCTGTGCCTCACCCATGTACAGTCTGTGGCTGCAGCAAGCTCAGGGGAGCAGATGGAAGCAAAGGCAGATGGCAGCACGTACAGGTTCCGAGGGGCTGGGAACACACAGGACTGCATCTTCCAGCAAGGACACACATGTTGGGATACACCAAACTGAAGCTGAATTGACTTCCTTAAAGCCTGGGATCTTTATTTTCAGGGACCAACACTTAAAATAAGTGCTGCATTTCTGCTGTGACACTCAGCACTAAAAGGCTTGAAAGATTTCCCAGACCTCAGTGGAAAACTGAGTGTCTAAGCCTAGCATGATGAATCCACTTCAGTTTTATCTCCTTTCATACATTAAAAGCAATGTTTTGTATTTACAGACTGTTGGACTGCTTCTAAACAGATTTTCAAATACTTTTGAGGGGGAGACTAAACAGACTTATCTTCCTGGCAAAAAAAAAAGAAACAGAGGGGTAAGAATTCCCACTGTCTTCCTCTGTGAAAGCTGAGAGTCACCACCAGGGAAAAAAGCCTCAGTGGATAGCTCCAGAGTCAAGCTCAATTTACCTGAAGTGACTGCAAAGCTCTAACGTCACGAGGAATTGAAAAGGAGGGAGAATAATCCTGGGAAGAAATCTGCAATACCAAACACAGAGCAGGGCATAATGAAGTTAGAGATCTATTGTGAGACTTGGCAAGGACCTGAGCTTAGCCAGGTCACAGTGGTAACCAATGGAGAGATAAAGACAGGGAGAAAACAGGACAGAGTAAGGATGTGTAGGTTGGGATCTTCAGAAAATATGTAGTTGGTGAACTTCCTAACAGTGAGAACGGGCCAAGGACTATGAATAAAGATTAGAATCTGAGCCAGGAAAAGCATTTGTAAGATGCATCATGAGCTGCGAGACTTGGGAGAAATGTATCAAAGCAACCACCCCATCGAGCAAACACAATTTAAAACCCAGGCTAAGACACACAATGCTCTTCTGGCCAGAAGGCAGTCAAAAATCCAACCTCTGTGCATCAGTGGTTCACCTGGGTAGTGAAAACTTTATGAATGAAAACAAACAAACCAAACCAAACCAAACCAAAACAAAAAAAACCACCAAAATCCCAAAACTAAACAAGAATGACAACAAAACTCCATGGGTTTTGCATCATTCTTTCTTCTATTACACAGCACAGATCTTAATGAAGTGGCCAGGAAATATTTCACTGCAGGTCCTGTCTCATTTGACACACACAATGAGTGCTGCCTACAAACAGTTTTGATTGAAAAGTTGCATCATTCATATATATATATATATATATCTCAATATCAGTATCTATATCACTAAAATGTCTTAACTCCAAGCTATGGAAATTCTCCTGTTCTTTTTTTAGTGGGAGTTTTTTGCATTCATCACCACAGTATCTGAAAGCTTCAGAAACACCCATTTCAATAAAAATTCCTTAAGGAAGGGAGAGCTAAAAGAAACAATGTCAGGTCAAATCAATCTACTAATTTCAAAGGTACAGTAGGAGAAGACTGAAGCCTGTTTCTGAGAACTGTTCATATTATATAATACTTCCCATTTTAAAAACAGTTCTCATTAATCTCTGGAAGCATGCACTAAATAAGATAAGGAGTCAAGTAGTCACATACACAGGAATCAACTTACAAAAAACTTAAATTTCAAGCATATTATCCAGTACTGCACAAGAAGTCAGCACTCTGGGACATCATTCACTTCACTCTGAAAATCTTCCTTCTGCAGTCTTCTGACTCACTGTCTAAGCACCTTCTGCCATCCTCAAAAAACGTGACCTAAGAAAATGCTGCTCCCCTCTGCAGAGAGCACAGATTTACACATCCAGCACAGGTTTGTTCTGTGCAGCGACGTGACCGAGGCACCTTTAGGAAAAGGAACGCGTGGAGATGCACAGGAGATGTCCTCAGCCCTCGAAACAGCACACGTGGGCTGAACGTGAATGGGATTACGGGATGCAGCCTAGTCGAGCACATGCAGGCTGCCGCACATTTCGCCTTCTCTTCCCCTGAAAGCTCCGTAAATCTTCATACAGTGTTTTTCAGTGGAGTTTTATGAGGCATATAGTCAGAAAAGTGAGACCTGTCTTCCTTTCCTGCTTCAAGTTTCATGACTATTTAAAAGACACGGCAAGTGATCACTCAGTGTGAACAGGCTCAGAAATTGTGTCTCGTTAAAGTATAATCAAAAATCATTTTAGGCTCAGATTAATTTTTTTTCCCAGTTACACAAGACAGCTTCCATTTACTTAATTCATTAGGAACATTAGTCTCTATCTGAAAGAAGAAAGCAACCCTTCAATCATAAGCGTCAGTAACCACATGCTACCTTCAAGAACAGGAAACAAACCCCAGAAAGGTTAAACACCTCTCCTAGTTTCTCAATGTCTTCTTCATTTAAGACAAATACCACATTGCTAACAACCCCTTTTCCCTGCCACCTTGTTCTTTAGTCTCGGTAAACTTGAGCTTTCCTCTTCTAGATGTTGTTTTTTTTAACACGAGTTGCTATTTAGCTACTGATGAAATCTGGCTAAGGATGAACAGGAACTTGCCTTGAAGGTTGCTGCTTTATCAGATGTCTAATTTAATGGAGAATATTGATGTTTGTGCTCAGGTCAGGGTAAAGACAGAAGGAATGAACATTCGTGGTCCAACTGGTGCAGCAGCATTTAGCAGAGCTCACAGGGGCTGTAAGCCAAGAAAGGTCTCAAAGTCAATGTCGTTTTTGAGCACTCCCCCATTCATAAAGGGTTTTTTTGTTGTAGTGGTTTGGGTTTATTTTCTTTTCCTCTCCTCCAGCAAACAAGTTTGTAAGGCTGAATATTTACATATTCTGCATTCCACAAAAGGAAAGCTGCAATATATCAAAATAACTAATTACAAAGAGGATCTTTATGGTGAAACATTAAACCTTCTTATAACAGCCCCACTGCTATTGATCTGATCAACTTAAAAATATCCACCCCATTAAAATATTAATATTTTTATATCACACATAAGACTCCTAAATGTTCTAGTTATTTTTAACTGTAATCAGCTCCAAACCAACTTTCACTGTGCACTTTTCAGAGGCTTACTGTATATACCAATGCACATTTAGCAGAACACATATGCTTACCGCAACCATGTCCTCCTTCAAAATCCTCCAGGTATTTGCCTATATGTCACCCATTGCCCTCAACTACCTAAGCCTGAAAATGTAAATTCTCTCAAAAGATTAAGCTGCCTTTTTTTTTCCTATTACCTCACTCCCCTCACTCCAAAACCATACAATGGTAGTGGCTGGAAGGGACAGGGATTGAGTGCAATCCCCCTGCCAAAGCAGGATCACCTAGGGCAGGTCACACAGGAACACATCCAGATGGGTTAAATGATTTAAATTAAACCCCGTAGAGTTTTGCTGGCTCACTCAAGACTGGATACAGAAACATCAGTGCTCCAAGACCAGCAAAAGAGATTCAGCTACCTCACTAGTGCTGGCTCTAGCCTCCCACTCCCTCTGGCCACATGCCAGCATCTCTCCTGTCCCCTTGACATCATGGGCATGGCAACTCTACTGCATGGTCACAATTCCTCTGATGCAGAGGTGCTGAAGCCATTGTGTGTGGATTTATTGAAGCTGGCAGGTCCCAACAACTCAGGGGAGGACAGAACTTCAAGTAGTATCAACGAATAGAGGCTGGAATTAAAATCAGAAAATGCATATGGGAAAGACAAGAGTTACAGTGAGAGTAGTAATTGTTCTGTGAGCCAGAAGGGACACACCTTACATGGTTACACCAGTAACAACCACACTTCACCAAAATACATTTTTTCCCCTTTTCTATGCATAAGGCAGGTCCGTGCTCAAATTCCAGTTACTCACTGCTTTCTCACAAAGGAGTAAGGCAATGAGGGGAAACGATAAAGCTGGACAAAGGACACGAGGAGCCTGGGAAACAGGCAGCAATTCTTCCTGAGCCCAGGAGGTCCTTTAGTGGCTCTTTGGTGCACCCCCTGATGAGCCAAGAACTATGAGAACCAAGGCCACTCTCTTCACCTAAGCTCAAGCTCTTCATAGTGAACAGAGGAAAAGCACAAAGGTCTGCTTTTGAGCCAAGTTGCTGAGGAATGTCTGGCCAAGCCAACCACTCAGTCCTCACTGTTGCCCCCAAGTCCCATCTTGTGATCAAAGCCAGAGAGCAGAGGCCCCTGTTCCTCTTCTTGAGAGGAGAGGAAAGGCAGTGGGCAACTATGAAGAAATCTGTCCTGCCTGTCCTTTCTCTGTCCCACTTGGGCTAAATTCTAGCACGCAGCAGAGCAGAGGAATGGTGAATGGCTGTCTCACCTTTTGCTCCAACGTTATTTAAAACACCAGCTGTCACGGCAGGGTGATGGCACCAAAGTCAAATCATGGTCACCTTCCACATTTTAATGTAAGATGCAGTGAAAAAAAATCTGCCAACTTGCTCAGGATAGGCTATCCTTAAGGGGGGCAATGACAAGACTGTGTAAAAGATACAAAGGCTTTTTCTTCTGGTAATTATGAATTCACTGGAGAAACACAGAAATTCTAAGAGGCAGGGAAATCTCTCCGTGCTGAAGATATGGCGTTTTAGTTTCCTCATCAGACCGACAGGAGAGGCTGCAGTCAGTAGGTGAGTAGCTGAGTACTGCAGAGATGCAGTAATATTCTGAAGACTTAAGGTTTTCCCAATGAATTGCCTTGTACTGGTGGGGGGGAAATAAAACCACCAAACCCCAGAAAAGAATCCAAAGCAGCCAACTGCACATCAGTACCTCTACTGTGAGGAGAGGTCATTGTTCCAAAGTCAACATTTTTCTTCCCTCTCTGGTTTTGGGGGGGCAAAAAGAGAATTTATCTGGAGCTTGGAAACCAAACCAAGATAAAGCTGAATATTTTTATTTTCACCTACACACAGGCTGTAAACAATTAACTTCTTCTGTCCAGGTGACTGAGGGTGCGATCTGAAGGACACAACTTCCACGTTTTTTGCGTCACATCACTCAATGTGACTCTGCAAGCAAAGGAGACTACACGATGCAAGCTAAACCTCTCGGAAGAGGGAGACTCTTTCTTTTGTACTTGTTTATAAATTTCTGAGGCCAACAGCACAGTTGAAGTACAAGTATTTGAAAATCCAAATAGGGCCTTTTCTTCCTAAAATGCTCCATCTAGCGCCAGTCCCCAGGGAGTGGGAAAAGTAGCAGATTCCACCATTTTTCATTCCTTTCTCTTCTCTCTCCTCACCTTACAGAAAAGAACAGGAGGAACCTCCTCCCTTCCCTTCTTTTTGAGGGCAGGAATTGGGAAATAAGAACCTGAAGCAGCTTCCCAGTCTGTTTTAAACATGTGGGCAGCCTGTTCATTCCTCCAGCTCTCTTTCTGGCTCCTTTCCGTAATGAGCTGAGAAAAGAGAGCCATCCCCAAATACTACAAGCACCAGACTGTTCTGCTTCTGCAGACTCCATCAGCAAAAATGATTAAGCAAGACTGGAAAATACCACTCATTCCTCTACCTTTCATTTATAATTGACCCCTTTGATCCTTTCCCTGAAAGGGTCTGAACTTTTCCTTGAGGTAGTCCAGCCCAGTGACAGGAAAAACGAAACCTCAATATTCACTTCAAGACATGTCAGGGGTGAAAGAATAAAGTCTCTGAGAGAAAAGTAAAGAGGAAACTTGGGTGCAGCAAGACTACCACCGTTCTGAAAGAGGATAACCCCATGACAATGTCATCTTTCTTGCAAGCAAGCAAATATGTCTGCAAATGTCTAGATTACATGAGGAGTTCTTTTAAATACCACTTGCTAGGTAAACAAGTAATAAAAAAGAACACACGAAGTAGTCCATTATTATTACTACCATCATCACCACCACCACTAGTATTATTATTAAATGTAGCTTGTCATTTTTGTCAGAAGGAAAACCATCAGAGATCCATGAGGAAAAAAAACAAAAAGCCTGAAGTGCATAATGGCAGCTGAGATCTAAAGAGCCAGAGTAAAACAGTCATTCTTCCTAGTTCCACAGTCTGAGAAACTCCATACCTTTATCTAACACATTCTATCATCTCTGTTACTGCAATAACAAACATCCTGAAGAGACACAGGGCTTCTCTCTTCTTGTGCTGACCTTTCCAAGAGTACATCTCCATCACTGAAAAACCCACAAAGGCCCACAGGTCTAGCTACAAATTTGGGACTACCATGCATGCTCTGCCACGTCAGAGTGCTGCAGTGCCCCAGCTAATCGGCAGCTGCTCGGGGCGCAGCTACGCTGCTTCCAAGACCACAGCTCTCTTTCCCCAGGGCTCTTAAGGGCCTAGGCACACCAGGCCATCGACAGCCAGTGTTCCTGCCAGCCCTGAGCAGCTTGGAAAAGAAAGGTTTTGAGGTCCGACTCATCACTGTGTTCACGCTGAGTCTGACTGAAAGTTCTGAGCCTGATTGAGAGTAGAGCTGCTACAGGTTTCAAAACAAATAGGAATTCACCCCATGAGAAAACTGTCCTCTACCTAACAGACACAGGACAATGTGAGGAAAATGCAGTTGCATGAACTTACTCTGACTTCCCAGGTCTCATTGTAAGCAGGTCTGTGCTGCTATCCGCTCAGCTTTCTTGTGACAAGTAGACCTCATCAGCAACACTTAAAAGAGGCCTGCTAACTTCTATGCTGAAAATTATGGAGTATGTTAGTGTTCCACTTGACATGGCAATGGACACAAAATATTTGGTGGATGCCATGTGTATACATGAGTACTTCAGGCACTTTCAACTACCCCATGCATTGTGACAGCCACATGAGAAAAATAACTCTTCCACTAAATTGGTAAGAATCTCCACACTGTGGTGTGTAACTACAGAATCAAACAGGTTGGAAAAGACCTTTGAGATCAACAATTCAACCTATTACCTAACATCTTCTAATGAACTAAACCATGGCACTAAGTGCCTCAACCAGCCTCCTTTTAAACACCTCCAGGGATGGGGACTCCACCATCTCTCCGGGCAGCCCATTCCAATGCCAGTCACTCATCCCATGAAGAGTTTCTTCCTAATGTCTGGCTTAAACGTGCCCTGTCACAGCTTGACAGTTCATTCTGTCCCTGAGTGCTTGGGACACCTACAACCTCCCTTCAGGTAGCTGCAGACAGCCCTGAGCCTTCTCTTCTCCAGGCTGCACACCCCCAGCTCCCTCAGCCTCTCCTCACAAGGTTGTGCTCCAGGCCCCTCACCAGCCTTGCTGCCTTTCTCTGGACATGTTCAAGCCCTTCAACATCTTTCTTAAATTAAGGTGCCCAGAACTGGACACAATACTCAAGGTGTGGCCTAACCATTGCTGAGCACAGGGGCAGTGCCCTGGTCCTGCTGACCACACTGTTCCTTATCCAGGCCAGGATGCCATTGGCTCTCCTGCCCACCTGGGCACACTGCTGCCTCCTGTTCAGTTGCTGTCAACCAGCATCCCCAGGTCCGTCTCTGCCTGGCTGCTCTCAGCCACTCTGTCCTCAGGCTGTAGTGCTGCTTGGGGTTGTTGTGGCCAAAGTGCATAACCTGGCACTTGCACTTGTTAAAACTCCTGCCCATCCGTCCAGCCTGTCCAGGTCCCTCTGCAGAGCCCTCCTGCCCTCTAACAGATGGACGCTTGCTCCCAGCTTGATGTCATCTGCAAACTCATAATGATGGACTAGCAGCAGATGTGCTGGATTTCAAAGCAAACAGCAGTTTTCTTTCTGCAAATGCAGTAACCAATACAGTGCTGACCACTTCAACTAAGAAGGCCTAGAAACTGCAAAAGTGCAGAACATTTGCTCACTTGACTGAGCTCTGAAGTAAAGCACCAGATGACAACCTTATGCCTCAGTGTCTTGTGGCACTTTTCTTAATAAGAAGGATCAAGAAGACACTGAAAGAAAAAGCTCATATTTATAGCACTGAAATAGCTCACAGCTGATGCACTCTAAACACAGTCAAAACCCAACATCACTCCAAACAACAAGGACAGCAATGCAGACAGTAATGTTGTCTCCTGCCTTAACAACAGAAAGGCACTTCTAACTAAAGCCCAAAAGTCAATGAATGTTGTAGACATGTTTTCATGACTGCTTTCTTCAGGGAATGTGAAATCATAGCACACCTTTAAACCCATACTTAATGTCAATGTCTCACTGACATTATTCACCTCTACATTCCCAGTTCAATGAAACGCCAACACAGCTAATGGGAAACAAGGCAGCAAAAGACATGCAGAAACAAGAAAGAGAGAGAGAAAGAAGATTCAGTGGAGACCTGGGAGGGACTAGTGTTTCAGAAGTTTGAATGCTAGTTATGCTCTTATCTCCCAGTATTCCTATAGTATTCTTCTCCCTTTCTTTCTTGGAATTGAACATCTGCTTCTAGAATATCACCTGGTTCTTTTCAGGTTTTTCTGAATGGTTTGCATCCCTCCTCCCAGTTTTCAGCTCCGCTGCAGAGAGGGGATCTTGCCTCCTCCATCAAGTTCCGATAAAATGAAAACATTTATCTTTGCACTTCTGAAGACAACTCTTATGACAAGCTTCACTCCAAAGCAAACTTCAAAGGGGTCAAACTACAAATCATTTGCACTGATGCAATCAAAAAGAAAGACAAAATAAAGCACACTTATAAATGTGATGAGTTGCACGTGTACATACGAGCACATTCTTCTCAAGTTAGCTTTGATCTGGAGAGCAGAACCCCAACACAAAGACTTCGAGGCCTGGGTCACGGGAACGTCGGTGTGTGTAATTGTTTCAAGAGACCGACGGCAGCCACAAATCGCCAGCGAATGCAGCAATGGAAGGCAGCAGGTTCATCTCAAGCACAAGACTGTCATCATTCCTCTCTCAACTACCCTTCCCTGCTCCATATATTTCTCTAGCAAAACATGATCCATTTATGAATGGAAAACAGGAAAGGCAAGCTACAAACTGTCATCTGGCATGGCATGCTGCAGTCACAATTGTCAAAAGTCATGACTTTTGATCCTGTTATGCTGAGGGTCAAAGTATGGTCACTGCTGAAACAAATGAAAACTGGAAGGAACCTCTAAGTTTCCTAAGGTTGTTATCGCTGCCTGGAGTCGTTATCACTTAGGGTGGTGACAATCCTGACAGCCAACCAGTTACCCCTGTTTGACAGCACTGGTCCTAGTGCCAGTCCAGGTAATCCCATTATCTACTGCATAAATTAGTAGAGATTTCCTCTTTGTGAGAGTCTTTTAAAGACTCATGTTACTCCTCCAGTCTTTGAGTCGGCTCAAATTCTGTCAATCTTTCTTCAAGGGTTAGGTTTTCCTTATCTCCAGTCATTTTAAGTACTCTCCTCTGAAGCTGGGTTCAAATCTGTCTTGGTGCATGGGTCCCAAAATTAGAAGTAGCCCAATCTTAAGCCAAAGAATTTCAGCACAAAGTAGAAAGGTTATGCGATTCACCTGGCTGACACAATGGTTTGGTTTAGGTCATGGCACTGATCTGTTTCACAACCATGTAGCATCATTTTTCCAAGAGTGGGGGATGTGATCCACAACAAATCCAAATATTTTGATAAGTACTTGCTCCAGGAAAGCTGTTTCCATCCTCTTTAGGATTGTCTAGTCTCAGTAATCTGCATTTATCAAACTGAGCTACAGCTCATTTCTCACACTGCAACTTTCCCAGATAGATTCTGAAACATAAGCCCAGCCTGCAAAGCAATGACAGTCTGTCTTAGCTTAGGGGTCTTCATACGTTCACTGTGAGGGTGACAGAACACTGGGAGACACTGCCCAGAGGGTTTGTAGAGTCTCCCCCTCTGGAGATGCTCAAAACCTGCTTGGATGCATTCCTGTGTGATCTGGTCTAGGTGATCCTGCTCTGGAAGGGGGGTTGGACTGGATGAATCTGCCAGGTCCCTTCCAGCCCCTGACATTCTGTGATTCTATGATTCTATTCTACGCTTAATAAACACTCCCTGAAATCCATCATTTGGCTTGCTAGGGAAAATACTACACATCAACAGCAGATGTTATATTCTTCCTTTTGTCCTTCCAGGGGATTAAACATCATGTGATTACTTTCAGTGTTCTTTCAGAACTGCAAGTCTAAAATTTTCTACCTCATCTACTTTCCCCCTCTAGGAAAAAAAAGAGAAAAAGATTCTAACACCAATCTGCAGTTCTCTCTCACATTTGCTCTCAAATATGGTTATTAACTGTTCCAAGATGTTATCCACCAACTTTTTACACATCTCAATGTGAAATTTATCAAATCAATATTACCCCCAAACACCAGAATGTTCTTTAGCCTTCCTCATATAATGCTACTACCTGTGGTCTCACCACATAATGTCAAGCCAACTTGCACACAGCTGACCTTGTCCATCAATACAGCTGCTGGACAGTCAAGGATAAATTTCCACAACACTGGTGTCTACCATATGCTCTCCCATTCCATGAGTCACAGAATTATTTGGTTTGAACAGGATCTAAAAATTATCTAGTTCTACCCACTCTGCCACAGACAGAGACACCTTCCACTACATCAGGTGGCTCAAAGCCCCACCCAGCCTGACCTTCAACACTTGCAGGGATGAGAGATCCACAACTTCTCTGTGTAGCTTGTTCCAGTGTCTCACCACTCTCACAGTAAAGAATTTCTTACTTATATTCAATATAATCATAGAATCATGGAATCAACCAGGTTGGAAGAGACCTCCAAGATCATCCAGTCCAACCTAGCACCCAGCCCTATCCAGTCAACTAGACCATGGCACTAAGTGCCTCATCCAGTCTTTTCTTGAACATCTCCAGGGACGGTGCCTCCACCACCTCCCTGGGCAGCCCATTCCAATGCCAATCACCCTCTCTGTGAAGAACTTTCTCCTAACATCCAGCCTAGACCTGCCCTGGCACAACTTGAGACTGTGTAATTGACCTTCTTTCAGTTTGAAACCATTATGCTGCATTCATTCAGAAGTGGATTGACTATTTAGTGTCCCTCTGAGCAGTTACATGACAACTCCTTGTTATTTTGGGTATGTTGCTAGTTTCCCCTTACTTTTTGGCTTAGTGATTCTTTTGCATTATCTTCACCAGAAAAAATATGCTTTGCCAAGATCAGTGTGTGTCACAGAGTTGTCATAACGATGATTTCCAAGCCAGAAACTAATCAAGAAGTGCTACCAACAGTTGTACAGTGAGGAAACCAAATCAAGAGGCTGTAGAGAAGGAAGACATGCAGAGATGTTCTTATTCTATTTGTTATAGCACGGATGAGAACTTCCTATAGCATCAACAGGGCTACAAGCCAAATGTATGATTTATTAACTGCAGCAATTTGGAACAGGCTGATATAACACCTCTGAGATCTCACTGGGACATTTTACTGTTGATGAAGTGAATTTAAGACAAGAAAGAATGAGGTTTCTGAATTATCCATGTTCCCATTGTTCTCTTAATAACACTAATGGCTGTTCTTCCCACAGTCTCCAGTTTACATTACATCATAGCTTTTAGGAAACAGTAGATAAAGTGGTATGCAATTTTAAATGACCACACAGATATCAGCACGGCATCTATAACTTGAAAAACAATTAGCTAGTAACTCCAAACCAGGAAGGCACCACCATCTGCTAAATCCATAACATGGATGCAATACACAGCTTTGCTCCTAAAAGATTACATTTCAAATTGTTCCCTTCCTCCCTTCATAAGTCAGCATTCCCACACCATCAGAATAATTAGCCACAGCTTTTTCTTCTTCAATGAAGATGTACAGGCTAACAGCGTGACTTTAATTCCCCATTGGGGCAAGTAACTAATTATGACCTGCATCAGAAGTTAGCTGCAATAATTTAACAGGGTAATTTTAGAGCTCTAGATAGATTTTAATGAATGTTTGAGAAATTAGATTATAAATTTAAATGTGTCCTACAGAGTAAGACAAAGGCAAACTAGGCACAAGACCCTTATCACAGCAATTCCAGAGGTCCTCATTATCGAGTTTAATAATGCTGACAGTTCCCTGTAGCTTCTGCCTCAAATAAATCATTAGCCATCCAGACAAATCCAGCTTTCCTGAAAAGGGTCACTCACAAATAAAACCAAAACAAGCCCACAACTACCATATAAAGCTCTTGAAGTCCCAGGCAAGAAAATGGTAATTTCACATCAGCACCTCCTAAAAATATGGACCATGGTCATCACAGCAGGGCTAGGAGTCTTTAGGCTTTGTCCTCAAAAGCTCGTGGCCAGCTAATATAATAAACACCCAACAAGTTGGACTGGTTGCACTTGAGATTCATTAGTACTGTTGCTTAAAAGAACTGCAGGTGCCAACAGTGCCTATTCTTTGTTTAAAGAAGGTGTTCAAAGCCGTTTTGCAGTGTTTACAGCCATTTTTCCTAGGGAGCAGGTTAAAGCCTATATCCCAAAACAATGAGATTAGTGGAGGGGGGAGAGAAAGGGGCAGATTCTCTTACTTATTAATCTAAGAAGTGGAAGTAGGAGGGCATTATCCAGAGACTCGTTTAGAGTAAATACATCACCTGCACATTTTCTGGTTCAGCAGAAACTGCCTAATGTCTATTAACAATGAATACTACCACACACTGTGATCTAAATGAGTTCAACAGAAAGACTAAAATCACTCCAGAATTCAATCTGAGGATGTAACAAGTCTTTGTACTCCTGCAGGCAAAGTCTGTAAGATGGGAAAACTTCTCTTCAGATCAATTTTTTGTTCCCATGAGACTTAAATACCTCCTTTCACTTCTGAGGCTATGTGACAATAAGATACTTAAGGACTTCCTCCTAACATCCAGCCTACACTTCCCCCAGCACAACTTGAGACTCTGTCCCCTCGTTCTGTCACTGGTTGCCTGGGAGAAGAGGCCACCCCCACCTGGCTACAGCCTCCCTTCAGGTAGTTGTAGACAGCAATGAGGTCTGCCCTGAGCCTCCTCTTCTGCAGGCTGCACGCCCTCAGCTCCCTCAGCCTCTCCTCATAGGGTTTGTGTTCCAGGCCCCTCACCAGCTTTGTCACCCTTCTCTGGACATGTTCCAGCACCTAAACATCTCTCTTGAATTGAGGGGCCCAGAACTGGACACAGTACTCAAGGGGTGGCCTGAGCAGTGCTGAGTACATGGGCAGAATAACCTCCCTTGTCCTACTGGCCACACTGCTCCTGATACAGGCCAGGATGCCATTGGCTCTCTTGGCTACCTGGGCACACTGCTGGCTCACCTTCAGCCTACTATCCACCAGTAACCCCAGGTTCCTTTCTTCCTGGCTGCTCTCCAGCCACTCTGTCCCCAGCCTGTAGGGCTGACTGGGGTTGTTGTGGCCAAAGTGCACTTGACTTTGTTAAATCTCATCCCATCAGCAAGCACTCCACCCTTTGCCTTCTCTCAAGATGACTGTAACATCTCTGCTGGCCAGAACAAGTTATACAAGGAACAGAAATCCTCTTCAAGGACCAAGCACATCAAATCAATATTTCCACAGGAGTATCCTTTAGCTGAGGTCATTATTGCCACACCTCAAATACAGTTCTGGGCCCCTCACTACAAGACAGACAGGCTGGTGCTGCAGCATGTCCAAAGAAGGGCAGCAAAGCTGATGAAGGGCCTAGAGTCCAAGTCTCACAAAGAGTGGCTGATGGAACTGGGCTTGGTTAGTCTGCAGAAAAGGAGGCTCAGTGCAGACCTGTACTGAAAGGAGGCTGTAATGGGTGGGTGTTGATCTCTTCCCAAGAAACAGGACCAGAGGAAACAGCCTGAAGCTGTGCCAGGGGAAGCTTAGATTGGACATTAGGAAAAATTTCTTCACCAAAAGGGCTGTCCAACACTGGAACAGGTTGCTCCGAGAAGTGATTCAGTCACCACCCCTAGAGGTACTGAAAAGATGTGTAGATGTGACAGCGTCACAGCTTAGTGGTGGACTTGGCAGCGTTATGTTCACACCTGGTCTTTACACAGATCTTTCTCAAACTAAATGATTCTATGATTTTAAACAATTCAGCAGATAGAAAAACTCCCTGGGGCAAACCACCCAACTGGAAATTGTGCCCTGCAACATCTCATGAGAACACTGTTAGCAAGAAAGTCTTGTAGCACAATCCTGTAATGGGAAATTGTCTTTGCTGAATTAAGATACCATATCAAGCTCTTGAGCTACTTTGGAAAACAAATGTTATTTCTTCATTGTCACCATGACCATTAGTTTTGATACATTAGGAAACTGTTTTTAAATGAGATTTATTTTGCCTTCTACAATATCCCTACAAGGAATTTTCTTAAAACAGGACCTAAAATAGACAAGCCTCTTAAATCGATCCTTTGTCTTCTCAAACTGACTCTCTAAACTCCCTCACAAATCAACTCCTCTCACGTCTCCAACAAAGGAAATCACCCAGTCAGACAGAAAAATCACAAAGCAAAGGAACCTCAGCCCACACAGAGATAACCCTTAAGGCCATTTGTCAGGGCTAAACTGTGACATGAAGTGCAACTCTCTCAACGAGGTAAGGCATAAAGCTTAGTTTAGAGAACCACTGTGGAAGTGTCTCAATGAGACTAACAGACACCTCCAGCTTGAGTGTGCTTCTCTTCCTTTGGCAATAGCACAGGAAATGGCTTTATTTTACACTGAAGAAGGAGCCTACACACTCTGCTCATGAGTCTCAGCAGTGGATGAGATGAACTCCCTGCTCACTTCTTTGAAGGTAAAGCAGAGGCGACCAGGTCAGCAATTTGTTTAACCATGAGCCCTAGGTCTTTCAAGACTTCCTACAAAACATTAAGGGAAAGCTTCCACACGCTCAGACAGTTGTGTTAGTTCACAACTAGGCCTTTACAGTGAGCGCCACATGTTAATCACAGAATGGCTGGGGTTGAAGGGGACCTCTGAAGATCATCTAGTCCAATGTGGTGCCTTGGGTATTACCCACCCCCCACCCCCACTTTGGAAATCACCCAGACTAGACCCAGCTGGCTCTGGAAATTGAATCAAGCTTATATTTACAGTTTAGCACAATATACAAGCAGATATTTAAAATACACACAGAGCTATATACAGAAATATGCAAGGTAAAAGGTAATACAGAAACACAACAGTCCTCTCAGAAACCTGAGTCCCCAGGAGGGGCTCCCAACAACCCTTCCACCTTCTCCCACCGCTCTACACTATCCCAGACGTTGTCCTGTGCCCAAGAAAGAATGGAGGGTCAGCCAGGGAGGTTAGGAAGCAGGTGGATTAATCAGGTTAGAGAAAAAAATGCAGCCCAAAGCCTGGACAGAGTGTGACTCCCCTATCTATCTATGTTCACACTCTTGTTCTTATACATCTCAGCAAGCCTATGAGTGAAGTAGACATCACCACTGTTTCCCTTTCACAGCCTGTCATCTATTTCTTCTCACCAAAACATTCTAGCTAGCTTCAAACTAGTACATCCAACCTTCCTGCTACAGAAGGAAGTAAAACCCATAAAACTAATAGAGGCTGAGACAAGTATCTCACCAGGAAAGGTGATGGCATTTTCCTGCATTTCCTGAACCACTTCTAAATATTAAATTACACTCAGGCTTCAGTGCTCCTGATGTTGCATCTTCAACCTCTGCTTCAGGCCAACACCACTGTTAATATCATGGCTTCTAAACTGTCTCAGAAATAAGGTTGGAAGTAAAAGGACTGCCTAGCTCACAAAAGGTCCAATCCTGCTATCAACAAGGTAAAGCCATAGCACTAACAAAGAGCAGAAGGGGTGGTGAATGACTGCTGAGAATAGAAAGCTGAACAGAAACCGCATCATGGGAACCGCAGCTCAGGTTGTTTCAGAGGATAGTGAAATGGATTCATCCAGTGAGCTCTCAAGCATTTGCCTAACCACCTACTGGTGCAAGTCTCTTCACTACCACAAACAAAACCCTACATCATGCACACACATACAGAACAGTTTGTGTGTTTAAGAGAATTTTTGGTTTGTCTTTAAGGGAACTCAATCACAGTTGACACTCTGAAGTTGCTAGTAGGTGACCTTACATAGCATCTGTGTTGCAATGCCTAAATATGTTGCTAGGGTGAGCTAAGGATAGGAGTTAAGCCTTGGCTCTAAATTTCCTGGCTTTTTTCAGCTCATGTCAGCCCTTATTGTTATTTCCACATAGGGAGAGGAAGGTGTGATTAGGAGAAAGAATACTATTGCTCTGCTTGACTGTTTCTTGGCACCCGGTGGATTTTGCTGCAGACCTTATCAGAATAAACCTTTCTTTCCCTTCTAGGGCACACTGTGGAAGCATTTATGCATACAGAAAAGATATGAAGTGAACCATCCTTGGTCAAGCGTTACAGGCAACCTCCCTGTCAGCACAGGCTTGATCCTTCTAACCTGGAAAGGAAAGGAAGACCAAAGTTGCATCTCTTTGAAGGAGTCCTTTACCTCAAGTTCAAGAACTTACTGGGAAACAAAACAAACTGCACATTCAGGCCGACAGATGATTCACTCCCAGCTCTAACACTACCTCATGTTACCTTTCCTGGAAGCACAGCTCACCGAGTGCTTTTAATTCGTTCACCTCTCCCAGAAGTCCAGCTAACAGTTATTCAACTGCAGATGCCTGCATCTTCCAGCAACAAGAAGCACAAGACGTACTACAAACAAATCTGTTGTTTCAAAGTCTATGGACAATGCTTGTTTTTCCTGGTAGACAGCAAAAGAAGGCCAGCAATTAATCACTGTCTGCTCTCTGCACTTAGAAAGCGGCAGTCATTGATAAATGCGTTCCCACTTCAAGCACATTACTGAGAACTGTGGCTGGTGAGAAGTCTGAGCTACCACCAAACCTGAGAAGCAGGCACAGAGCTTCTGAGGTCTGAGCAGAAATACTAACCTCACTAATTGAAATGATGACATCACTGGACTGATTTATGAAAGGCACTGCTGATGTTTAGATTGGGAAAGTCTACTCGAGATGGCCAAAGTAAACTTCATGGCTTTTGTTTTGGATACTTCAGTTTATGAAGCTGTCATTTAAAAGAGCCATTAGAAATAAACAGCTACGTGGTGATATGACCTATTGAAAAGGTCAGGGTGGGGTGGCAGGGGGTGGGGGTGGTGTTGAGATTGTTTTGCTTTTAAATCCATGTACAACTGGCACAGCAGTACCTCTGCCCAGCTCCCACTCTCGCCCTCTCTAAAGTGAAAAGCTGCCAATGCAGCTTTCTGTCTACCATACCTTAATAAGAGCAGAATGTTGTTTACAGTATGGGTTCACTTGGTGACTAGACACCTAGAAAGCAGGGAACATCCCAGATTCCCAAAAGAAATGGGCTGAAAACATTCTCCCCAAGTTGTAAGTATTCTCTAAGGTCACAATTCAGGTAGCTTCCAGAGACTTCAAGCTGTGGCTGGAAGACTTATACTCAGACTGGTGAATTACAACATTTGTGATGCTTGGAATTATTATTGGTTTATGGAATTTAATTACAAGTTTTTTTTCTTGTCCTCCTTTGTATTTGACATTTACTAGTTTATCCTGGCTGATGACTCATCAGCAAGCACATTTTAAGGCACCTACCCCATTAAGCCCTCCTGTGCCTTTTGATTCTCTGCAAAACAAAATGCATTGCAACAAGGCCAGGGACAGAAGCAGAGAACAGTGGCATCTATCCCCTCAAGAGCAAGCAGAAACAGACCTGGTGTGTGAATACCTGTGCAACAGAAACACATGATGGTACCCAGATGAATGGGAGCTGCTATAACCCACGAGGCATGTCAGCAGACTCAGAGAGACTACTGTAAAGGACAGACAAGAAACTAGGTTCAGCAGTTTGACACGAAGGAAGAACAAAATTCAGTGTGAAACAAAATGCCCAATTGCTCACAATGAATGCAGCCTTCAGACAGAGCCACCTCTAAAGAGTATCTGCAGGGACTTGAAGCTATGATACAAAATTCTGGGTGAGACTGCAGCAGGAGGATAAATATTCAGAAGAATACAGGACTATATACCATAGCTGCTTTGCAGTAAGGGGAAGGAAGAAAAAGGCATAAGGAAATAGGGAAAGCAGCTGAAGGGGGACATCTGTTTCAATCATTTCACAGGGCAGCAGAAGGAGAAATTATGTAAGCACTGGTTTGGGAGCCAGAAGCTCTTGCATATGGTGGGACCCAAGGCCCAGTTAGTCATGGCCAGAGCAAAATCAAGATGAACTACATCCTAATAAGTATCACACGATTAGATTTAACCTCGAATAACCTATTAGTACTGCAAGGATAAAACCAAAGCAGTGCTCTGAAAACACAAGATTTTAGTTATGCTACATACGACTCCACTGGCTTCAGGAAAAGTTTCAGGTCTACCAACAGCATCCCTGCCCAAAGTAATTAGATACATATTGATTTTAATTGATCCCTTGTACCAGACAACTAAAAATAATAAACAGAGGTCCAGTTTTGTACTATCTACAATCAGCTCCCAGCAGCAGCATGCACAATCTCCCTTCATACTAGTAAAATACTTGTCTCAACACTGCCATAGCTCAGGGAGGAAATGTACCTTGTCTTCACTCACACTGACCACCCTCACTGTGCATTTCATACACACTCCCTTGGAACTCGAAATACTCTCTTCAAAGGTAGGTATTGTTCTAGCTTACATAATGGCAAAAAAGGGCACACAAACTGTAAGTGCTCCTGAGCACATTCAAACAGTATTCTCCCTTGACAGGCTCACCTAATCGAATGAAAGCCTTCACCTTCCAGACGTGGCGATCTTCAGAGCATGAGCTGCTCTAAAACAGTGCCACTTGCAAGGTATGCTCATGAGTACACTTAAACAAGAAATGTGGTTTGAAATGATTAAATAAGCTTTGCCACTTAGAATTTCTAAAGACATTCACCTGTCCTTGGTGGAGGTTCTATCCAGGCAAAGCAAGAAGGGATATTTCTGTAAGAGACAGTTTCTACCCTATGACAAATGCAATTTAAAAGCAAGCAGGCCTCAGCATTCCCTGCTCTTCTAGGTTTGAGTAGAATTTAAACTGAAACAGAAGTAATTTCTGAGGATTTTAGGTAAGCTAAATATTCACTTCTGAGGGAAACCAGTTGTCCAGAGAGGATTACTGTGTTTCCCACCCACTGACTCACAGCAAAGCAGACACTCCCCTGTAACAAGCCAAAGTAACTCCAGCTGGCTTCAGAGGTTTCCCTGAATTTTTCATCAACACACCTCTATCAGTCCATCAGCAAGTAGCACATCAAGTCCTAGCACAGTAGAAGAAATGTCATACATGGTATCCCAAGTAGGTATTAAAAAAGCAGAACCAGACAAAACTCACCAGCACCATCCTCAAGCTGCAGCATTTCCACTCAGGTGAATAAAGCAGCATCTGAAAGCATCTCCTCAATGATGCAAGTTGCTTCTATTTGAAAACTATGAGCTTAAACATGTTTTAAAGCAGCACTAGAGCTGGAAAGTCTGAGGTATGATGAAGTACAATAGCAGGGCGAACCTGACAGGCTGCTTGGCTCACAACAACTCGCTGCCCTTCCTTCCACACACCTGCTGAAGACTGTGCCATGAGGTCATCTAAAACACCAACCTCCTGTGGATTCTCTGCTAAATTACTGCACTTCCAATGCTTCCTTATCCTGGATTTAAAAACTGACAGTGTCAAGCATCTTCTGGGTGGAAGGACAATTTACAAGCATATACTACAATGCATACGTACAGAAATAGATACACAAATATTTACAATAATTACAAAATAGAAAGAACACCAAAACTCCCCTTGGGTGAAATCCAGACAGGGCTAACAGCCACCTTCTAGTCCTCCCCTCAGTGAGAAAACCGAGAGGGCCACAACTGTTATTACTCCACCAAGGTTAGTGCAGAAGTTAGTGCAGAGGAGTGAAGAAGCAGGCAACGCAAAGAGGCAAAAAGGCAAAGGAGGAGGAAATTATTTACATGGTAGATTATACACTCATCCAGCAAATGAATTATAGAGATTTATCTTATTGTTGTTTTCTTGCATCCAATGCAATTCTCTATCTAAAAATTCAAATGAAACTCTGTAACTGCCACAAACATCGTTTAGCATCCTGCCTAGAACAATTAAACCTGCCCTACAGGCTGTAAGAGAGGCTTTTGTTTGCATTTTGGATAAGGAAGATCATCAGGCATCTTCATTCAAGGAATATGGTGCAAGGGCACAGCTTTATGGGGAGTCACTACCTGTGCTCACGCAGAAAAACAGGTAAAGTAGTATGCAACATAATTGACATGTGTCATTAAGAAGTTATCTCCTAGAAATCGTAGCCATTTATATTAAAAGTGATCTTCCTCCATAGTCTGCAGCTCCTCAGTTCTGCTGGAGTTGAGTAGCACCAATGCCTTCCTGACCTTTACTTTTTCAAAAAGCCCTTCAGATGAGGATTCACAGCTGCAATAGGATATGTAAAAGATCACACTGAAATATCTTAGCATCTACCTAAAAGACTTTTTTTGGTAGGCATTTAATAACTTACCCCTATAAGAGGAAGACAGAAGATTTTTCCCAAGCCTATTCAGCAGATCATCAGCAGATGCCCTCTCCTAATGCTATGAATTTAGTTAAGTCACCGTTAGAACAGGATAATCAAAAAACAACAACAACAAAGCAGACATGCACACCCACGCCCATAACAAAAGTCTAACAGTATTCTGTCAAGCTTTCCAGAAAGATCTTCTGGACTGAGAACAAGGAAAAATTTCAGCTCTGAATTTTCTGCAAGCTCACAGCTCCTGTTTGCACACATTTCTGTCAAAAAACCTTCCTTACATAACTGCAGTGTTGTTCTTGCCATAGGAAATCTTTCCAATTACTTCCACGTTGCATGTGGCGGGTCATGCCCTTGCTGGAAGAGAGACAGCTCCAGCAAAGCTGTGCTTTGCCTAACAGCAAACAGTAATTGACTTCTATGTCCCTCAAAAGCTTTTGCAGTAACATCACAGATAAGCTGAAGTTCTGCCTGTTCCAGTCTAATAGATTTCAACTATTTCACAAGATTCTCCTCATTTCTCAGTGAATAAAAGGGCCCTGCTTGATTGACTGCTCTTACTACAACCACCACACTAAATCACAAAGCAGCTGGTGTCAATGGACACTGGTGATACAGCTGCACCCATTTAAAAGCACAGCTGCTCAAGAAATGAAAGCACATTCTTTTTATTCAGCCACAAAACTTTTCAGAAGCAAGTGACAAATGTGCCTTAGAGGATAATTATTAGCAGTACCAAGGGCTCCTCCTTGGATCCTTGTGTTTTGTTCCAGGCTCAAATCCTCTCTCAGCATAAAATTACTCGTCTCTCTGACTGTCCCAACTTTTGCCAGCAGCTACTTTGGCCAAACATTTAATAGCAGTGATTTTTATTAGAACTCCTCATATACCAAGTGTGACCATACACATAAGGGTGCTGTATAAGGGCTTCCAAATGGCAGCTGCTCCTAAGAGCTGTTTTTACCCTTGCGTGGAGCCAACCTCAGCAAGTCCTACAATGCTACAGTTTGAAAGCCCAGCTTCAGTGCGAGCATCTGGGTTTGTGGCAAAGGAGGAGATTTCACTTTTTCCCATGGCCCCTCTGTCATATCCTGTTCCTAAGTCCTCCCATTCCCCTAAATATGACTTATCTCTCCAGAACTTCTCTTTTTCAGACTCCAGGCTGACTGGCCTGTTGGTGGAGCAGCGTGCATGCCAGTTCTGCATGTAACTAGACAAACACTTCAAACCATACCCCACCATTTCCTGGCACTTGAATATGATAATTCTAGCAAATTAAAACTTGAGAATTTGAGCTTTGCAAAGTGTTTTGCTACCATAAGGTTAAAAGTATGATGCAGAAGGACTGCTTATATTTGTTTGTAGCAATGGAATTTAACTCGAATAAACCTTGTAGATGATGGAAATAAAAAAGAAATATGCTTGCAAGACTACATTCTAAAATGACTAAAATATGTTTCCAGATCAAAAGTTACTGATGCAGAAGCACCAGCCAAGACTACATTCTGCTGTCCTTCATCCAACAAACTGGCCCTAAGGATACTGCCAATCCAAAATGGTTTACAGGAAGAAGAAACTGGAGCTTTCACAAGTCACTGTCTGGACATCACCCCATAACAAGGCCCATACACTTACGCATGAGAATGAATGCTGCAACAGCACCGAAGTTGGGCTGAGATTCGATGGTTTCTTTTCTCCCGTGGAAATAATCCAAGGACAGCATATGGAAAATTGAACAGAAATTACAAAGAGGAAGGATTGTTCCTGAGAAAAACAGCATTCTCAGCAGAGCTATGCATGGCTCAGGAAGTGGACAACTGACCCCTGCTCATGACAGATTTTATCAATGAACAGCCATTCGGTTTTACAGTCAACATTACTGCAGAAAGGTGGAGCAAGACAACACAGATTATTATATTTGTTGCATTATTTCTCAATTTTAAAGAGGGCTGTCTAAATGCTGGCCATTAGTATGCAACAATCTCCTAAGGAAGAGCACAGAGCAGGGGTGAGTATCTGTTAAACCGTTCCATCTGCTGAAGCTAGCGGTCCAAACAGCCTCTGTGTAACCTGAAGCCTTTTCCAAACACACACTTTGCCCTGATTGCCAAAAAATAAATACAGAATGTGCTCATATTTGGCCCCAAATTAAAGTCTAGAAATTATGAAGGGTTATAATCACTACCAGTAAAAACAAACTTTTTATTTCTTATTTTTTAACAATCTTCCCCCAAACACCTCTCAGGAACAAAGACCAGAGCAAAAATAGTCTCAGTGTTTACTCAGAACCTACAAACCATTGTGGAAAACCCTGCCAAAGCCAGGTGATCCAAGTAATCCCAGAACAGAGGAACACAAAAGCGTCACTAGGTGAAGTTCTCAAAAGGAGAATGTAAAGTGGGGCACAAGGAGAGCACAAGTGACAATACCAAGCCTCAGCTCGGTTCTGTTTTCTAGTATGTAGGCACATCTACAGGGATCCAGGCCATTGAGAAAGATGTTAAGTGCACCCTCAGTAAGCTTTCAGATTACATTACATTAGGTGGGAGTGTTGATCTGCTTGAGGGCATGAGGGCTCTGCAAAGGGATCTGGACAAGCTGGATCAATGAGCAGAGGTCAGCTATGCAAAGTTTACCAAGGCCAAGTGCTGGGTGCTGCATCTGACTCACAGCAGTCCCATACAATGCTACGGAGGCTTGGGGCAGAGTGGCTGGAACGTTGCCTGACAGAAAAGGACTTATGAGTGTTAGTTACCTGTCAACAGTCTGAACACGAGCTAGCAGTGTGCCCAGGTGGCCAAGAAGGCCAAAAACGTCCTGGCCTGTATCGACAACAGGCTGGCCAGCAGGAGTAGGGAAGTGACAGTGCTCCAGTACTTGCACCGGGGAGGCTGCACCTTGAATTCTGTGTTCAGTTTGGGGCCCTCTGCTGTACGACAGACATTGATGTGAGAAACATATGTTTGATCCGATCAATTCGTGGCAAGAGGTCACAGACAGGGAGGAAGGGGGATTTTGAATGGAGCTGCATTCCTCCTTGCACCACCACGGCAAAGGTATACAATAGGCTTAAGATAACAGCAATAAGTAACTAGAAACTAGAAAGGTTGGTGGAGGAGGGAGGCATGTGGAAGAGACAGCCTTTGTGCATGAGCAGACAGAGGAATACAAAGGACACTGCTAGTTTGGAGTTCATAGAAAGGACACTTGAGGAAGAGCCCTTACTTCATCACTGAAGACCACCAGAGGGACCACCGGATAAAAAGAGACACCTCCCATTCCTAAAACTGGTAAGGAAAGCCCAACATTTTCTTAGAATTAGTACAGAATCTGTCACAGAATAGGGTATAAAAAGAGACAACCGAAGGCAAAGGCTGTGCGTTAGGGCAGAGCAGAGCCTCCCTGCACACCCAGGCCTGTGCAGTGCTTGATTCCTGCAACTCTATTAAAGCCTTATTGTGCATGAACACAAGTTTATGCCTGATATGTATGACATTGAGATGCTGGAACAGTTCCAAAGGCGGCAAACAAAGCTGGTGGAGGGTCTAGAGAGCAACTCTTAATGAGGAATAGCTGAGGGTACTGGGAATGTTTAAGTGGAGAAGAGGAGGCTGAGGGAAGACCTCACTGCTCTTTGAGATCACCTGAAAGAAGGTTGTAGCAAGGTGGAGGTCAGTCTTTTCCCTCTAGCATCAGGTAGTAGAACAAGGGAAAATATCCTGAAATGGCTCCAGGGAAGGCTTAGATTGGCTATTAGGAAACGTATCTCCAGTGAAAGAGTGGTCAGGCACTAGATCTAGTTGCCCAGGGAGGTGCTCAGAATGTGTAGATGTGGCACTCTGGAACATGGTTTAATAGCCATGGTGGTGTTGGGTTGATGGTTGGACTTGACATTAGAGATCTTTTCCAACTGGAACAATTCCATGAGCCTATAAGAATCAGCAGAGCAAAGCAGTAAAGAGGTAAACAGTAATAGGTATATTCAGCCTCACCTAACCCTGTGCCTCAGCAGAAGGACACAAACCACCACTGTCATCGCCATATTAGATAAGAATTGTGGTAGGCCTATCCACGTCCTGCCCTGCCTAGGCAGCTTTCCTGCTACACCAGAGAGGCGAGCATGGGAACGGGCACAACCGAACCCGGAGCCACTGAGCCTGCCTGCCCGTGCCTGCAGTGAGCTGCACACACTGAGCTTGTGTCTGCCCAGCGCAGCGCCTGCACTGCTCCCACTCTGGGTAAACCCAACCCGTGGCTTTGCCCAGCACGGTAAGGCCTGGCTAGCTGCCATCCTGGCTGGCCACTCTGTGCCCAAAGGCGACTGCTCTGGGCCCACACTGATGACAGGAGATAGGCAGGAGAACAACCTGCTTTTGCTTTGCTGCTCTGCTTCCCTGCTCTTTGCCTGCTCTCTCTGCTGTGCCCAGCCCTGCTGCTATTGCACACTGCCTTATTGCTTGCCTGCTAAACTCCACTGCTGCCAGTTACCAGGAGCAGACCCTCCAAGGACTTGTAATTCCCAGTTCCAACAAAATTGCACCAACAGCACATCTCGATCAGTACACAAGCCATGTGAAACTCTTAGGGAAGCCTGTCAAGCTCTCTTTGTTACATCTACTTGGGTTGTTGTTGTTTAGACTCAGTCTTTAAGGCTCTGGCATGCCAGGGACTCCGCACAGTCTGGCATGGAATCATTTCTTGTGCAAGCAGCTGCCAGAGGGTTGGCTGCTGTACTGACAGGGAGAGAACTCCCTGCCCGAAGAAAGGCAGCTGAAACCCGCACCAGCCCATTCACACATTTCCAGGACCACTCGCCCAGCTGCCATTTTTAGATGGTGGTTTAGAGCTGACTTTTCAATGGTTTTAGGAAAACAAAAGCAAACAGCTGTAAGCCACCTTTGAGACCATCAGTGCCACAATCTGACACCACATACTCCATTATTCCTGCTTTTCTGACATGTTTTCCCTCTGTCCTGAGACATTACTGCCAAAGAAATTCCAACAGAATGAACATAAAACAGACTTTAAATAAGAGCAACTACTCTGAACTAACAACAAACAGACAAAGCCGTAGTAATTTCTGCTGGCATAAGACAAATTAGCGGAATTTAACACATAGTCTGATGAGAATTTCCCACCAAAGCCTTAACCATAAACAGATGAAAAGATAAGGACTAAGCATTGCCAGATAAAAATTACTTAAGCTTATGACAAAAAGTTTCAAGCAAACACTAAAAGCACTGCAGCACTTGCAGAGTTCCACACTTCTTCAGTCAGTCAGGAATTAGAAACTCGTTTGGTTTACAAAGAGGAATGCATAACATGCTTGAGCATGACAGGGAAGAATTGCAACAGATCATACCACATGTCCTCTCCAGACCTAAGAATTTAAAATGACTGGATATCAAGCACAAGATGATCCAGATGGTTATCTGCCCACCTGCTATCCTGCTCCTGAAATTCCTCCTTTCCTTCTCATCTTACTGCTCTTTCGCTCTCAAATAAACTGTGGTCTCAGGAAAGAGTACATTTTCCTCAAAGGTCTAAGTTTGACACAATTGTTTGGTCAGAGTAAAGATTTTAGTGATCCATTCTGAACTGTCTGATGATATGGTTAAAATAAGCATGTTAAGAGCTTGAAACCAGAGCTCAATGAGCAATGAAATCCTCAAGCTTGGTGGCCGAGTTAAAGGGGAAGTGTAGAAATTACCTTAAGTCAAGAAACATCAAGACTGCAAATGAACCCAAAGAGCAGCTTCATATCAATTTAAGTTCCTTGTGTAATTTTTGTTTAGCACATCTTATATTTCACTTTTTAAAGGTTGATAAAACTAAACACGGAAGCACAAATGACAAACTCTATTCTGAAGTAAGGTCTGACGAGTCATTTAATTAGCTTAGCTTGGTATTCTTACTGTTGGCATCTCTAATTCTTTGGCTGAAACTCTCCAAGTCGTGAGTCCTCTTGCTTGCCTTGACTCTCTGCCTCCCATTAAGGGGATGTCTGCATAATGAACGTGCCACTTTGCACTAGCACTTCTGTGTCACAGAACAGAACATAAAATAGGAGCAGAATTTAGGAAGCTCCTGAGAATTTGCTACTTAAAGCTGCAGAATTGTTTTACAGAATAAAGAAATGGGTTTGACAGAGTGACCAAAGAAATGGGCTTGTCTGACAGGGTGACAGAAGCCATGTACTACTCCACTGACTGCTATACTTTTCTTTGAACGTGACAGAAAGCACAACCAAGATGACATTGGAGTTGGTGAGACACTGGAACAGGTTGGCCAGGAAGGTCATGAATTCCCCCTCCCTAGAGGTGTTCAAGGCCAGGTTAGAAGAGGTCTTGAGCAACTGGCATAGTGGAAGGTGTCCCACCCCTAGCAGGGAGGTTGGAACTAGCTGATCTTTAAGCCTCCTTCCAACCTAAACTATTCCATTGATCTATGAGCTATGCACACACAATGATGAAGCCTATGTACAAACCCAGGAGAACACAAGACAGCTCATCTTGTATTCCAAAATGGCTTCATGAAAAAGTACCACACAGGGAAACAGCAGAGAGGGAAGCTCAGAAGAAAATGTGAACCTTTCATGAAAATAATTTATAATAGAATAACTTAGGCTGGAAAGGACCTTTGGATGCAATCTGTCCCAACTCCACCCAAAGCACAGTCAACTTAGTAACTCAATGTTCTCCTCGTAGTTTCCTTTCAAAGAGAATACAAGAATAAACAGGACCATAATACTTTACAAAGGGTTATGGGAAGTCTTTGTGACTCACATAAAAATACAGTACATAAGTCAACCAAACCCAGTGTTTTAAAAAGCAATAAAGCACTACCTCTGTGAAGTGCCTTCTAGGTTACCTGCTGTTGATGTAACACTCTCAGTCTGTACAAGACCTTCCAAGTCCAAAAGGAAGCAATGATATAGAATCGAAACAGAAGAGGGTGGCAGATGAATGAAGGTACCTCTAAATTACTATTTTCTCTTCATGTGGGTTTTTTCCTGACTGCTAAGGTCCAAAACACAGGCAATTTACACCATTCTTTTGGGGAGTCCCTAGCTGCTAGATAAGGTACTCCCCAGCCTCACAGAAAGGTTTTTAAGGTCTTTTCCTAAGCCCTGGGAGTTTGGATGTAGTTCTCAAGACTCTTTTGTGGGTTTTTTGCTTGTTGTTTCTTTTTTCTTTTTAACTAAACATTATTTTTTCTTGCTAAACTCAGACTGCCACAGTTGAGAGATGCCAAGAAGCTCACACATAACATGATAAACTTACCTATGCATCATAAGGTCAAAGGTACAAACACGCTTAAGCCTGAGTTGCATGCATCTGGGCTTTTGTTAGTGCTCTGCGCTTCTGAGTGACCCACGGGAAAGTCTCAACCCTTCTGTGTGACCTTTAACAGGCATCTCAAGTGAGATCCTCTCACACAAGTTGAGCTGACTAAGCACCAGGATTAGATTAAGCCGGGCAGCCAAGATTCTTCTATAATCAGGATAGACAGCAATCTCCAGAAAGTAGATCACATTAGCATAAAAAAGGAAGGAAAAAGAAAGTGGAGCCTAATTTTTCAGAAAGGATTTTGGAAAACATCCCACCTAATTTTCCCTGCAGCCTCCTAAAATCTTTATAGGCAACAAGATTAAAAGCCATATAGCTTGAAAAAAGCCCAAGAAGAAAGACAATATGGCCCTAAGGAAATGGTAAGGCCAGATCTCAACAACTGCTGTCTCTGACAAGTTCTCTCTGCCACATGACGGACTTGTATCTATTCTACTGAACACAAACAAACAATGCTCACTGTGTACAATTTGAGACTGTATTGCTAAATACTTCTTTCCAGTGCAATTAATTTTAGATACTGGTGAACTAAAAAAAGTGTCTTAGGACATGAATGGTGGCAGAGTGCACTTTAAATCATTTCTCCTTTTACACCAGGTATTTACACTTGACTTAAGAATGGGAGCATGACACCTCATTCATTGCTAACAGCACGATGAATGAAAGGCTCTCTGAACATCTGCTCAATGATATTTAATGCATGGTCTAATGGCATTTCCCCCTCACAGATTTGTAGGAGTTGCATACAGGCTACGATTCTGTTAACACATCCTTGCTCTCCTGGAAAGGCTCTTTGCCTTATGGTTAGCTCCCTATGGACATTTCCATATGTTTGCAACTCTGGCTAGTTTGTCTAAGCCAGGTTTGATCATGGCATTAAAGATACACTGTCTAAATGCCACATGGCACCAAAAGTCACTTCCCAAATTAGCTGTTGCTAGGAGAGAAAGGAATGACAGACAGAGAAGTAGAACACGAACCAAAATAAATCAGATGAAGTTCTCCAAAGGAAACAGTAATATCAGGCTTCCTCCACAGAGATGGCACTTATGAGGCATTATCGTATACTTTACATAGTCATGACCACAGCTTCTTCACAGTCCTTTGAACTCACAGCAGAGTTAACACATCTACTGAGGACAAACAGCAGGGAAGTGCAGAAATCACTTCCCTTTATCTTATCATACAACAGAGCATGAAACACATCTTGATTTTTTTACAGGTCTGTATTTGGAACTGCAAAGCATGCCACTTGGTTTGATCTTTTAAAACCCAGTGGGTTTACTTCAGGATATTGGAACGACAAGCAATAAAGAAAGTTTTTCAAAGCTTACTCCATGCCTTTGAGCATGTGTGGAGACGGAAAGATGATGTGGAATTTGTGCAACAGCAGTCACACTGGAGAGATCCAAGACAACGACCGTGGAAGAGCTAACGTAACACCTGCACGGAAAGAAACTTTACCCAACGTAAGCAGTATCAGTCTCCTTTGGACTTCATTTGACATACCTCATAGATCTGCTCTCTTTCTATCCCCTCCACTGCAAGTCTGTACTCAAGCAGCTGCCTTCTTTGCTCTCCACTTCTGCTTCACAAGCTAACTCTTCTGCAGGCCTCGCTATTTGGAGTAAAAATAGTGCCACTGAAAACTATGCGGTGTAATTCAGCACACACACCTGCATGTAGAAACAACTGAACAGGAGAAATACAAGGATGAGAGCATGAGTGCAGGCAACCTCCAGAATGAAGAGAAGCTGAAGCTGAGAAATGAGTCAGCTCAAAGTCCTTACCAAACACAGAAGCTGCTACACTGATCCACACTGCTCAGTGCTTGGTTTCATGCTGGCCCCTGCACACTCCTTCCAGAAAAGACCCTTAGAAACTTCCAATAGATAATTATTTTTATATGCTAGCAAACTACTCTGGATACTTCATTCAGGAGGATTTTTGATGGTGACTGCCTGCCTGAGCAGAAGGCAGCCATCCTGCTTATTGCTCAGAACATGGCGAAGAGAAAAGTAATGGAAAACACTGACTGATGTCCTCACAGTTCTACACACAAATTTGCATTTCCCTAGATACCAATACAGACTGAACACAACATTGATTCCTGAACAACTTGGAGACAATCAGCTTTGTAAGAGAGTGGATTTTTACAGACTAGCTTTGAGTTCACAAAGCTCACGTCAGTGGATTAAACTGCAGCCTCTGGTTCATTCCACACCACCAAGTATGGAAAGAATGGTAGAAACCTTAAATATTTGGTCACCATGCCATGCATATTTCTTAAGCAGCAAGCACTTTCATAGACCTATTAATCTCCTGACACAAAGGATTACTTATGGTGCATAGGAAGCATCTAGTGTGGTTTTTTCCTTTCAAATTTAAAGATAACAACTAATAAAATGAAAGAAAGTGATACAGCAGCCTTGTCCTTTTACACTTGATATTCAAGTGGTGATCAGGATACATTAATCACTATTTGACATCACGGAGACTGAGCAACTGCATGCCTTACAAGCACAAATAAAATACCAGGCCATTCATATCTAAAAAATTAAATTCCAGCACAATAGCAAAATCTGACAAAAAACCACCAAGATAGACACTGAGTATTTCCAAACAGAAAGGCGGGGGGGGGGGGGGAGGAATCGGATTAAAACCTCCTGTGGAAAGTGAATGGCAACGTGCAACAATTGAAATACCTCAGTCAGTATTTTACCCATTTTCAGCCTATACTGAAATAGCTTTTTTAGACAATCTACAACTTCACAGCAGCTAAAATTAAGGGAGACTAATTCCCTTAGTCAGCACTACCAGAGACATCTTACCAGACTCTCATTTGCTTTGGAGTATAAACACTCCACCGCGACCTTGATCTTGCTACAAACATCCTGAGGCCATAAGCTTAAGCGCATGTTCTCATGATACCCTGGAGAATCAAAGCCAGCTCAGTAACGCAGACATGCTGCCCTTGCAAGACAGGTAGTGGGGTACAGCTTGCACCAGTCCAGTTTACGAGATTTTCACCACCAAAAGAATGGTCTTGCTCCTTTCAACATCCAAAATTTCTGATGAACAAAGTCATAACCCTCCTAAAGCCAAGGCCTTCATGTTGCTGAAGAGCTGAGAGCAATTCAGTAGACAATGCAAAGTACAAGCTCAGTGGAGAATGAGAATGTGAACAGGACTGAATCCACATCAGGAACAGTACTCAAACTGTTAGAAAATGGCTGAAAGGAATGTCAGGCAAGGAGCAGTGTTCTCAAATAAAGGAGAATAAAACTCCTTCTCACTGTTTTTATTACAGACATAAATGGTAACCCCACAACTCATAGCACCTCACAGAAACAGAATGGGATGCCTGCAACAGCTCATGACACTGCCACTGTGTGCCTGGTGTTTGCTATGGCACTGCTACATGGTCAGCATCAGCTCTTGCTGCAAAGGCTGCCATAAAGGAAAGCAGAAAGCAAGCAGCAGGACATACAGCCATGGCCACCATGAAAACTGTGACCACGGTGGAAGTTGTATGCAAAACGGAACCAAAAAGTAAAACTAACAGCGTTTGTCAATTAGAAAGAGGAGCAGCGGGTCTTGGATTCTGGGGGGTTTGTTCGTTTGTGTCAGGAGTTTTGTGGTGGTGTTTGTTTTGCTGTCATTGCTTTGAGGTGGTTCAGATTTGGATTTTGGGTTGGGTTTGGTTGTTTTTTTTGTTGGTTGTTCGGGTTCTTTTGTTTGTTTGATTGCTTGGTTGTTTTTTTTTTTTTAGTTTTTCTTTGTGTTCTTTTGGTTGGTTTGCTTTAATGAAAGAGGAAACACTCCAACACCAAAACCTTTGACATGGACAGCAAAGAGACTCAATGTTCAAATAAAGGTTTTATCTTTAACCATCTGTGACTTTTATTATTTTATAATCATATATCACTTATTGCTACATACTGTGAGGAGCAGGGGAGGAGGGCTGTGGCAAAGACATTTAATGACAGTAAGCAGAGTACTAATTTAAATAACTCCCAGAAATTTCTTATCTACTGAACAAACATTCCAGTGTTTTAATTAAGCCAAGCAGACAGAGATCAAATGAACATGCATATAGCAATTGAGGAGTAACTCACAGCAGTCTAAGATGCACTTTTGCTCCTGAGGCCAAGTTGAGCCCCTGAGTCCAATTTCCTCCTTTGAGGACATAGGAAAAAAAATACTCTGGAAGATTCATTGCATGGAGGCTCTTTAAACTACTTTGCTACTTAAAGTGAAATGCTTTCATTGTTCAGCTGAGTAGATCGGTCTCCAGTAATACTACCATTTAAAAATCCCTGCTGCTAAGGATATAGAGCATTCAGTAATACACATTTCAAAGATGCCACCAGATGTGCTCACAACTGATCGAAAGGAAGGGTTAACACCACAGGAATCAGCGTCTACTTACTCTGCTCCTGTCCATCAGTGCAAGAAGCTGGAGACCAGACTAAGCAGCAGTGGCCTCCCTGACTCGGATCTGCACAGCCACAGATTTCACACCTTTGAACACACAACATCAGGCTTTTGTAGGAAGGACTTGCGCTGATTTGTCTGCTCGGCATCTGTCCCTGCTACACATCCAACACTAGAATTACATCTGGGTGCAAAATGCAAGGCTCAGATGGGCCACTAATTGGCTTTACCAGTCTACCTAGATAGGAGGTAAGGAAGCAAAGTGATCATGCCAAAGCATATTTCTTACTGTGCTTCTGTGCTTAACTAAAGACAAAGCAGTTGGGATACAAAGATAATGTGGGACTTAAGAACAAGATTGACAGGCAACCCATGCAGTTGCTGGACAGTGGGTCTCCTGATCAGAAAAGAGCAGAGGGGAGGAATACCTGTTTCAGAGATGAGAGGAACAAGGACGCTCCATCCCAAAAGACATTTGAAGTCAGGCTTGACAAGGCTCTGAGCAGCCTGATCTAGTTGTGCATGTCCCTAGTAGCTGCAAGAGGGCTGAAATAGATGACCTTTAAAGGTCCCTTCCAACCCAAGCATTCTATGATTCAGGGTTCTTGGACTTCATCCCCAACAACATTTCTGCCTTATGGACAAGGCACTTAAACTCTTCTAAAGGTAATCCACAAGTAAGTGCAACAGCCCTTGATTGCTTGAGTATTCATAAACACTTTTAAAATACTATTTATACTGCTTTTTAAAGAAGAACAGCTTTGTTTTCAGAAAGCACACTGGTCACAACCACTCACAACAACTTCAGCCAATGAGCAATGTGGTAGAGATGATACAGGTGGGTGGATGCACCTGACAGCAACTCATTCTCCACATCACGGGAAACCACATTCACAGGCACTTTTGAGTGAAGAGTTCAAGGTGCAGATAGGTTTGAATAAGATCACAGTCACATAGAACGGAGCAATGCACTTAAATGACAGAATAAGGAAATGATAAAACAAGTCTAGGCATAGATTTTTTTTTTTTGTCAAGGTAGCCTTCCAAGTGACCTGTTCACCACAGTGTACAGGAAAGGAAGAATTTACCGTCCCAAATCAATCTTAGATTATACTTTAGAAATTTACTTCAGCCAGAAACCAAAACAGTGTGTTTCTCTTATTATTTGATAGCAAAGTTCTTTGTCCTTCAGAGCAGCAAAGCAGAGCTTTGCAAAACTGCTCCATTACATCCCCAAATAGTTATGGAATACTTCACTTAGATACACGTCTGCTCTCCCACATCAGTAAGATAATTCCAGTCTAAGTCAAAGGAAAACTACTCATAACCAAGAAGCTAATATCATACAGCTGTCTTTACCTTAACACCAATCCAATCACTATCTGGGGGGTTTACTTCAGTTTGTAAATACTTCAACTAGTCAATCAAACACTTGTAGGAAAACACTCACGATACACAGTCCCACCCACAGCTCGAAACATCTGTCACTGTGATGACTTAGAAAACATGTTATAAATTCGGTTGACTGTACACCCAAAGAAGAGGACAAAAGCAAGCTCGGTGATGCAACTCTAACCCTTCATTCTCACTTTTCGCCATTATATAGCATGCTACTGATGGGGGAAAAAAGTTAATAAATTATCTACCCTAAGAGGACCCCTGCAAGGGAAAAGATAAATTCATGGAAGATAGTCATGGAGGTAACCCTGTGTGGGAGAATTTTCACATAGCCCTAAAGAGACAGTAGGAAGAGTAAAAACATCTCTTGCTACAAAAAGAGAAAGGAAGCAGAGCTTTTATTGGGTAAGGACAAGAGAAGAGATGAAAAATTATTAAAACAGGCAGTTTAAAAGCAGCATACAGAGAATCAGGAAATGGCTACAGGAGGAAATAGCAATAAGTAACAGTACAGCTATTTCTGTCCAACCACCCAGAAGATCCAGCTATACGATAAAGTGTAAATCAAATTGACTTTAGGGAGCTCAGTAAGTTGCAGTCTCTCACATGCAAAGCAGGCACTTATGACAGGGAACAGATTATCTGTGGGGACTGAAGAAAAAGCCACAGAAATTCTGACAGTGCTCAGTATACCAACTCTGAAGATACTAAATGGAAAAGGATGGGAAAAGCTTGCAGGAAGCCTCTTGGAGCACAGCTAGAAGTCGTCACTTTAGGTGCAGACAAAAATATCATTTTGAACAGAAGAAACACCCAAGGCACATGAAGAGCATGCCCAGCAATGTCTGCAGATCTATCCTTAAAGCCAATCTCCTCCTGAACATCTCGCGCACTGTCACACCAAAATCTTGCCAAGGCTGAAAGCAAAACAGATTTCTGTAGTCCCAGCTGCATTTTCCAGAAGCACTCATGTTCTCCTTGAAAACCTCCGAGGAAAAGAATAGGTCATTGGTTTCTGAAGCAGTATTCACCTCTCTCTCTCTCCTCCTCCCTCTTCATCGTGTGCCTAGAAGGCTTTTTCAGGGGTTTCTCCGTGAAAACGAAAAAGCTACCACTTGTATGAGGTGAGGGGGGAAAGAAGGTAAAGGCTTTGTTACTTTTGTAACGGTAATGCATTGCATGAAGACAAATAGAAAGCTTAAACTGCACTGCAAACTTGCAAACCTGCCAGAACACTTCCCAGTGGAGGAAGCATGGTCTCTGCAGATCATAGCATGAACCAGGTCCAGCCAAATCAAACCCCCCAGTTCACGTGCTAAACTGTAGCATCAAGATGGCATAATTTGAACTCGCAGGGTCAGAGCTGAAACAGAACAATTTCCAGAGTCCCAGAGGGGAGATAACATGGTATTTCCCCTGCCACCTTCAGCACTAAATCATTTAAGATTGCCTCAGCAAATCTGGTATTCAAAACCTGACCCCACCCAGAACAACCCAAAGCAGAAGTGTCTACTGCTGCTACAGGTTTTTCTCATAGTACCTAAAGGCCATATGATGGTTTAGGTTGGAAGAGACCTCAAAACTCATCCAGTTCCAAGAGACACATCCCACTAGAACATGTGGCTCAAGGCATCATGCAACCTGGCCTTGGACTCCTCCAGGGAGGAAGCAGCCACAACCTCCCTCGGCAACCTGTGCCAGTGTCTCACCACCCTCACTGCAAACAACTTCTTCCTAACATCTACTTTAAATCTCTCCTCTGCCAGTTTGAACCCATTCCCCCTTGTCCTGTCATTACCAGATCTTGTCAATAGTCCCTCCCCAGCCTTCCTGCACCCCCCTTCAGATACTGGAAGGCCACTCCAAGGTCTCCTTGAAACCTTCTCTTCTCCAGGCTGCAGAGCCCCAACTCTCTCAGCCTGTGCTCAGAGCAGAGCTGCTGCAGCCCTCTCAGCATCTTGGTGGCCTCCTTTGGGCTGGCTCAAACAGTTCCATGTCCTGCTTGTGTTGGGAGCTCCAGACAGGACTGCAGGTGGGGTCTGAGGAGAGCAGAGCCAAGGGGCAAAATCCCCTCCCTTGCTCTGCTGCCCACACTGCTCTTGCTGCAGCCCAGCACAGGGTTGTGTCTGGGCTGCACGCACACTGCAGGCTCCTCTTGAGCTTTGCATCAGCCCAGACCCCCAGGGCCTGTTCCTCAGGGCTGCTCTCAGCCATTGCCCACCCAGCCTGGAGTTGCGCTTGGGATTGCACCCACCCAGGTGCAGGACCTTACACTTGGCCTTGTTGAATGTCCTGAGGTTGGCCTGGGCACACCTCTGCAGCCTGTCCAGGTCCCTCTGGATGGATCCCTGCCCTCTAGCAAGTCGACTGTGGCACACAGCTTGGTGCCACCTGCACACTTGCTGAGGGTGCACTGATTCCTCTGCCCATGGCACTGACAAAGATGTTACACAGCACTGGTGCCAGCACTGGCCCCTGAGGGAGTCACTTGGCACCGGTCTCCAGGCAGACATTGTACCCCTGATCACCACTCTCTGAGTGCCACCATCCAGCCAATTCCTTACCCAGCAGTGCTCCACCCATCCAGTCTGTGTGTTTCCAGCTTGGTGACCAGGATGTCAATGAGGGACAGAGTCAAATGTCTTACCCAGGGCCAGGTAGATGATGTCAGTTGCCCTTCCCTTGTCCACTGTTGCTGTGACTTCATCATAAAAAACCACCAAATTTGTCAGGCATGAACATTGGTGAAGCCATGTGTAACCAACATGGCTTGTGGTGGTCACCACGCCAGCCTCAGGTTGTGCTGGGGCAGGTCTAGGCTGAATGTTAGGAGGAAGTTGTTGCCAGAGAGAGTGAGTCAAAAAAGAGAGTTCACTGGTCAGTCCTAACCTGAGGGAAGAGAAACAAATGCAAAGCAAGCCAACAACAAGTCCTTCATATCAACACCCCTTAGAACAAGCAACTTTCAGAGGGATTTTCTCACCAAGAGCTACAAGGGTGGGAAAAGCAGCATCATCCTGGCCCTCTGACATCCAGGTTGATGTCTGCTAGGAATGGCGTGCAAGGAGTTTCCAAAAGCCACACTGCATAACTGCGTAGGGCTCGGCACTGGACAGAAGGGTGGGACAGGGAGTACTTGGACATAATTTGAGACAACAGACTTTCAGGCAGGCCTTATTAAAGAAGCCTTCAAACCTTTATCAGCCCCTGGAGCAGCCGCTGTTTCGTCCAGTCTAAACCAGAACAACTTACTGCCTGCAGAAGCGCAGGAATCGGTCTCGTGCGCTGATTCGTGGTGTTACTACGCTGGCTTTGCTCAGCTGGAGCATTCCTCCAACAGCCCACGAAGAGCTATTAAAGTAACTAAATCACAAGAACCATCTGTCCTCTGCAGAGAGGAGGGAACGGGGAACTGCAGTGCATTTCCTTCTTGCTGCACAGTCCTGACCTCTTCTTGCTGGTGAGATGAGCTCACGTTACCCTGAGAACTGAGTGCCTACAGCCCACAGACAGTAGTTTGCCTCTTTAGTTAAAATTTAAGTTGCACAAGAAGAGTGTCCCATGGGACCTTGGGCCACGTGGGACAAAAGACACAGCTCAACAGTATGCTGGAAGAAGGGACATCATCTTTCCCCTCCTTTCTTGATAAAACATTCATCGGTTGGGGTTTATGATGCTACACTATCTTATGACACTTCAGTTGATGTTCTTCCCATAGGCTAAAAGCTACTACATGCTAACGAATATATAGAGAGAGAGATAAAGGAAGACATTTATAGCTATTCTGAGAAGTGAAAAATTGCATTCTCCATGAATATTCACCCATTACAACAGTGCCTGCTTTCAATTTTTCACTAACACATTGTACTGAATTTCCATTTACAACAGGAGATTATTTTTCTGCCCTCTGAGCAAAAGGCTCTTTACTCCTCTGCTATCACCAAAGCAAAAGAAGAGTAGGATGTAGTGAAGCAAACCGAGTGCAATGTGATACACACTCTTAAATGAAAGTGAATAAAAACAAACCAAACCGAAAAAAAGGCACTTAAAGAAGTATCTTTTAAGAACAGTGTGGTTTTGTTTTGGATAAGCATCTAAATCCTCTGTGCCTCATCAAGAGGAAACACTACTTGTCATCAAAGGAAGTCATTGTTCCCAGTTAATTAACGAGTGTAACACGCCTTGGGATCTTGGAATGTAACATATCATTACTATTACACAATGCCGAGGTCTTTTCAATCAGTTAAATATTTCTTTTAATGTGTAAAACCCAAGTCTGTTGAGCTGTTTGCCTTAAGCATGTTTTTAATAAGCAATTTTATAATCTCCCCCCAATTCTGCAAAATATGGTTAAAAAAACCAAAGAATTTACAAATCCCTATAAAGATAGCAGCACTTAATGACCCTCAGATGAGGTTCATATCCTACAAACGTTTCAAAAACACCACTGCTTACTTCAGCCGTCCCTGCGAAAGGTGAGGCTTATGCAGCAGGACTGAGGTCCGCAGCGTTCTACCGACAGAAAGCGCTTTTGTGCTCTCCTGCCCGGAGCACTGCTCTGGTGAGCTCGCAGAGATGCGCACAGCAACTTCTCTTCCGAGCGCTGCTCCTGTAGCAACCACTGCACAGGAAGTCCTCTCCTACCGCAGCGAGCTCCTGCCGAACTACTCAAGTAACGTGCGTGAGCGTAACAATCTGTGCAAGTTGAGAAGCTAAAGGGGTCGCCGTCACTGAGCCATGAAACACTGATTTCTCTCCGTATCAAAACACATGCAGCGGAGATCCACATTTTTCACTTGAGATGGAAGAGACCACTTTTTCTGAGTGCGTGGACCCCACAGGGAAAGCCAAAGCACTACCTGCCGCAGTGTTTTCACACAGACAGCCTTTACCTCATCGACCTCTTTACCATTTCCTTCGTTCTCTGATGATCACCCTTTCCTACCTCAGAGCTTGAAAGCAGGTTTTAGAACTCCTCTCTTAAGAACAAAGGGAGCTTACACCAATATAAAACAACATCTGTCACTGCTGAGTGGTGCTAGACGCACAGAAATATTTATGGCAACCAAAAGAAAAAGATCAAGTGAATCAACACATACACAATGAGTGAGAATATCTGGAACCATCCACGTTTGGAGATATGGAAAATCATCCCAAGGGTTCAAGGCATAAAGGAAAACAACATATTTCTATTCATGGGTACAAATAAAAGTTCTGTTGTGCCTTAAGCTTTTGCCAACAGAACAAACTGAAATTTGACTGCTAGAACCACACAGCAATAACGAGTGCCCCAGTCAGAACCAGCATAAAACCACAAATAAGGAGCAATCCAATATGCCAAAGGCTGCCTGGAACTAGGAGTACACTAAAGCCTTCTATTTAGCAAAGAAGAAAAAGGAAAAGTTCTGATGTGGTTGTCAGAGAGGAGCGTGTTTCACAGCCACAGAGCTGCGGAAGCACAGAACTGCCCTCCCAGAGCTTCCCAGCACCACACAAACAGCTATGGCTCTTCACCACAGCCCTGCAGAGCAGCATCAGCTTCTGGCTTTAAGGTTACAAGGGAAAACTCTGACAGCAAAGTAACGCTGCAAGCAAAAAGCCCTGGTGGGAAGAACATGAAGGGACGGCACAGAAGAACATTTGCTCTCATCTGCATCTCACGGCTGGAGGATACACGAATTTAACTCTTCAAAGCAGCAAGCAAATGCATCTCGTCCAGACCTGCTAGATCAGGAAAACCAATGGGCAAACTGGTGCTGATGAGCACTAACTCGAACCTTTTGGATCATATAACAAAGACATCTGTAGCTAGTCAACTCCTCTTTTAGCCTAATTTTCAAAGCACAAATGTCGCAGAAGTCTTTCCTGTCATTCCCCTTCATTAAGGATGTGTTGGGATCTCTTCATTCACACTAGAAAAGCATTCTCCAAACTACGATTGCATTTCTCATCGAGGCCTACAGCCCGAGGAGGCAAACTGCCAAAGAAGAGCAGCACTTAGCACCGTAAGACGACACACTGCTTCTTCTAGGAGAAAGAATGTGCAGTGCAACGCTGGGGCAATGAAAGGGTCTCTGCGGCACTGCCGCAATCTCGCTGGGAGAAAGCACAAAAGGCTAAGAGGTATCACCGAGGACCACCGTGGCTCATTTTCTTGGGGGTTACCAAGGTTTCTGTATTGTTCCGACCACATACAACAGCAGTGCATTTACAAAAAGTAACTAAAAAGTCAGGAACGAGGTAACCAAGACGACAAAGTCAAAAAGCAGTGCAAGAGAGATGCAAGGCAATGCAAAGTGTTGCCAGACCTTGTCACTGTGTAAGAAGGTACATTTTAAACAGATAAAATCTAAACTTGTTTCACAAGTACATTTTAAATCGAGAATCTAAACACGTTTAAGTATGCAAATCAAATCGTGTAGGTAAAGACAAAGCTAAGCGTTCATTATTTACATTTCTAAAGGAGCTGTAACGGCCAGAGCACAGCACCCCGGCAGCTACACAGGTGTGTGCTCAGCAGTTGTAAGCGCCCCGTCCGCGTGGCCATGGAAGCACTTATTAACACCGCGGGCGAGAATTAGAATTGGAAGAGCCATCTCACCCAACTTCGGGAAGAAAACTGTGGCAAAGCTTACACAAGTAACTCATTAACTGCATATTGACATGGAAATGGATTTTAAATAACTGCCCAAAGACAAAACGTTACCACCAAGATAGAAGAAAACAGGAATGCACTTCAAAACGCCTACTTGCAGTAGCCTCTCCAAAGCATCTCAGAATCACAGAATGGTTTTGGTTGGAAGGAATCTTCAAAGGTCGTCCAGTCCAACCTCCCTGCAGTTAGCAGAGACATCCTCCATTAGATCAGGCTGCCCAGAGCCTTGTTGAGATATCTTGAATATCTCCAGGCATGGAGCCTCAACTACCTCCCTGAGCAATCCGTTCCAATGTTCCACCATCTCCATGGTAAAGATCTTGTTCCTAACATCCAATCTAAATCTCTTCTTCTCTACTTTCAAGCCTTTGCCCCTCATCCTATCACTGCAGGCCTCTGAAACCAGTCCCTCACCATCCTTTTCATATACCCCTTCAGATGCTGCAGGGCTCCCCAGAGTCTTCTCTTCTCCAGGCTGAACAACCCAGCTCACTCACCCTGTCCTCACAGGAGAGGTGTCCCGTCCTCATGGTCCTCCTCCTCAATCCAGTTCATTAGGCCCATGCCCTTCCTGTGTTGAGCCCTCTAGATGAAGTCTTGCCAGAGCAGAGCAAAGTGGCAGAATCACCTCTCTCGATCTGCTGACCATGCCCCTTTTAATGCAGCCCAGGATGCCACTGGCCTTCTGGGCTGCAAGTGCCAGAGCTGCTCACCTCCAGCTTCTCATCCACCAGAACTTTTGTCCTTTTCCACAGGGCTGCTTTTTATCACCACATCCCCCAGCTGGTACTGATTATGAGGATTGTTGTGGCCCAGGTGCAGGACCCTAATTTGGTCTTGTTGAGCTTCATGAGGTTCACTTGTGGCCCACCTTTCCAGCTGGTGCAGGTGTTTCTGGGGGAGAATCTTGTCCCTCTGGCACATTCATAGCACCACTCAGCCTCTAGCTATACAATGCAAAACTCTTATGTGCAGGTTTTCCCTAAGGTGCAACGTTACTCACAAGTTTGCAGGGGTATCAGGCACAGACTGGGAAGTCTCATTCTTTATAGGGAAGACATAAAATAATGTACAATACTTTCGTCCATTCCGAAGTTGTACTTTAGTCACACAATGGTGAGTTGATGTCTACTTCCACAAAAAGCACTATTTTAATACATAATTCTTAAAAACATTCTAAGCATTCTCACATCCCCCATAGAAGAGTGCCATGTGATACTACTCTCTTATATATCACTGCCTGTCACCCACGGACATGTCTGTGTCGCTTAACAGCTAGGTATCCTCCCAAAAAAACAGAGCTGCTTCACTTACCCAAAGGTTTCCTGATCTGATTTTCACAGAGCAATACTTTAAAGCATAAACCATATTTATTTTTGTACACATTTTTTTATGCACTGGGATTATTTTCCATTCTTCATGAAAGGAAAAAAAAAAGCACATAAGAAAACACCAAGCAGGCATTGAAGACTGAAATCTACTAAATGCACAGCCCCAGCAAGAAAACAGAACAGGTTCTAGCAGAGCACTGCATGGTTTTGGTCCTTTGGTTTGGTTCTGTTCTAAGAATCACAGGGAACACCACTCTGGTTGACTTAGGATATACTATGTAGTAGAATTTTTGAGTCTTTCTTTTAAACAAACACATCCACCAAGTCACAGCTTAAAACAACTGCAGAGCCTCCTTCACTGCTAAACTTAAAGCTGTCAGTCAGATAAAAGACACAGCTGCAGTCAATTTCTAGTCAGCTCCAAGTGAAAAGCAGCTCAGGGCTGTGCGGTTTTTGTTGGTTTTATTTTTGCTATGTGCTTTTGTTGCTATTTTACACCAAATAAAGCCACACCTGAATAGAATTCATAAAGAGGCAGAGTCAAATTGTGGTAGCTCCCCATTATCAAGATTCTTTCAGGCAAACCACAACTCAACTCTAACTTTCCAGCTTAATTCCCTTGACCAAATAAAGCCCTACTTCTATCTCTGCAGGTAAAAAAGCCCAAAAATCAGAATTAGCACAATTTTAAAAGATGATTAACTAACAGCCAGTGTATTTAACAGCTCTTAATGCAGTTGGGACTCTCTCCCGAGGCCTAATGTGAATACCTAAAAATACTTTCTAACCACTCCAGGTGGGTGTCCTGAATATCTTCACCTGGAATATTCAAGCCATCATGCAAGCAGTGGCTATGAACAGGTTTGCGCTCAGAAGAGTATCTTCTGTGTAGTGAGGGGATTTTATTTTAAGCTGGTCAAAGCAACGAGAATCAAAGTCAAGTGGCATGTGGCAATCGTGGCTTTTTCTGAGTGCAGGAAGCAAAGCTGCTCAACAAGGGAGGCTCCAGCCTATGTCTCGGTCTGTATTTGCCTTTTTCTTCAGAATTTGGCTGCATTTGGGTCACATCTCAGTGTCTCAGAGGTTGAAAAAGTTTTAGGGTAAAGCATCATCATCTATGGGTCCTACTTAGAAAGGCAGTCAAAATCTTCTGTGCCCTGAAAAAGGAAGAGCATGCAGCACACACCGAGGGGCAGTCGCTCAAGTCCTAGTCTTTGTTTATTTTAACCTCTCTTTATATATTCAAGGAGAAATAATGAAGAAACATGCCTGGAGAAGCAAAAACTGAGCTTGCTTCCCTTGTCTTGCACGGTTCTCCATATGCAGACACTGTGGTGGGAGCCCCTCGAGCTGACTGACTGGCAGAAGTGGCTGACAGAACAGAGTTTCACAGCTGCTTCCACTTAATCTTTTGGCTTGGCACGGGTCTACCTCTCAGCAGACTGCCACCTGGGAACACAGGGGTCTCCCCAGGAGCCCAGCTGAAGCAGACACTCTCTGGCTGCAGCAGGAGTACAGGTTCCCAATTTTTGCTCCCAATTATAAATGCTCTGTACTATTAGTGAACTGAACCAGAAAAAGTTTGTCTTCCCTTGGCCACCCACTTCTAAATACAGCAGTGACATCTAGATGACTTTCTGGTCTTGCTAAAATAGAAACAGGACAGTTTCCTGCAACCACTGAGCCAAGTTCCAGTGCAGTAACTGAGTCATGACATGGCAAATCAGTCTTGAGTACATGAACGCTCAAGTGCTCTCTCTAGCACAGTAAACAGGGAGACCATAAACCATCTCATCTCGCATGCTTAATTCACGCTTCTTCATTCACTTCCTTAGGATATCTCCTGTCTAGATTCCAACGGGAGTTTCCAAGGCTAAGTCAAGAAGGACCTCAGGAAATTGCTTGAAAAAGTCCAGCTCAGAGCCACAAAGATGATGAAGGGGCTGGAACATCTCCCTTATAGGGAAAGGCTGAGGGAGCTGGGGCTCTTGAAGCTTGGAAAAGCTTGTTTATCAAGCATGTTTATGAGGATGTGAAGGGCAGTGTCAGGACGATAAGCTCGGTGATAGGACAAGAGGCAGTGGGTACAAGCTGGAGCAGAGGAGGTTCCACATGAACATAAGGGAAAACTTTTTCACTGTAAGGGTGACAAAACACTGGAGCAGGCTGCCCAGAAAGGCTGTGGAGTCTCCTTTTCTGAAGACATCCCAAACCCTCTTGGATGCATTCCTGTGTGACCTACACTAGGTGATCCTGCTCTGGCAGGGGGGTTGCACTGGATGATCTTCCAAGGCCCCTTCCAACCTCTAAGATTCTGTGATTCTGTGACTCCTAATGCTCAGTTCAGCCTTCACACTTCAGTTTATCAGCTCTCCTTTCCACTCTGCCAACATGAAACTCTGTAGAGCCACAATGAAAGCCAAACTGTTAAAAGGATCTACACAAAAATATCTCCTTGAAGGACTGTCAGATTCATTTCTTAACACCACACACACAAAAAAAAGGCAGAATCAAGCCTTTAATAAGGGCAATGGGAGAGAGTCAGTGGTCTGTCACTAAACACTGATGTTGCCTATCAACAAGCAGAGCCTGCTGACACTTTAATGATGAAATGTGCCCAAATTGATGCATATGCTGGCTTGTGAGTATATATAAATCTGGTTCAGTTCCAGGCTGGTGACAAAGATTAAGCTCATCAAAGGAGGGGGAAAAAAAATCATCTGATGCATTCAGTAAGGCCAGTTTCTGACAGCTTACTGCGCAACTGGTTTAACAGCAGCACTGACATAAGGCAGAGAAAAATGGTGAGGAAGCAGTATTCCTCCATGAACAGTCCCCTGAACTTAATAAAGTGCCTATGAAACCACAGCCAGTTAAGTACTTTGAAAATCATGGTTTCAGAAACTCAGTTTCTAGGCATTTTGTCCAAGAGAGCTGTACTGCAATTAGGAGCAGAATCTCAAACCAAACAAACAATGAACATCACCACAAATGAGTAAAGAAAGGAGGCAGCAACTTCTGTTCTCTTGAGAAATGTATTTGTCTCTATGTTGTTACCAACAGAGCCTCACATTTCTGCACAAGAGCAGCATCAGCTGCAAAGTCACTTCCACTGCCCTTCACTGCAGCACTTTATCTAATAGTCCATGCATCTGTCAAAACTGCTTTTACTCTCTATAACAGAGTGCATCACAGAATGCCAGGTTGGAAAGGGCCTCAAGGATCACCTGGTCCAGCCCTCCTAGGTGATAGTGTAGTTTCCATGAGCTGGCTGAGCACCCTGTCAAGCTGAGTCTTAAAACTGGCCCATGTGGGGGAATCCACTACTTCCCTTGGGAGATGATTCCAATCTCTAACTTGTCTCGCGGGGAAACATTTTCTTTTGGATTCTAATCCAAGCCTCCCCAGCAGTAATGTGTACCCTTCCCCCCTTGTCTTGTCCATGGGACCCACTGTGAAAAAGGAGTCTCCATCATCCTGGTATGCAGTAATAAGGTCTCCCCTACACCTCTTCTCAAGGCTGAACAAACCCAGTTCTCTCAGTCTGTCCTCATATGAGGGGTCCTCCAATTCTCTAATCATTCTTGCGGCCCTTCTCTGGACACTTTCCAGCCTCTTAATATCTTTTCTTTTTTGTGTGTAATAGGGACCAAAACTGCACACTGTGCTCCAGATGTGGCCTGACTCGCACTGAGTAGAGTGGGACAATGACTTCATCTTTGCTAGAGATGCCTTTGGTGATGCCACCCAGCATCCTGGATCATGCAGCTTCTCCACTGGCAGGCAATACTAGAACTCAGTTAAGAAAGAAGTAAATTCCTTTTTACAAGAAAAGCTGGCTTGCTTGTGTGCAGACAGAGTGATCTGTAGACAAGTTAAGGTGAATCTCTTTATAACACGCCCTCCAAACTGCACTGCTTTTTTGCTAACAGACATTGGAAAAGATGCTTTGAACATCTGGAAAACGGATTCTGTGATTGTGAAATGCAGTCTGTATGCAGAAAAAACACTCTTCTGGGAGAGAGTAGAAAACAGACAAAGGAAGAAGATGGTGAGGTTTTCCCCTGCCTTCAAGCTGAGCATAAAACAGTTAAACAATCCACCTTTCCTGAGCACTGAGCAACATGAAAACCAGCAAAACTCCAGAACCAGGACTGCTACTTAATCAAAGTGAAGCCATTTGTGTATTCCAGGCAACAAGGGAGATGGAGATACCTGTCTGAGAAAGCTAAGAATGGAAGTAAGTCCTCAAATTAAATACAGCTACCCTTGGAGCTGGAACTAAAGAGGAAGAATAAAATTCAGCAATCATTTTACAAGTCAAGAGTTGCTTTCTTTTAGCTGCACAGGAGCGGGTGCATCTCCTAGGTGTTCCATCTCTGCCTGACACAGAGCAGCTCCATTAACCAAACCATGTGGTTCATCTTCCTACCACAGCTACAATCGCCTGCACACACAAACTCTGCAAAATGCAGTTCAAATCACCCCTTAATGTGAAAACTGAACAGACCAAAGCCATCTGGAAAACATCTGGTATTAAGCAATAAGGTCCAGCGATCTGCACTGGTCATGTATTTGAGGGTCTCTATTAAACAGGACAGCTTCATACCACTGTGGAAGAAAGCACAAGAAGCTTTGTTTTAAATAGTTTAAGTGTTGCTGAATGGAATAATGTTGGGGGGTGGAAGAAGCTGCAGCTTCAGAACCTCTGGAAATGACACCAGTTCTCAAGTCTATGTAAAGACAACTAAAAAAGGAACCAATGTGACCTGTCAGTTTACCAAGGGAGATGGAAAGCCAAGGATCAGGTAACTTTCCAATACAGCAGAAAGTATCTACAGAAACTGGCTTCTCACATAAGCCAGCACGGATACTTGGTCTGCAAGCACCACTCTGCCCAAGTGAAGTAGCTGTAGCATCACAGGAAGAGCTTTTAAAAGGCATTAGCTGCTGGTATGAGAAAAATCACAGAACTACCCAAGACAGACTGGCTTGTGGTTTCCTTTGGGTTAGCAAAAGTCCTAAGAGTACTCTGCGAATTGCCTTAGAGTAGGGATTTGCCAGCAAGTTACCACAATGGTTTCCTCTAAAGAATAAAGCATGTGCTCAGATTAGGATTCTACATCACCAAAAAAAATGAAGTTCTGTCATTGGCTTTGACAACTGTTAGAAAAGATACCAACCAATCCTTCCCCTCTGATCTTTTGGGAGCAAAACCTTAACAGAGGTTTAAAGCTAGAGAAGGCTTTGCAGCATCAAGCTGAAGGAAATGTGGTCTGGTGACCTTTTGGCAAATGCCATCACTATAAACAGTGACCATGGTAATGAGCAGGATTATTTTTCCCCGCTAGGCCCTGAGGAGGAGGCATTTCTCTGTGTGTAATATCTACTAGTCTTTGTATGTCATTAAGGTATCTGTGTGTCAAGACCTTGCTTCAGTAGAGCAGCTGCTGGTTTACATGTATATTCACATGGATTTCCTGCTAAAAAAGGAAACCAGATGCAGACAGCTTTTCTTTGTCTCCTTCACTAGCTCCCCAAAACAAGACCTGAAGAGGTTTTCAGCTGACAAACAAGGGTGAGGGAAGGGAGGATGATGCTGTCCAATAAACTCATAACAAAACAGCAACTATCTTTTACTATCTCACTTCTGGCCATTTTTTTTCCTAAGTATATCTGCTTAGAAACCACACTTAAGTTACTTTGCAGCTATCATGGGGGAGGGAGACTAACTACAAATGCTGATAGCTAAAAGGAAGATTCTTTGGGAAAGTGAAAGTTGTTGGGTTTTTTTCAGTTACAAGGCTACAAGTACTTAACAAGACAGAAATTACTTTTCCCCATATACCCCAGCAGAGAAAAACATTCTGCACTGAAAAGTAGTGTCTAGATCGTGTATCAAAGTCGCACCACACTAGCCAAAGCCACATCTGTCATACAGCAGAACAGATGCAGCAGAACAGCCTGGGACTCATCTGGCTCTAGCCCACTGGTTAAAACCAACTCCTGTTCATATTCCTTAAAGGTGTAGACCTCATGATTGAATAAGATTTTCACCTTTTAGTCTTGGAAGTGTAGACAACAAGGACAAGTGTTGAGTCTTGCACCTGGGAAAGAACAACCCTTCAGACGAGCCCAGTTTTGGGAATGATCTGTTGGAGAGCAGTGAAGGGGAAAAGGATCTGAGGGTCCTGGGGGACAGAAGGATGAGCATGAGCCAGCAATGTACCCACGGCCACAAAGGCCAATGGCACCCTTGGATGGTTCTCCTTCCTCTCTACTCTGCCCTGGTAAGGCCACATCTGTAATACTGTGTCCAGTTCCACGCCATTCAGTTCAAGAAGGACCTCAAGGAACCATCTGAAAGAGTGCAGAGCAGAACCACGAAGATGATGAAGGGGTTGGAATTTGTTCTTCACAGAGAGAGTGATTTGCCATTGGAATGGGCTGTCCAGGGATGTGGTGGAGTCACCATCCCTGGAGATGTTCAAAAAAGACTGGATGAGGCACTTAGTGCCATGGTCTAGTTGACTGGATAGGGCTGGGTGCTAGGTTGCACTGGATGATCCTGGAGGTCTCTTCCAACCCGGTTGACTCTATGATCCTTAGGGGGAAAGGCTGAGGGAGCTGGGGCTCTTTAGCCTGGAGAAGAGGAGCCTGAAGGCTGACCTCATTCATGCTTATAAAGATGCGCAGGACAGTGTCGAGAGGATAGCTCCAGGCTCTGCTCAGTGGTATCCAATGACAGGACAAAGGGCAATGGGTGCAAGCTGGAGCAGAGAAGGTTCCATGTGAACATAAGGAAAAACATTTCCACTGCAAGAGTGATGGAGCCCTGGAACAGGCTGCCCACACAGGTTGTGGAGTCTCCTTCTCTGGAGACATTCCAAACCCACCTACATGTGTTCCTGCATGGCCTCCTCTAGTTGATGCTACCCTGGCAGAGGGGTTTTATTAGATGACCTATCGAGTTCCCTTCCAAGCCCTAACATTCTGTGATTCTGTGTGCCTCTGCATCGCTGTACTTTGTACATAAGTACTCTAGCTATACACAGTGCTCCCACTCTATTTGAGCACCAGTAGTTTGCCTGTACAAAAACATCACAGAGACCTTGAGAGATGATCCGGTCCAGCCCCCTCATCACAGAAACACTCATGCTGGAAAAGACCCTCAAGATCAGCAAGGCCAAATGAATAGCCCTACTCTACAAGGTTCACCCTAAACCACATCCCCAAGCACCACATCCAAACGACCTTTAAACACATGCAGGGTTGATGACTCAGTCACCTCCCCGGGCAGCCCACTCCAGTGCCCGAGCACTCTTGCTGTGAAGTGTTTTTTCTAGTATCTAGTCTAAACCTAGCCAGTCGCAGCTGGGTAATCAGTGTCAGTGTGAACCACAGGGGAAGGAACACCTACCAAAACCACTACTCACAAAAAGAGGAGTCAGAGGCATTTCATGTCTCACTTGGAGCAATGACAGCAGACTGCTAGTGATCATTTCTGCTGGATATGGAGCAGCTGATGGGTAACCAAGGAAATTATAGACCCTTTTGTTTGGTCAACGGAGAGATGCCTCAGGATGCAACTGGATACAACCCCCCAGCAAATTCAGTTCTCAGCTACTGAAATCTCACCCAAGTGCACGGGAATCACATGAACCTATTTGTGCTCTGACTGCATGAGACAAAAGCTAGTATCACCGTTTCCTCACAAATACTTGATTTGAAGACGACAACACCACACAGTCATTGGTCTTCTGTATTATCTACCACACCTTCAGGAAAACGTACCGAGCACTGGAGGGAAAAACAGAAATAAGCAGCCCCCTCAAAGTCACCATCAGATCTGTCTGTAAGTCACTCCCACGGGTGAGCAGGGTTTTACTGAAATTGGGATAGCTTATAGCTCTGAACCACATTTGATTGGTCATTACTGCACACCCCACTGGTGTCCTGCAACATCACTGCTCTCAAATGCAAAAACGTATCTGCTCCTGAGCACTGTCAGAGTGCCTAACAAAAAAGTGTGCATGGGGGGAGGTGTGTGACATAGAAAGGAGATGTACTGTATGAATGATGCACAGAGCGAGATGCCACGATTCTATTTCTAGCTACAGGCAGAGGGGAAAGATGCTACAGCTCACACACCACAAGAGTTTTCATTTACACGAACCAAACAACGTGACTCTGTCATGAAGACAAGGATCCTCGTGGTAACAAAGAACAAGATACCAAGTGTCGATCAAATCTCAGTATGTCCAGTTTGTGCTCTTGGGCATTCAGTCTGCCAGACCTCCACTTGTGCGACATGAAGCAACAGTAACTCAAATCTGTAGTTCGCACATCATCTATCCAGCCTGCTGAGAACTTGTGGTCAGCTGCTCCTCGCAGCCTCACCAGATACTTGGAGATACAGAGGGCTTTCTTCACACTTTTCTTTGGGGAATACGTATGTTCTTGCTGAAATGGGCACACAAGCCAGAGGCTACAGCACAGTTGAGAGGTTTCAGACACAAAATACCACTGGGAGAATTTATGGAATAGCTTTCAGAGTCTAGAGAAAACAATGCAGATCTCACACGTCTGATTTCATTTCAATTCAGATCAAAGTGCAGAGGAAAGACAGGAGAAGGCATCACTCCCAGGAAATCATGATGTAGGACAGCTTTACTGTCCACAAATCCTACTGTAAGCTGCTAGCTACTTCTCCTGTTATCATTGAATCATAGAATGTCAGGGGCTGGAAGGGACCTCAAAAGATCATCTGGTCCGGCCCCCCTGCCAGAGCAGGAGCACCTACAGCAGATCACTGGAACGCATCCAGACAGTTCTTGAATGCCTTCAGAGAGGGAGACTCCACAACCTCCCTGGGCATCTGGCTTCAGTCCTCTGTCACTCTCACAGTTATGTTTTCCTGACATCAAGTCACAGCACAGCATCAATTCTGGGTGCAGGAAAGGCCCCAGAACTTATTACTGGACATCGATGAAGTCCATTTGTAAGAAGTACTTGTCATGATAACAAGAATCTCTCTCTTATGCCTGCTCTTCATTTAAGCCTTAATTCATACAACTGCCTCTCCCACCTTGCATAACATGCTGCAGAATCACTGGCAAGACCCACTTAAGCACATTTAAACTACATACAAAGAGGTAAAGGAGCTATTTCAGCCCTGCCTTCCAGAAAAAAAACAAACCAAACACATGCAAAACCAATTAGCAGCTCTGCCTTTTTGAGCCTCTGGATGTATCAGATGTAGCATTCAGACTCCCTCATATCACATGTTTAGAAGACAGCCCTAAGAGTATGTATTTTAGTCATGGACGAAACAAAACCATTGACTGCTGTTTCAGTTGTCATTAGAACAAAGAGAACCTCGTTGAACATTGTCTGCTTTCATTCTACATTCCCTTCTTTGCATTCTGTGCCGAGCTGCAGCCTGCTCTGGAGGATACACTCTCAAACTACCTCTTCTAGAGCCTGCAATAAACAGAGAAGCTTTTGTTAGCACGCTTTCCGACCCAGACACCTGCAGCACGTTCCCTCTGTGCTACTCTTCAACGCAAGAGGCACACATTCCCTCGGCAGGCTAAAGCTGACACTACCTAGTGAGTCGGTCGAAGCTCTGAAAAGAGGAGAGCCCCCACTGACCCACTGAAACATAACTAACAGGTCACCAAGTAGTTACACTTACAGTATACAGCTACTAACAGAGGAGGCACACAGATTTTAAGTGCTCCACTGTAAGAAAGCTACCAGCAAACAGGCCTATTATCTTTTGTTTTCAAGAAGCCAACCAAAGACTTTACTGCTTGCAAAGGTCCCATAGCTTTGTAGAGTTGCAGAATGGTCTGGATGTCATCTAGTCCAACCACCTCTGCAGTAAGCAGGGGCATCCTCAACTAGATTGGCTTGTCCAGAGCCCTGTCAAGCCTCACCTGGAAGATCTCTAGGGATGAGGCCTCAACTACTTCCCTGAGCAACCTGTTGCAGTGTTCCACTACCTGCACAGTAAGGAACTTGTTCCTAAAATACAAGCAGTTAATGACTCAAAGGATCACAGAATAAAACAGATTGGAAGGCAGGACATCTAGTCCAGACACCTAATAACACAGAATCAAGCAGGTTGGAAGAGACTTCCAAGATCATCCAGTCACCTAGACCATGGCACTAAGTGCCTGTATGTAGTGGTTATAAGCACCAGAACAATACCTCAGCAGTTGATTCTAATCCTAGCACGGTTTAGGGGTGAACTTTGTAGAGCAGCATTAATGGCTGGACTTGATGATCCCAGAGATCTTTTCCCACCTGAGGGATTCTGCGATAAATCCATCCATATTATTACCATCAACTCTCTACTTCAAATGGAGGAACACAAGCCTAACCACGGGAGTTAAACACTCAACTCCAGAAACTTCCAGCAGCAACATAATCTTTTTCTCACCTTTGCTTTGCCCACATTTTGCAGTGGAAACTGTTGTTAGCCTTGCTTGCCAGCAGAATCCCAGCTATAGGCTGCCAGCTCTGCACCCGGCCGTGTGTTGTGTTCAGCATGTTGAAAATCTGTTGTGCAGTCAGACCTAAGGGTGCCAGCTCATGGCTATGGAAAAGGATCAAACAGTTACTGAGGAGAAAACTTAGATAAATTACCAGTTGCTCACTAAGCGATGTAGTCCTTTCAGTTGAGTCCTTCTGTCTTCTCTCAGAAAACTGCAGCTTTAGAGTTAGGACACTTTGTACTTTCCCTCCATATTACTAATTACTGTCGCTAAGCCATGAGGAACTACCCCAAACCAAGTAATTTCTCTTTTTAAGTCATCAAACTCTTTGGTTGGCTAAAATTCTTCCCTGAAAAAGAAGTCACTAAGTTGTAATTGCTTCTTATGTCTGGTTTACATACAAACATGAGATCACATTGTCCATGATGGGCTTATTTTACACAAGAAATGAAACCAGCAAGTTTAACTTTTTTTTCCGCTCAATTCCTCAGGTTTCAAAGCTAAATAACATTTTTTACTGAGAAGAAACAGCAATGTGAAAATAGGTCAGATTTTGACAAGTCTGTGAGTTACCTCACAGAAAGTCTATGAGGAAGCTGGAGACTTTCTGGGAAACTTACACACATCATCTTTCCATTACTGAACAAATAATGAGATTATGAAAACAGGAAGGACCTTTTTCATCATACCCTACTCTCTTTGTTTCTTTGTCTCCCATTGCACTTCCAATCCTCTGGATATTTCTGAGTCCATTTGTTCCTAAGTAAGAAACTCCATGCTTAGTTTTTCATTACTTATATGCACAGTAATACAAATCATATGCCATTCTAACAAACCAACAGACAAGCCCACCATGGAAATCTACACCATTTCTTTTCAATGAGCTGAATACCAATTATGGCAAAGTAGTTTATTTTCCCAGGAAGAACAAGTGGCAAAATCCCTGCCTTGGCAATGGGGTTGGACTCAATCTCTGGAGATCCTTTCCATCCTCTAAGGTTCTGTGATTCTGCAGCTAAATCTAAAAGATCAGGCTCCTGTGTTTATAAACTGTTTTCTCTCTAGTCTCAAATGACAGGAATGCAGTTGAGAAAGCCTCTGAGTAACTTTAGTACAGACTGAGCACACAGGAAGGTCGCCTTACCAACCAGGAGCATGTTAGCATCTGGATCAGGTTAAGCTTCTGTGGCACTTCAGTGAAGCATAACTGCATGGAGGAATGAGTCCCCCATCTGCAAACATCAAACTGTTCCCCCACCTCCAGGACTGATTTATTTGAGTTAGAACATGGGGACCAAGCATGAAGTCTGTTTAGGATGCGCAAAACAGAAGACAGGCAAACACTGGAAAGACCAACAGAGTTAAGAGCTGAGGAGGGACCTGCCATTTCCCTTCCTACATCTCCATGGGCTCTATCCAAGAGGGGAGGGGACATGTTCCACAAAGCCACACCAGCAGGTGTTCAAATGCTAATCAAGGAACAAATCTCACTGAAATTACTGCAGGTCTTCACTTTTTACTTTTGGGCTCAATATTCACAGTAAAGAGCTCTTCTGGTTCAAGGCCAAAGCAGTCAGCGTTTTACTCGATCATGCCCATAAAAAGGATTACCAATGACCTACTTCAAACATTCTTTTACAGTGTTTCCATCCTTCTGACTGCTGTGCTAGTTTGAAGCAAGCTGGAATGTTTTGGTAACAGAACTAGATAACGGGCAGTGAAATGAAAAACAATTGTGTCTACTTCTCTCACAGTTACGCTGAGAACTCTGGGAAGAAGAAAGACTTTTTCTCCATTTTGTCTCTCACTCTTGCTTTTGCCTTGGACCTGGTCACATCTCATTAACCCTGCTCCTACTAACCTTGCTCCCTAACCTCTTGGCTGCACCTCTCTTCTTCCTGAGAACTGGGGTAAGGTTGAGAGGGCCGGGGGGAGGTGTTGGGGTGGTTTGAGAGCCCCTCCTGGGGACTCAGGTTTCTGGGAGGGGAGTTGTGCTTTTGTATTGTTTATCCTTTGTATATAACTGTATATAATTGTATATAACTGTATATATTGTAAATAGCTGCTTGTAAATTCTGCTAGCTGTAAATAAATTGCTTCATCTATATTCCCAGGGTCCGTCTGAGTTAGCTGGGGCAAATACAAAAGTGTGGGGGGGCGGGGTAACCCCCAAACCATCACAACTGCTCACCTATATGTGTTGAAGATAACCTTTTTTACAAGGCTGGCAAGTTAATGATTCTTACTAGCGTACAAGGTGTACACCATGTGCTTGGCACAGACAATGACTTGGTGTGCCCCATAAAAAACAACATGAGCAGCAAAAGAGTTTTAATTCTTCTGTCCTGACAATATTAAAACATAATCCAGAATAAAAGCAGACTAGAACCACAGTATTCCAAGCAAACCTCGTGAGAGAAGATTGGGAAGGGAACTCTGCCAGCTAAACATGCCAAGATGCCAGCGTTCTTCATATCCAGAGATGCCAGCCTTCACCATATCTAGACAGAGATGCCAGCCTTCACATCCCTTTTGCGGCTGTTTCACAATGGAAAACTTCCAAGTTACTTCACATTTTTTAGGCTTCCCTCAGATTTATGAACCTTGTTTGATACGAATGAAACAGGATGCAATCTGGTTTAAAACTCTCGATTTCCTCATCTGCTGCTATTGGCAAAGAGGCATCTTCCATCTTGTATGGATGCAGATAGGTCTCACACAGGCATGCCCACTTTATGAACAATCACCACTCCAGGAAAACTCAAGTCTGGAACTCTATGGTCTCAAAGTATAACCCAAGAAGATGAAAATTGTTTCTTTTATTCAATTTTTAGTGCTTGCAAGCCTAAGATTCTCTCTTGACAGTACTCAGCAGCATCAATCTCAGAACTACATTCAAGATCTTCCTTTTGACTTGGAAGAGAAAAACATCAACCTAAACCAAAACTGCCAGCCCTTAGTCCTGTGAGGGACACATGTGAAGAGTCCTTGACACACACAAGCCCTGAAGGCTTTCTGTTGGGCTTTGTTATTGTTGTTGGGGGTTTTTGTTGTTTTTTTTGGTGTGTGTTTGTTTGGGGTTTTTTAATAGGCGTATTTAAATTAACTGAATAACCTCAAACCACTTCTCAACACAGAGCTTCCAAATTCTTCTCCTGCACTTTACAGTGTGACATTGGGTTAGAATGTTTTGGCTTTTAAGGTTGTGGATTTTCGGTAGCATCAGATTCCAACTGTGACAACGTGCAGGTTGCACTCACACGATAAAAAGTAAATGAACCCGAGCTGCCTCGGTCAGAAGACACAGGACCAGTAGAGAGGGAGCAGTCATTAAGCCTCAGATTCAAGGGCATCCCTGTGAGGAACTTCCATAAACTTTAACTGCAGGAGCAATAAACACACAACGCCAGCTCACATTGAGTGTAATAATAAAACAGTGATTTCTCCATAATGCTTATCGAAATTTTATCTCAAGTAAATGATTTATAGCAACAGATCCTGGCAGGGCTGTTCCTCTTTCTGCCCTATGTAGCCAGACTACTCTTCAGAAGAGAAAACTTTCAAAAAGAGGAAGGAACAAATTCCCCTCTGTTTGTAAACAGACGCTCCTAATGGGGCATGATAAGAGAGCGCTGCAAACAGACACTGACTTCTAAAATGTCTGTTTTCCCTTCTGATCCTCGACACAGAATACATGGAAGTGTCTGTTGATACTCTACTATCTGTGCCGACTGGCACGATGGTGTAAATCTGCCTTTTCAGGGCTGTGCAGGTGGCAGGGATTACTGGGACACGAAACAGATCCTCTTCACTTGCACTCGAGAAAAAATGAGCCTCTGGAGTGTAAGCATCTCCCTGCCTATTTGTCACTCCCCCCTTTCTTTTCTGTTTCAGAGGTTATAAAGGATGCAATGTGCCCCTCTTGTTCCATGGGCCAACAGGCTTCTCGCTTCTCTCCAGAAGAGTGGCAAAGGCAAGGAATAAGAGAGAAAACTTAAGCTCTGGGCAAGACAGGATTTGGTTTCCTTCAGGAAGAGATCAGACTCCACAACCTACTCATCCTATCCTACGTCCATCCAGCTCTGCTCCAGGTTCTTTGAGAACTGTTTTATATAATCCAAAGACAGTGGCTTTTCAGGAAGTGAAGGTGAAATTTAACACAATCTGCCAAATACTTGACAAATTGAATCCCCTGCTCTGAAAGCCCCTACGGCATTTGTCGTGACATTCAAACGAGCTGAGCCACTGACCTCAACCACAATGCTGAACTGCAGATCACACAGCACAGGACTGCATTTCTTCAGTCTGTGGCAATGTTCAAAACTCTAGATTATTTTGACAGGAATGGGAATGACTCAGGAACATTTGCCCTCCGTGGCAGCCATGTAAGTTTACCAAGCATTAATCTTTCCTCGCGTAGGGCGACGTCTGTTGTACAACACTGCCGTCAAAGCTGCTTCTCCAAAGTAAACTGCAATTGCCACAAGCTGTCTGAAGATCAACCTGTTTGTTTGCATTTAGTGACTTCTGCATCTAAGATTCTATAGGCAAAGGAATAAACAGCAAACAAATGAAAACTGCAAACCATTTGAAAACCAAACACCGTGAATTACACTTCCTACCCTCTCCTCCCCTGCCCACTGCACTTCAGCATGAGGAGAAAGGAGAGCCCTCTTTCAAAGCAAGAGAGGGAGCCAAGTTAGGAGGCATATCCATGGTCTTGCAGGTAGTTATTACACAAAGCACCATGAGATCCTGGATCTAAATACTGCCACCCCACTCATCAAAACATTCAAATGGCCACACTCCCCCCATCTAACGTTTTTCATTATTGACACTATATGTGAAGATGCATTTCACAGCCCCTGTGGGTGGGCATAGGTCATTTTCTGGTTCTGCATATTCTGTTTTTCCCAAGGGAGGCTTATGCAACATCCTGGTGTTCAAACAATAATGGAGTCATAGAAAATGTGCTCTTGCATGAAAACTTATGGAGGGCAATGGGAGGAGATTAAGAGTTATCCCATTATTCACAAGTTTCAATTTAAACCAGCTGTACAATAAATAACTTCCTGCTCTTTGCCACAAACACTGAGAGGATACTCTCTGAAAACAAATCATTTTGGATCAAGTGTGTGTATTTACTACGATGATAACACCACACATACCTCCTGCTGCTTCAGAAACAGCCACACCAGATTCTGCACAGCTTCAGTTTCTAACAGCTATCCTGCTTCAGAACCAGGACTTGATTTTCTGTCTCCCACTGTACTGTTTCAGGCCGGGCCAGTAGTCTCCCCCACCACTAGAAGAGCCTGTTTCCCTAGGGAAACCTGTCTGCAGCCTCTCGCCTCTTTCTGTGTCAGCAGTAAAGCCCTAGCTGTACTCTGTGATCGCGGTACAAGTACATCCCTGCCTCGCGAAGCTGTTCTCCTGTGAAATTCAAGCTGAGGTCATCTTAGGTTTTTCCCTTCAGCTATGAAAGGGAAAGTATTGAACTGAGTCCCTTTCTCTTTCCTTCACCCAGCCGTCTTTTTCACATAACTTACAGGCGAGAAATTCCCTTCAGCTTTCTATATACTCTGAGAAATGTGTCTGCAAATAGGCAAGGGGCTCAAAAGCTCTTAGAGGACGTGGCATAACACACATTGGCAGAAAGCAAGAAAACCAGATTTAACTGTTATTAAGCAGTCAAAAATATATACTGTGTGATCCTTCAACATAAAATCCATGACTTCTGGCACATGAAGGTGGCCACAACCAAAATTCACCAGCAAGACAGGACATGGCACACAAACGATGAAAGATATTTAACTATTTAAATTATGTGAAAAATAATACACACTACATATTTCCATTTTACTGGCTAATGCAAAGCATGGTTTTGGGTATGTATATCTGCAAAGAAAAACTCCAGATCTGCCCAGCTGGCAGTTTGTCAATGGTTAGGGACAGACACTCCTCTGCCTTCCCAAGGCGGAAAAGAAAGGGAGTAAGAGAGGTAGACTTATGGTAAAACTAACTACTAATTACCTACTTTAATGAAAATGAGATATATACAAACCCAATACTGAACCAAATATCCTGAGGGCAATTAGTCACCATCACCACTGATGCTGCAGCAGGAGAGTCAGATGACAGAAACTAGATTCAGGAGCTGAATTCTGGGATTCGGGAGCTCAGGAACCAGGTTTGGAAGCAGAATGGATGGAGTCCTCCTGATGCCAGCCACTGAAGAAGAGTGAAGAAGAACCTGACTCTTGCGATGCCTCAGTTTTACACCCAATATTACACATTTAGGATGGAATACCTTGTTAATTTTAGGGTCACCTAAACAGTCCACTCCTCCCTGCAGATGTCCTTAACGAGGTACACAAGATCAGCAGTGATCTTGGTCTACATGCCAGTTCTTAGTACTAACTAGAAACATTAAGTGTCATCAGTGCTGGAAGCTGACACAGTCTATGGAACCATGCTCTTAATGTCAGAAAGTGCAGTTACTTACAAAGAGACTGGAATGAAAAGTAAAATTTCTGAACATTAACTCTGTTCCTACTCAAAGCATGGCACAGTCCTACCCAAAATTTCTTCATATTTCCTGTTTTCCCCATGAAGTTTTGATGCCTACTGCAAGGTAACAATGGGCAAATACCTGTTACAGCATTGCAGTACCACAGAATGTTAGAGGTTGGAAGGGACCTTCAGAGATCATCGAGTCCAACCCCTCTGCCAAAGCAGCATCACCCAGGGTAGTCCACACAGGAATGCATCCAGGCGGGTTCTGAAAGTCTCCAGAGAAGGAGGCTCCACAGCCAGGAAACATCAGGCACATATGACCTCTAGAGATCCAAAACAGTTATGCAAGCCCTGCACCTCATGAGGAGGCCACATTCCGTTTGGACTTCTTACCTTGATCCACAGAGCATGGGAATTTGTTGCTGATCCAGGCAGCTCTGCTGTTCATGACATCACAGTGAAGAAACCTACCACTAAATTGCTTTTCCATGCACGGATTGTAGGTGCAGATAATCCATGCTGGGCCAAAAATATAGGAGGAGTTGTTCCTTCTAAGTTTTGTGCAGAGAGCTCATGTGTCAGGCAAACACCATAGGACATAAGCTAAGAGGGTAAGGATACTGAAATGAGAACATCACTCCTCACCTCCTCCCGCCACTCTGTGGCCATGGAGCTCTGTCACATAGTAAACCCCTGCCTAAACTGACAGGGTTTTAAACCCATTGCCCACTATTTTTATCTTATGGAATTATTACAAGTGGAAAAAGGTTATGTAGTTCTCCTTCATAATAAATGTTTGTACCACATTATTGCTCCTTTGAACTGCAGCATTCAGACTACCTTAGAGAATTAAGTCCCTAGCAGCCCTGCTACACAAGCTGGATTTAAAAATGTTGTTAAAGAGCCTCCATTAGTAAAATAGCAGCTACAGAAATGGTTAGTGTGGAGATGAAAACTATCATAACAGTGCAGGGCTTTCAGCAACCTGTCTTTTCCCTCTTCTTCAACTCACCTTCTCCAAAGCCACCATCAACATCCTCTGTAGCCTGCCACCGCATCGATCTGTCAGCACTCTCATAAGGAGAACTGCTATTGGAGACTTCCCTGCTAATTCATAACCCATCAGTTGTTAAGATTACTTGAAACAGCAAATTAAAAAACTTCCTAGGTACACCAATTTTCTCAGCATCACAGCCTGGCACTGCTCTCCTGTAGCAGACCACTCATCTCCGTTCAGTGAAGGAGGGGCAAACGTAGAAATAGGGTAAGACTCATGCCAGCATTGCCAAAGACATGGGGAACAAGGCCACAGAAGCCCCGGGCTCTGCCTGCCTCAGTGCAATGAAATGCAGGCTCCTGAAGCCCTGCAAATTGATTTCTCTCCGGTGAGATCCAGTGTAATGTCACTTGCCAGGGGTTTGACACGATTATAGGGAATAAAACAAAGCCACTTCTTGGCAATCACCAAGGGTTGCCCCTTCCCTAGTCCCAGCTGCCCAGCCCCACCTCATCCTCTCCCAGCACCTCAGCCTCTCTGGTCCCTGTACATCTGCGCTGTCCACACACGTAGCACTCTGCTGGCTTCCCCCTCCAGCCTGCTTTTTCCATCTGAGGGGAATTTCCTACCAGTGGGGCCATTAAAACATTAACATTGACTTAGCCTAATGAAATCCTGATGGCAAAAAGGGCCAGGTTTGCTGGCAAAGCATGAGAAGATAAACAGACCTAAAATACTCAGTGCAAAAACTGTACTTTTCAATCTTGTTTGATAAAGTCTGCAAAACCAACACGGCAAAAGCTCGCCACAGCAAACACCTGCATACTGCCAGCAGGAGCAAAGCTACTTCTTTGCAGAATCTACCTTAGAGTGTTGCAGTATAACTCAATCATGTCAAGATTACATATAAAAAATTATACATCCAACAGGTTGGAAATAAAACCACAAACTGACAAGTTTCGTATTCCCTCAACCTTTTTTTCTCCTCCCCTGTAGGCTCTACTCCATCTTTTCTCATTCATGTATCACCTTTAAAGCACTAGGGCATGAATGTATTTTCTCCCTCCTCTCCTGCAGAAATTGAAGGCTGAGGGGAAGAAGAAAGGTGCAGTAACTTCACTGCCCTCCGCATATACAAAGATATGACTGACACTACTAGGAAGGCAGAAAGAGAAAAGAGTGTGTGCACACCAGCTCACACGTATATATGGTAACAACTGGGTTTTCACTGTTAAAACTATTTGCTTTGAGACTGGGACATTCTGATCCTGGCAAAGTGCTGCAACTTAATAGTGGTTAAGAAGTGACTCAGTGCCTTGCACTATTCTAAAAAGGCCAGCTGAGACGCTCGTTAACTCTGGTCCTTTGCATTCACACAGGCTTCCAAAGTCAAAGGAAAAGGGAAAAGAAACCTTCAAAATAAACCCACAAAAAAGTACAAAGAACACTTCAGACCTTTCGACTTACTCTTCAGAAAGTGACCACGAAGCAGAAAATACAAAGACATAACCAACTGCACATTCTAAGCAGCATTTCTTCAAAAACCAGATTGCTAGATGTCAAAAGTCTCAGGGTTTTTGTCCATCTGTAGCTCTTCTAATAAGCAAGAGAGATCATTTAGCCTAACTGTATTAGTGTTCCACACACACAGTTATTCCCTCTGTCAGGCACCCCATCTGACTCCAGTTTTTTTGGCCTAAAAGAACATCTCAGTGGCTAGTGTTGTTCTGCGAAAATAAAGATGACAGAATCACAGAATGGTAGGGGTTGGAAGAGACCTCTGGAGATCGTCTAGTCCAACCTCCCTGCCAAAATGTGATCACTTAGGTCACAGAGGAGCGCATCCAGATGGGTACTGAAAGTCTCCAGAGAAGAAGACTCCATAACCTCTCTGGGTAGCCTGTTCCAGTGCTCCATTACCCTCACAGGAAAGATTTTTCTCCTCATATTGAGGTGGAACTTCCAATGTTTCAGTTTGTGTCCATTGCCCCTTTAAAATGTATTTTATGTCTGTAAAACACAGGGCTAGAAAAACCAGCAACATCATTTACCTACAAAGTAAATTATCCTCCACAATGTGAAGACTTCCCATACCCACTTGCTTTGAAAATAAGGCTTGCAAACATCTAAGACCAGGTGGGATCCAATGCAGCAACTGTACCAGCCAAGCCTTCTAGTGCAGCTCCCAGGCACTAGAAAGTGGTTTTGTTCACTCGATTTATGACTGGTTTGTGCAGTGAAATAGGCTACGTTAAAAAGAAAAGCCACTTAAGCTGCAACAGCAATATGTTTACAGGGGCTTTGAGAAGCGTTAATAAAGGAGAAAACAAAGCTGCATCCCCACATTTTCAGAGTTTGCTGTGCAGATTTACCCTGTAAGCTACTAAAATACTGTGTGTCGAGCTTACTAAAAACAAATAAAGATAAAAAAGGAGAGGTTAACACTTGACACTCATAAGAGAGTACAATAAGGGCATACCGAGCGTCAGCCGCACTGAGTCTCTCTGCCCCTGTACACACATGCAACGCAGTGATGCAGCCATAGCACCCCGAGAGACAGGACACTCCTCCCCACACGAGTATCTGCAGCAGTAATTCTGAAATTCAGCTTAGAGGTGTTTTTTGTCTTCACAGCTCTTTCTAGTTCTATGTGGATTTTAGAACCTACTATCGATAGTTTGTCTCAAAACCAAAGCAACCTACATAATCTTACAAGTGCATATAGTGAAGCTTTGAAGTACAAACTTGTACTACACCAAAGCTGCTCAGAAAACAAAATGATCTGGGTTGGAAGGAACCTCCAAAGGTCATCTAGTCCAACAACCTCCCTGTGGTGAGCAGGGACATCCTGCACTACATCGGATTGCTCAGAACCTTTGCAAGACCGATCTTGAAGACCTCCAGGGATGGAGCCTCAGCTACCTCCCTAGGCAATCTGTTCCAGCGTTCCACCACCCTCGTGTTGAAGAACTTATTCCTAACATCCAATCTAAATCTACTTTTCTCCAGTTTGAAACCATTGCCTCTCATCCTATCACTATAGGCCTTGCTCCAGTTATTGTTTGATAACTGTTTACAAAGAGATAGAAACCAAAGTATACTTATAAAACAGGAAAAATAGAGTAGGAAGCTAAAGATGGACATGAAAAAAAAACAACCAAACAAGCTGAGCACCACAAGATTTGAGGGAAAAAATAAATTAAGAGAGGATGACTGTCTTGCTTAAGTAATTTTCTGTATTGAAAGGAGACTGCAATCAGAAATCTGCCACTTAACCAACAAATTAGCCTGACTTTCAAAGGCATCCTTTAGCAGATGTGTGTCATGGAGCAATCAGCGTCCCTATTACATGAAAAGCCATTTATCATAGGAAGCAGAAGCAGACTGAATCAAGGAAGCAAAATCGACTCTTCCTCAAAAAAATGTAATTAAAATCAGGAAATTTATTACTTCAGACAACAACATTTTCGACCTGAAGCATCACCATGTAGGAAATGCAGAGTTTAACTGCAAGACTAGAATTCAGGGGTCTTTCCATCAGTTGCTTCCCAGCTTAAACCAGAAGGTTTAGGAGTAAGGTGCACTCCCTAGAAGAGCCAAGCAGCGTGCTTTCTGCTGCCTTCAGTGTCAGTCTGCAACTTCAGGGCTGCTCTGTAAACACAAACTCATTGCACACTTGAACAACTTTGTTCCTCAGCAACCAGGGAGGGTGAGGGGTTTAGTTCCAGAACTGCAAACAGCTTTGGCATATCACACCACTCTCTGCTCCTCACATGAGCCCAGGGAAGGGCGCGGGCTGAGGGCTGCCTCGGCCCTTCAAAGGTGTTTGGTGAGCCACACATTCATGTCTAACACCCCAGAGCAAAATCGAGCAGCAGCAAGGGAAAGGACTGAAATGTGGCCACACGTTGACCACAGAACCTTCACCCCAGCTTTGATGGACTGCAACTACTAGCACATAGCACTCCCAAATAACAACTCATATACAAGATTACAAATACAAAGGAAAACATTGCTGTTACCTAGTAATAAAGAAAGGCGATTGCCTCGGGCTCTAAAAGCCTTTGAGTCCACACAGCGGCGCCCAGCAGGTCATAGCCTTCTGCCACCTTCTTCCCTCTCATTATTCACTTGTCTATCCCAGCAGCACAGTTTGTCTTTAGCTCCCTAAAACTGATCCAAGGATCAGCTGCAGCCTGGAGAAGGCTCAGGGGAAACGACTTTGCTCTCTACAACTACCTGAAAGGAGATCGCAGCCAGGTGGGCTTGGTCTTTTCTCCCAGGCAACCGGCGACAGAATAAGAGGACACAGTCTCAGCCTGTGCCAGGGCAGGTTCAGGCTGGATGTAAGGAAGAAGTTCTTCACAGCAGGAGTGATTGGCATTGGAATGGGCTGCTCGAGGAGGTGGTGGAGTCACCATCCCTGGAGGCGTTTAAAGGGAGACTGGATGAGGCACTTAGCGCCATGGTTTAGTTACTTACAAGGTGTTAGGTGAGATGATCTCGACGGTGTTTTGAGCTGGGTAATTCTGTGTCTAAAAGGCCACATACTGGGAATGCAAAAGCACTCACTGTTACAGGAAGAGAGGGGGATTAAAAGTAAAAATAAAAAACGCCAGGACATGCTTTTGATTGTAGTGGCTCATTCCACAACTCCTCCTCCTCCTCATTAAAACCAGTGTATGAGGACCGCCCTTATCTTAACTGCAGAACTGATTCGCTGCATAACCCCGAGGAGGTCATTTAGCCTCTCTCTTTGTTTTAAAAAGTTGCAATGAGAGGATGAAGATCTACATCATCTGGTATCTGAAGGAGCTTCTCTAAAAGCTAAAAGATGATTCAAAGAATAAGACAGCAACAAAGACAATACAAAGCATAAATGTATGATAGTGAATCAGCTGCCATGCAGTAAAATGTTTCTCTTTAGGAATGAACAATGATAACATTTGAAGGTCAGCTTTCTAACAGGCAGCAAAAGAAGTGGACTCAGATTCTACCACATCATGGGATGCTCTGAAAATTGTTCACTAAACTGACTCGATGCTGTTCCAGAAGAAGTAAAGTTTTCTCACACATGTACATTTAAATCAGTGTCCAGACCTTCCAAATTCATTACGCTTTTCATTCTGACGTCTCTCATACATTTCTGGCCTTTCCTCCTAATTCTGGTTATTTGCTCAACCTTTCAGCTAATGCAGGCACTAAACACAGAACCCCCTCTCCTGCTTGACAAATACACCCTAAAAGCCCTGCATGGTTCAGCATAGACAAGCAAACCCGTCAGACTATGTAGTAAGAGCTTTTGTGCATTTGACTTGGTTTGGAAATTAACACCTCTTTTTTCAGCTGGTTTCTGTTCTTTCAAGTTACAGACAATGCTCAGCCCTCACAGCTCTTAGCTTCTCTGGTTAAAGAACAAAAACCAGCCATTCTCTGCCCCAGAACCATACACATGCCTCTTTTGTTTAGCAATACATTTGAACTGAATGATGAGTGTCAACGTATTAACGTCTGACCTAGGTCAGTGTCATTCTGACACCCCTAGAAACACGATAGAAAAGAGCCGCCGTAGGGATAACATGACTCTCACCCAAAAAACAGATGAGATGCATCTATAATCAATACCTAATGCTCTGTGTGTTGCTACTACATGCTCGTGACTTATGATGCTGATCGTTTAATCACTGGCCACAGAACATCCAGAATCTGAAATAAAGCATGTCACCGTAAACTCCAACACATCACACTAGAACAGACCGGACGCAAAGGAAAGCCTGCAGAAACACAGGTAACAGCACTTCAGTGTCAATTCAGAGATTAATTAATTCCAAAATTCACTAAATCCACAGTGTAGCCCTGTAATCGGTTTCACCCTGTAAGTGTGATGACACAGTGCTCCCCCAAAAGCCTTGCTCTGGGGAATTTTGCTTTCTCACATGCATATTGCATCAGGAGCCCTTGTCTTTAAAGTACACACATTGCAGCCTGACCTCCTGCCAAAAGTGCATTTCGGAACTGTACTGCCTGATTATCTGCTTTAACAATTCAGTTTCTCAGTCTCAAGTGTGAAAGGTCACTATCTCAAGTGTCATCTTGCACTGTCCTCTGCAAACAAGTGTCTAAAGCATCATCTGGAATAAATAATGACACTCGAACCCCTATCCCCAGCCTAACAGAAAAGCAGCAATCAGTCAGGACAAGAGCCCATCTAATTTGCTAGCACCAAGTCCCATGTCAGGGGAATAAACATCGATTTTATTTTTTTGCTGCTCACTCCTTTAATGGTTCTCATTAATTGCCAGGATCCACCTTTCAAGTAGGCAGCGCTGGTGTTTAACAACACACACAATTAGCTGGCCCTGTTACTGTTTATCTCAGGGGCAGGCACGGAAATTTCCAAGCGCAGGGTGTCTGCCGTGCCCATTAGAAGGAAGAGTGAGGACATTAGTCTTTGTGACATATGGTATTCAGATGCACCCCACTGACACAGAACACAAAAGGCCTCAGGGCACCGATGGCAAACACGTAACTCCTGAAGCCATCATGGTCCAACTGTCCACCAATTTATCACTGCATTACAAAAGCCATGTGCATTCGCTCCCTTCTGTTAACTATCAATTCAAAGGGGGCCGGGCATGCCACTGCCAAAAGGGACAGTCGATAAAACTGTCAGTGTGCTCCAAAGCTTTTTCCATGCCGAGTGCTCTGCTACACACTTCTTGTTTAGGTGGAAATCACCAGAAGAAATTCTACGTGCCCACCACATTCCCCCACAAACGTACACCTGGGAGCAAATATCAGAACTTTATTGGAGGCTATGAAAAATGACAGTCAAATGAAATTCTCACCTCTCATTTTGCTTTCATGTTTTGTGAGTCCTCTTGAATACCTTATAATACTCCAAGTGGAACAGATGGAAATGCAAGCAGAGGAACTAGAAAATAATTGACTGTCTGATTACTGTTGTCGGCTCCTATGCAGAGCTCATTTGATAATTATGAGGAACTGCAAATAAGCTACAAATCAGCATGAATGAATTTTAAATCAACATATTTACAGAGAAAAAAATTACACTGGATCACACTTTCTACACCATTGTCTCTTGACAGCCTCCCTTGTTTTCAGCTTAACAGATCTACTGCTTTACTTACTTTGATCCTAATAAAGACACTCCAGTCGGTGATTGATGTATTGGCTGCTGCACTTAAGAACCATACAAATCTTACAGTAAAATCCTAGTATGGTTCAAAATACAAGTCTGGTATTTCTTGTTTATCTTAATCTACACCTTTACAAGACCTATTTCCTTTTAGCTGTGTACAAATAAAAGTAACATGGCTGACACAGGAAAACTGCACACGTCCAAAACTACTTAAAAGATGCATTTAGCATTGCCCTTAAACCAAAACAGATTTCCTTGCTACCGACAACAGACAGTGGAAAAGAGAAATCACCTAATAGAAGAGGAAAACATAAGGAGTGAAAGGTGAACCACGGAAACATTCAGGTTGGAAAAGACCCTCGGGACCACCAAGTCCAACTGATATCCCTACTCTACAATATTCACCCTAAACCAAATCCCCAAGCACCACGTCCCTGGGCAGCTCATTCCAGTGCCTGACCACTCTTTCCACGAAAAAAAATTCCTAATGTCGAGTCTAAACCTGCCCAGTCACAGCTGAGTCCCTTCCCTCTTGTTCTGTCACTATTTACATGCGAGAAGAGACCAGACCAGTTATGCTGACCAAAATACACAAGTACCCTTTCCCTATGGGAAGGCCTCCTGCTAGTGGCTTGCTAAGTATCTCTCATCTAAGTCAGCAGAAATGAAACATGGGGGCTCCCCAGGGCCTCTTATAAAAGGTGACCCAACTGCAACGGCAAGGAAAGGTGTGCCTGTATCACTAGACCTACTGGCCTGTGTCTCCTGAAGTCACCAAACCTGTGAAAAGCCATTGAAGAAGTGGTGTGCAGGAGCTCCTTTCTGAACACAGTGAGGCATTTTTAATACCAGTTAAAAGGCTTGAAAGAGAGACACATTAATATGAATACAGAATGGAGCAACAGCATTTTTTCCATCCCCTTAGGCCAATCACGGGCTGCCACCAGGAGGAGAAAAAAAACTCCAGCTGAAACATTTTCCCTCTCCTGGTCAATGTTTTATGCAAGATGTAACACATCAGTAACTAAAAATCCAGAGTAGCTATGATTCCTGATCATTACTACCTTTCCTTTTCAGCCACCTCAACACCACTCTCACACAGGCAGGTAAGAATTCACAAATGATTCTAAAAGCAGTCCAGCAAGTCATTTTGTTAGAGAGGCTGAAGGCCTAAACCCCTGAGTTTTAAGTGATCACACAGCAAGTACGCAGAGAAAAGAAATTATGCTGGATAGTTCTTTGACAGCGTTTTTTGCATTTTACATTAAGTAAAAAGAATCAAGCAGAGCCTTGACTTCTTGCCCACGAGTTTATCCAAGAGGAAACAAACAAACAAACAACAACAGACTAATAAAAGTTAAATATCAGACATTGGAAGTAATGGAAAAAAACAAGTTTAACTGCAGTTCACATCAAACCAGAGGAAAAGAAAAGCAGCCAGTTTGAAAGCACACACAGAGAGACTTAGAGTTAAGAAAAAGGTGCACTTCCTCATTCAAATCTTCCTTGCTTCTACCAGGGAACCTGGAGAGATGCTGACTTTTTAAAGGCCTGAACCTGGAAAAATCCGTGCAAATGCCCAAGATACAAGCACACAACTAACTGCCTGTGCTGGTTAATCAACGCCTTGCGCTTGGAAACAGAAGGTACCACAACCAGAACCAAGAGTACTGCAAAGCTATTGTCCCAAATCCCCGTTACAACTGGCAATAGCATGTGCACACACACACACACACATACACAAACACACACCCCGGTGGTGAAGGAACATCAGCTTTACTTATTTAGAAGTAAGATGTACACTGTGCTCAGCTATCACACATACCTGAATGAAAAACCAAACGACTCTTTTCTGACTGACCTGGTTATTTCCAGTACTCCTATGCTGACTTTCCTCCCCCCTCCCTCCTCTGGCCTGCAAGTGGCCTGCACACAAATGTTAACGTTTTTCAGCCACTAAGAACAGGACTTCACTACTCTTTTCTTTCCTAGATTTCTCTTTTTGAAGAGGTGGTTCTGTGAGGCTATCTTCTTCCCTCTTCCATGTCCTTTTGTATCAAATGTATAAATCTGAAAGTGATTTTCATGGCATCTCATAAAAATCATTTCTGGGTATCAGTGCTGTTTTCCAAATGTGAGATTACAGAGACAGCCACAGAGAACTGGGATGCCTTAAGCCATGCCTCCTTATAGGTTAACCAGCAAAACTGAAACAAGAGGGTAAGAAAATACCTGCCACTTGAGAGGTTGCAATTACACCTTCATGGCATGTCATAAAGCCTACTTGAGCACAACTCTACTGCCAAACAGTAACATCAATGACAATCGTCCCTACGTTTGACAGCCTAATGAAGATAAGCTTCAGTGAAAGCCAGGAGGACTTCTCCTCTTTGGAAGTTACATGAACAATTGCACTGCACTTCCTGTTAACAGGCACCATTCAAACAGAGCGAGGAATCTGTCAGAGGAGGAGGTGGTGATGGTGAGGGCAAGAAATTCCCTCCCTCAGTAGGCCACTAGAATTTCCTTGAAACACCATAAAATTAATACCGAGTTTGTTATACTTTTAGAACATGATGTCTCAGAGAAGAAAATTACAATGTGGTTTGACATTTGTTTAGTGCCACTAAGGCCTCACCTTCTCGAGTATGTGACCCAGAGAGCCAGATTACAGTATTATGACCTGGATGTAGAGCAAACATTTTCACCATCTACGGACAAATGTTGATTTGCACCCGAAAAGGCTCTGGAGCAGCCTTTCGATGTTCATTGCAAGACAAGACTAGGTAAGTCACAAACTCAAAATGTAACTGTGTAGATTTGCAGAATGAGGATGTCTACCCTACAAACTGTTGCAAGAGCAAGTAAGAAAGTATTTATTCTCTTACTATTGATAAAATGAAGAAAGGTTTATTAAAGCTGAGTACAAAGTGGGAGGACTACAAATGCCTTTGGCTAGGCAACTTTTGAAACCACTTAACGTTTCCTGACCTTTAGTATTTCTGATCTGAAATGTTTCTTTAATTTAATCCATTTCATTCATTCATTTTATTGGTCTGGACTGAGCAGTTCTACAAGGTTAATTTTCCATAGAGTGGCTTTGCAGAGGACAAAGGCAGCGGAGGAGCTCTGGCAGCCTAACCAGGCGCTGACGCAGATGGTGCCTGCACAGCCAGAAACCATGGCCCTGCAGCTCAGCAGCACTCCAGACACACCGCAAAAAGATTAAGTACTACGGTCAGAGGCGTCCCCGAGGTAAGGTGCAGATCCTGATAGTCTACTACTTGTGCAGCCCTAGAGTACCACAGAGATGAAGCTGAAAGACTTGTGGACAGCACCACCAGACCTCACCTGGAGTACTGTGTTCAGTTCTGGAGCCCTCCACACAGGAAGGACATGGACCTGACAGAACAAGTCATAGGAAGGCCACGAAGATGACTGGGAGGGGGCTGCAACACCTCACTCATAAGGACAGGCTGAGAGAGCTGGAGTTGTTCAGCCTGGAGAAGAATGGGAGACCTAATAGCAGCCTTTCAGTACCTGAAGGGGGCTATGAGAAGGCTGCAGAGGGACTGTTTCCAAAGGCCTGTAGGGATAGCACAAGAGGCAATAGTTTGAAATATAGAGCAGATTTGGACTGGGTGTTAGGAACAAATTCTTTAGCATGAGCATGGTGGAACACTGGAATCAGTTGCTCAGGGAGGTGGCTGAGGCCCTATCTCTGGAGATCTTTAAGATCAGGCTTGACAAGGCTCTGAGAAAGGTCATCTAGTAGAAGATGTCCCTGCTCACTGCAGGGGGGTTGGACTAGATGACCTTTAGAGGTCTCTTCCAACCCAAACCGTTCTATGATTCTATGAAAAAATAGGATTGTGACTAACACAGCAACAACTTCATGAGGAAATGGAAAGCACAAGTCCTTTCAGAGCTACACACACAATGCCAGTTGCAAAACTACAACTGCAGTTTGCCTGCTGGTGAGTGGGTACCAAAGCCCTGGAAAACCCTGCAAATAATGACACAGTCTTTTCGTGCTAAATAATGCCTGTGGCAGAAATTAATCCAGTTGAGGGCAATTATAAGCAGGAAGTAATAACGGAGAAGAGTTGGCATCAGACTCAGCAGAGAGTCTTTAACATACAATTATCGTAACTAGAAACAGCAGGGAAGTGTTCTAAAACGTATGGAAATCAGGCTAGCAGTGCATGCATTCCATCTAGGTATTCTCCACTGTCAATCACCTTTAAGAAGTGACTAACACATTTTAATATTAATGTGTAAGTTCACAGTAAAACATTTTACAGCAGGAACAACTGGGCTTGATACTGATTTGCCATAGTCAGTTTAATGAGTATTCATTAATTAATATGAAGAGAGCAGAACTGATGGGAATTAAGTACTAGAAATGGTAATAAATATTCAGGATACAGCAGATTGTCTACCTTCTCTGTGCAAACGGAGGGAGTTCTAAAAAAATATATCTGAACTTCATTCCTAACTTCCCTTGCCATTATGGTTACAGCCAGATGAAGTAAAAGAGTGTTCTCTTATCACCCTAAACTACACATGTGTTTTAATAAGACACTGAAAGACAAGACTTGTGAAAATAGCTTGAATTTCAACATACTAAGCCAAGCCAGCACCTATCACAAAGCCTTTCTTCATCAGCCTGACAAAACTACTGCATTTACAGAGAAGGAATCTTACAGGCAAAAACTTACAATGCTTTAGAAGCATAGCATGGCTTGGGTTATCTAACCCAACCCCCTCTACAGTAAGCAGGGGCATCCTCAACTAGATCAAGTTACCCAGAGCCCTGTTGAGGCTCACCTTGAATAGCCCTGGCCTCACCCAGGGAAGGCGCCTCGACCACCTCCCTGGACAACCTGTTCCAGTGCTCCAGCACCCCCATGGTAAAGAACTTGTTCCAGAATGCCTTAGTTCTGCAACTCTTTTCCCATGAAGACGCTTGATGCCAGGGCTGGAGCATCCAGGATAAAATAACCAGCAGGAAGGACTTCACTAGCTCACCTAGCAGAAGTTTGCAATGTTTAGGCACCTTTGATGCCCGAACAAAGCTCTAGCCCCATTTTAGTTCCACATCAGATCTGCAAAGTCTGTCTTAATCAGACACCTATAAAGTTCAGTTTAGGTTTCACAAGCAAAAAATTCCACAGACTTGAGATGGCCAAACAAAACAACTTAGAAGCTGGCAGAGAAAGCAACAAATAGGTTGTGATTCTAAGATATTAGGACAGCTGAACTCTGTCCTCTGTGGTCTCAGACAAGAAATGCCACTCATGCTCTCCATGCCTCTGTCTCCTTATAATTTTATTTCATGGAAGACACCAAGAGGTCCATGCATAAGGATACTGAAAAGAATCTCTTCGTTCAGGCTGATAGTGAAATGCATATGAAAAAGGGATCAATGTGACAGAATTTAGGTTCTCAAGGTTAAAGTCACCAGGTAAAAAACAATTATGTCTAAAATAGAGCTAAGTGTAACGTATTTGACAGTATACAGACCCCAACTACTGTACATATCAGGATTCCTTTTCAGCGACAGAAAATTTACAGCCCCACCTATTTTCCTCTGGATAGCTCGTTACTGCTTCTGACATTTGCAGAGTTTTATGTCTCTTTTGCACTGAAGAAGCAGCACCTGCACTTCTTCAGTCATTTATAATATTCAGCTCCTGCTTTTAAGCTTGCCTTTGCCCCGGTTTCTTGTCATCACTGCTTAGTTTTCAGCACGGGGAAGTAAGCAAGTAGCTTTCTCTCCTCCCTCAGGCAGTACCATTGCCGCGCTTTGATTTGCGTCACAGAAACAAAAAAAAAAGGTAGAACAGCTGCAGAGCTTAATTGCAGAAATCAGGGATGCGAAGCTGCATCTCACTTGCACTGCTGCTCCCCCAGCTGAAATAGGATTACCAAAAACACGCTTCCTGTGCCGTACATTAGAACAATAAAATAAAAAGCATCAGTAGACTTAAGTAGAAAGAAGGCAGACCTACGAAACATGAAGTGTTTCACCTGAGTTCTTCCCACAAGTGCGTTGAGGCAGCAAAGCATCATTGCACCCGACTGTTCTTCAGCCCTCCCCTCAGAGAGGATGAATACACACAGGCAATTTCTTCTGTTTGCCGAGGTGGGCTACTGTAGTGGGAAGAGCTGAGTGCTTTAGTTGCCAATTAGCTGCAAGTAGCACATTTACGTTAAGAAACACAAGATCAAAGAGCCACATTTGCAGCAAGGGGAAGACAAGTAGGTTTGGTAATATATCCCCAGTTCCTGGAAACATCTTTCCCCCAGACCTGAGCCTTCAGTCTCTCTCACACATATATGCCCTCCCTAACATATTCCTAAGTGCGTTCCCACAACAAAACCAAGACTGGTTTCCACTACATGGACATATATGGTTTCCACTACTTCTTTTCCCCTCGTGAAGTATTTTCTTTCAGCTATAAGTCCCTGCTGGTTTAAGGGCTTTGTGAAGACATCCATCTGTTAATATACTGTCCAAGTGATCAGGGCATTTTAAGTCTGTTTATTAGGTAGTGTCTTACACAACAATAATTCAAGCTCGAGAAGCACCATCATCTAATGAGAAAAATCTTTTGCTTCTAGAGAAAAGAAAAAAGCAATTCTGAGACGGATAATGCACAAACACATTGATACCTGAGAAAGTGCTAGTGTGAGAGAGGATAAAGGGGTCATGCTTATTCTTTAAGCAATACCAGATGCTCATTTGATCACACCTCAAAGCACATTTAAAATATGTGTTTCTATAAGGAATAAAAAATGCAGTGTGGAAAGCAACCAACACACTAGGGAAGTGGGCCATCAGCTGGACACACTAACTACATTAGGAAAAAAAGACTGCAGTACCTCGAGTGCTATAGGTAAACCTCTTCTAGGCAGCTTTGCAGTCTTGTTGAAAAATGTTTCCATGCTCATGAAGTTCGCATATTACAAAACCCACAGTTCCTACCTTAAAAAACAAAACACCAGCACACAAAAAAGTCCCTCCTGAAGCACTGTTCCATTTTTTCAAACAAATACACAGTAAAAAAAAAAACATAAAACAAGCTACTAAGATCTGTTTTCTCTGGAATTTCCACGGTTGTTTTCTTCCCATTACTTGTTTATACTGGATGAACATGCTGCAGGTTCTCATTTTTACTGCCTTCTTTTAAGCAGGTTCAGCCCTCTTCTGGGGGGAGCTCGGTTCTGCCATCAGCATGAGTGTCAGTCAGAAACAGAGCTTTTTCCATCTTCCAGGGCATTGGTTAAACATGCCAAACAGCTCTGGCTTAAAGCACAGAGCTGTCCATTTTTATAGGCACTCATTTTTGCACCTCAAGATCACACTCTTTGCTCTAAGGAGCTGTTACCACTTCTGTCCATGAACATGCTTTGTTCCCAAACTTCCTTCCAGAACACAGGAAGCAACAGCCTAACAGTAGAAAGGGAAAGATGAGGCAGAAACCCTTGTACTAGAGCCACTGTCACGTGTTTGCTGCCAGGTCCTGAAGGTACTTTTGGGTTCACAGTTAATGACTTATTCTAATCAAGTTTACCACGGGCAATTTTAACAGACAGGGAGAATAACCACATTTCCACCTGCACAGCGAAACGTCCTGAAGCGCAAGACATGTGAACATCGTATTTCTTCTTCTGGTAAATATATACACAGGCTGTCTTTTGGGTTTGACCTGGAGGATATTTAAGGATTTTTAGAGGCGACCACTGGCTACACCAAACATTCTCCTACTTTTCCTGAAACAGTGGCTCTATTTTATGGGCTACGAAGCATCCCTACTTTCCATGTCTGCCCTTCAAATGCAACTCGGTTCTGCCGAGCCACGAGTCAGAGACACCTCCCCACACCTTCAGACACTTGTCATTTCCACGCAGCCCAGCTCAGCCTTTGACTGCCGAAGCAGTAGTTCAGCAAGCAGTATCAGCTAGACACTTCTGGTCCTACATGAACAAAACAAAACTATCTGATGGTATCTCTAATCATCACCAATTGACAGACCAGGCCACACACAGAAAAAAAATGAGCCTGTTCATAAACACAATCGGCAAGAAGAGACAGGTAACAGAATAAATTCATTCCTCCACGGGCAGTAGGAAATTTTACAGCAAGGATGAACCTATGAAGAGTGCTGGATGAATTTCAGATGAGTACCTAATGTACCTCGATTTCATTTGAGTTTAACAGAAGCATCGCAGAAGAACAAAGTGTGCATTCTGGAAAGGCACCAAACAGTGACATGTTTGTACTGCCGCTTGGCTAGAACAATACAGCATCTATCAAACGTTAAACATTTACTCAAAACAGGGCTTCTGAACATTTTCTGTCACAGTGTAAATTGCTGTAATACAGCATGAAGTTCCATATAGAGGAGCACACACAATGAAAGAGGTAAAACAATCCTGCTAACCTGACCTATTTGTTTGTTTGGGGGTGGGTTTCTTGTGAGCATGGGGAGAGTAGGATAGGACTATTCCATGGTTGTTTTCAAGAGGATAATAAATTACAACATCTTTTCTCTTTGATTTCAACCTTGATCTTGCTTAGTCTAGAAAAAAAGAGAAAACAAACAAACGACAAAGATGGTGGTACCACAAAGAAAGCAACTGACTTGGGCTTTGTTAACCAGTGGCCCTGTTTCAGTTTCAGCTTTTGTGTCTAGCAGCCTAAACAGAAAGGAAGAGCCAGAAAAACACTATACAGGCAAAACAATTGTTTGTACAGCACAGATCAGTACAGCTTCAACCAAATTATCCTGCTTCTAGATGATGAGGAATTTGCCCTAGGGCAGCACACTGTGACTTGGGCAACAGCTTAAGGTCTTGGGACAGAAATCTCACTTCTCATATCAGCAGTGAATAGGCTGGCCCCAAGGCAGGGTCACCCAGAGGCTCTGCCACACCAAATATTACTGGGTTTGGTTCGTTTTTTTCCTAGGACATACACCTTTAGTATTACTGTAATGCTGTATTGTCAGTTGAGTGATGCTGGTGTTGCTAGAGCAAACTTGTAAGGAATTTAGCTTCACCTTTCCTTTGGCCAGTGCTCGAGACACACTTGCTACCAACCTCAAAGGCAAAGGATTAGGCCAATCCTAATTTCTGGATAAAAGGATGCAGCTCTTCCTTACTACTGCTGCTCCAATGTTCATGTATTTATACAGTAACTAACTAGACAGGTAAGTGCAGAGTCATCTTAGACTTCTCCAGTGAGAAAAATGACACAAAAGCTTCTCCTGCTCTTAACTGCTACAATACGGCAGAGGAACAACAGAGAGATGAGCATACAGGTGAAGGGCTTTTCCCAAATGTACTGCCTGTCCTGCCCTATAGCCAGTAGTGTGTTTCTGCCTTTGAACTGTCATCTGATGAAGGCCAGAAGGAATTGGTCCATCCACAGAACTCAAGCAGCACAGAGATGGATTTAGGCAGGCACCACCAAGACATTTACATAATTACCTTATGTGCAAGGTCAAAATGTGCTGTACTAAATCTTTCACGTGTTGCAAACAGGCAATTTGTGTAGGACAGAAGCATGGGCCACACTCTTTCACACATCTGTTACAGCAGCCTCACCAAGGCCTTCACTCCAAGAACTGGGTACGTGACTAGAGAAAAAAGCCATACAAACCTCACCCTCTCCTATAGCGTAACGGGAGGCATGGCGGAGGCCTTGCTTTCCATCACATTCCACAGAACTGTGACAGTTTGGGCCAACCTTCTGTCACAGTCACCTGCTTTCAGAAAGTGTTAACAACGTTCACCCCCCCCATCCTCTGCAGTACGCTTCAGGACATCAGGCTCTTGCTGCCATTCAGCAGGCCACCCCTCCTCACAGGCCATCAGCTCTCCCTCAATCCTTCTCACAGCAAACACCGTGGTTTCATTTACACAGGGCTCATGTTTCTGCCATCTGCCCACCGTATCAGTGGTAAGGTTGGAAAAAGCGCAGAACAAAGTGGATCTTGTCTCTCTTTCCACCAGCCACTAGGAAGCCTGTACTGGTACCCAGCAGGCAGTCTCTATATCAACAACTAGTCAGTAACCTGTGAAGGCTAAAACCAGCAAAAGATCTCCTCATTTCTAAGAAATAATTTAAACAGAGGCTACACCAAGAGCTGACAAAGGGCTTATTGAAAAAGGGTTAAAAAAAAGCCAGGCCTAACGCTCACATACAACTCCCAGTCCCTGAGCAAGCCGCTGCTGCAGCTGGAGCTGCCACGGAAGGGCACAGACCCATACAATCTGTGGGGCCAGCTCTGCAGTGCTTTCATAAATCTTCTGTCTGATCAACTGTTTGCTCTTGGCTACTGCACTTGCACCATAGACCTGCATCACAATGGAAGCTGCGCCGCAGTCATACTTTCCTGTTACAGCAGTCAGGGAGAAGAGACAACGACTGGGAAGAAACCATAAAGCAAGCACGTTTTTGTCAACTGAATTAATGCAGGCAAACACCATGTCAAAAGAGGATGCAGAACACCAATACAGTCAAAAGCTTTTCCAGAAATGAAAATTCTTTATCAGGGGCTTGGAGGAGGGACACAGACAATTATTATCCCACATTTAGTTTGAGACTGTGCAGTCAGCTAGGATTGAAGAGACTGCTTTCAGTCAGTAAAGTCACTTGCTTCACGCTACAAGTAGTGCTACCAGGTGATGTCTGTGGCTTTAGTGTAAAATAAAGATATCTGAACAGACTAAAGGGAAAGTTCTGAAACTTAGACCTTATGTCAACAGCCCCCAAAATACCACGGGGTGCTCCATCACTCCATCAACTTGGAGGCCACCTTCTTTTTCTGGCAAGATGGGCCATAAAAGCAGGAAAAATTGGATCTTATGCACTGGAACATTTCTGAATAGGTGCTTGGAATCTGAAGATAAACCCCAGCTGAATGTTTAGTACACAGCTGCTGGAATAAAAACCATGCATAGCACAAACCAAACAAAATACAGGCAGTGATCCCATCTCAGTGGGGCTCACAGTCTACTGCATCACACAACTCCTTTGTCAGGCACTAAAGAAGTAAAAAGGTGGCGTGAAAGCAAGCTGGAAAGAGGTATTGATTTTTTTAAAAGACATCTAAGAAGTATTAAAAGAATAAATAAATTGGAGAATTAAACCAAATCTTGTCGTTTTCAGATTAAAATAAATGAACATGGTTTTCAAATTAAAAACATCCCAGATTAAAACTCAGTCGGCTACACCATTAGTACATTCCTCCCAGACCAAATGGTCTAAGGAATTTAAACATTTGGAATCATATAAAATGTGCCATTCCTGGCAGGACTTCGAAACAGGGGAAGTGAAAGGGCCAACAAGACAGGCAGCGCAACAGGGCCAGCCTCAAAGGAGGTGGGGGAAGGAGCCATAGGGCTGCCCTGCCAGATTTTAGTCACAGGCTGGCCATTGTCTTTCACCACTAAGTGAAAGCACATTATGCTTAAACTCAGTGTTCACCTCTCCAAGTCAGCCCCCTTGCTGCTCACTTGCTCGTCTCTCCTACATAAATAGCTCATCAGCTTTCAGTCATCTTTAACATGTTCATTACGGACCCCACAACATGACCCTCAGGGGTACAGGTGCTACAAACTACCCACACCATGCAGCCCTCTGCTACGCGTCCTGGCTACAGTTGCCATTTCAGCCATCTGCTATTGGTCTAACTGGGTCGTCAGCTGGTCATAAGCACCGCTATGGGCTATTTACTGGTGTTAAGTACCGTACATTCCAAACCTCGATCATCAGAGGGTTAACAAGGCATGCTAATCAGCCTGCCCTTTGATTGAACTACAGCTCTCCTACATGTTGCAATTTGTTGGAAATCCATAGCAAGTTTAGTCCTGTAGTATTTCCCGGCGACAACACATAGACTTCTTCTTGTTGTTCATTAAAAAGTATAAAAGCCATGAGAAGGCAAATATCGGCAAATATCCCTTTTATGAAGTTTAAAACACGGAGCAGTTATGAACTACAAAATACTACATCTTTTCCTTTTCCCATGCTACAAAAATGAGCTTTGTGCACAATATTATCTTCCACCTCAGTTGGTCCTCCTCCGGTGGATGGAAAAAATAAGAAGCATCTGTCACAAACACCAGCAAAAAGGTAGACCTACTCAATTCACAGAGCTGCTCAAAAAAGAAAAGGCGCAGTTGTTTTCAGATGTACTGTAGGTTTCCTCTCCTTCCTCTGCAGCATCCAATGCTACTGACTACAGATGGAAAAACTGATACAGAAAGGGATCAAGCCCTGGCTCCTAAGGGTACAAATCCTCTAATGAGAGGTTGTTAAAAAACATCTCACCCATTCCACCCCCAAGGACACTAAGTGACCCTCACAAAACAATGTATAGTCGGTGTAGATCTAAGTCTGAATGCTAAAGCTGGCAACTAAGCCCTGCCTTTCCTATATAGATTACAATACCACAGCAAAACGCAGTATGGAGAGAAAGAAGTACCTACTCTTGAAGCATCCCAATTTGTTATTTTTTTAATTGCTTCCATCTTCAGGGCAATGACAGGGAGGGAGGGAGGGAGGGAGGGAGGGGAATTGTTTCACTTGGCATTCTCTTGTATCAGAGTATTTACCAAACAGCTCCTACAGTACAGCTTATCATGGTGATTCATTTTATTGCATCAAAGCCCCCACGTACTGCCCTGTAGGTACCCAAACTACAAATGAGTCATGAAACCCCTGAATGCAGAGTTTCAGGGGGGAACAAAAAGGAAAAACAACAACAAAAAAGAGTATGCTATCATTACTTGATGGGGGTTGAAAACCAAGAAGAAGAGATTAATAAATCATATGCAAATAAGCAAAGCCCTTGTCATGTAAGTACAGCTGTTCTACAGGAGTTATAAAGTCTATAGTTAGAGAGTTAAGGCTATTTCCTCAAGAAAAGAAATACAGTGTATTGCACAATATGGGAATATGTACACACAGGGAATACACACTGACTTACTAGCAGTGAGAAAATAAAAGCAAATGAAGGGAAATAAAATAGAATAGCCTAGCAATCTACAGCCATTCTTAGCAAGCACCCAGCCTAATGCTGTCTGTCAGAGAGTTTGCAAGAAGACGAATACGCTGGAGTCAGGATTCTTACAATGTCAACATTTGACTGTGTCTAGTGCATAACAAGTGTCACCTCTGCGAAGGAGTTCCCAACCACTAGAAACTGCAGACATTGAGTAAATCATTGTTTTTGCTCAATATAAAATAGAGAACAAGATGTTTTGCTCTACTCTGGGTTTCTTATCCATATTCAGCACGTGCACTGACTTTGTGTATGTGTAATCTGTTGACCTACCCATTTCTGCACAGAGATTTAATGAGAAGTTAAATAACAATTAGTCTGGCATTAGAAGATGTCCAACAAAGGCACTGTGTAGGAAATGGATGAGGCAGAGCAGACCAATGGAGCAGAACCACTACACGGGCCATGGGGTTGTTCAATTTAAACATTAAGTCCATTAAACATTAAGCACCATTTTCCATTTAACTCAGAGCAATCCATAGCCAGTGCAGCTCACCATTTTCTCAGGACAACAGCAAACAAGCAAAAACGAAGCAAACTGAGTGGGAAGCAATCTTTTCCAGCACACATAAGACAAGGTACTGCCATTTGTTTGCCACCTCTGAAGATGGGCATTTACGAGCACATATCTAAAGGCACAAGATACAAGACATCTTCTCAACTTGATGCAGTGCAGTACAGAGCTAGCTAGAATACCTAGAACCACACAGCTGAAGAGTGAGCCAGGGCTCATCTGCTAAGGAAACCAGCTTAGATCGATCCGTGTAGCAGTGTGTACGTATATGTCTTTAGCACTAAGTACTGCAAACAGCTACCTTACTCCTGTGTTTAGCTCCTTCAGGTCTTTTCAGCACCCGAGTCACCTCATCTGCTGCAACACTGGGTCTGTGCCTCATGTTTACAGCTGATTCCGGCATGACGACTTCATTCTGAAAATGAAAAATCCCTGCTTTCCAGTTCAAGAAAGCAAACCATTAGTCAGAGCAATCTCCTGGCAGCAACAAACCACTGACTGAGTCTTTACTCCACCCAATTCAAAGGTCAGAGAGTAGTTTTCCATCCTACATTACTCTGTACTATGCAGACCAGGAAGCTGGAAGCTGAACCAAGTTCCTCCACATCTCAAGCCAGTTCCTTAACTGCCTACCACACATCTGCATACTCACGTGCACAAACTTTCTCTCTGAATTTCTTCAGAACTCTCTCTTCCAAACATGTTACCCCCAAAACACATCATCAAATCTGATGAGTCTTGCAAAAGACTCTGGCTCCAAAAAGAAAAGGCATTTCAACAAAAACTCAAATCCAAGTTCTCTGAGTAACATTAGTATAGTCAGCAGTTGCCAAAACAACAGAACCAAAGTGTACTGGCAGAGTAATCCAAGGCCATGAGCTAATTAGGATAGGAAACAGACTTCTGTGGTATTAAGTTAGTATTGCACAATGCTTATGAGGTTTCAGGTGACAGATCATCAGCCTTCACTGTTCCATTGCCACGCATCTACACCAAATGCTATGCAGACAATAAAGCTGCTCATGCATTTTCAGGAGTTTACCAAAAAAACCCAACACTGTCAGGAGAAAAAGGTTTCTGTTTAGAGAACTATTTTACTCCCACTGACTGGGGGGGGGGAAGAGAGGAAAGAGAGGGGAAAAAAGAAAAAAGTAATCAGAAGCCACATTCCTACTTCCTTGCCCTCTTGAATGAATCCATTATGAGGCTGAAAAGGAGATATAACTAAATCAGTTCCACTTATTAAGCAAACCCTACCTGTTTCTTTGCCAGCGACACCATTCCTTCCTGTTCCCAAAGAAGTGTTGGGAGGAGGGAGGGAAAAAAGAGCAAAACTAGATTTTAAGAGCAGGAAAACGGAGGTTGCTTCTGCTTTCTGTTACTCAATGATGAGAAAAAAAAAAGAGAGAAGTGGGAAACATCTCCAAAGAGCAATATCAAGGCTTTCATTAATGCCAAGGCACCACTGCTACCACTTCTCCTCATGAGGATGCAGGGTACCACACACAGTACTCTTGGATACTAAAAATGCATAAATAGTCTAATAGGGCTTCTGCTGAATTGTACTTTCACAGCAAAAACTGGAACAGTTCCAAGGGGAACCACAAAACTGAGACTTTCTGTATATTGCAACCAGTAAAAAATGCACTAAGTTAAATGACTGCAAGGAAACCCTGTACTGTGGTAGCCCCTGCTAAACCTCATAACCATCTCGTTGTCCTCAACTGTTGCATGAGGGGAGGAAAATTATTACCCACTGAAAATTAAGAATCAACTTCTTTAAAGAGATGAGTCAGCAGATGTAAACTTCAGCAAAGCTAATTCCCCGAGTTGCTGACATCACCACACACATACTGAGACTACCTAGGAATTACTGCAAGCATGCTGCCATCCTGAAAAGCAGGACTAGCACAGAACCATCTCTGTGATGGTAGGTGATGGTTTACAGTGATTATCCAGGGTAACAGAGACTCTGGTTACCTCAAATATTCCTAGTACTACAGGTTTTGTACCTATAGTTTTCATGTAACATCAGCTCATGCCTAGCTGCTTTCGACAGTGTGCTTGGCCTTCCTCCTGTGCCCTGTACAGACGAAAGGGGTCCAAGCACTGTTTGGGGCTCTGCAGTAACTGCTGAGATCAAAGAGGAGCCAGCTTCTGGAGGTGCACAAGTCACAGTTTCACAGTATCAACAAGGTTGGAAGAGACCTTATAGATTATCAAGTCCAACCCTTTACCACAGAGCTCAAGGCTAGACCATGGCACCAAGTGCCACGTCCAATCCTGCCTTGAACAGCTCCAGCGACAGTGACTCCACCACCTCCCCGGGCAGCCCATTCCAGTGTCCAATGACTCTCTCAGTGAAGAACTTTCTCCTCACCTCCAGCCTAAATTTCCCCTGGCACAGCCTGAGGCTGTGTCCTCTCGTTCTGGTGCTGGACACCTGAGAGAAGAGAGCAGCCTCCCCCTGGCCACAACCACCCCTCAGGTGGTGCAGCCTAGAAGGCCGACACTGCTTAGAGACATGCAGTCAGCAACAGCCTTTGCCAACTTTGAGGTGGCTCAGGAGCTGCCAGCAATTGGCAGCTGGGGAATCTTAACTGTCAAATTACATCGCCCTCAATGCGAACTGTAGCAGTGAACTAAACCAACACTGTAGTCAACCAGCTGGAACACGCAATGCTCTCGGTACACTCACTGTAGATGGTACTAGAAACATGCCTCGCACCACAGGACCAAAAAAGCTATCGCTAAAATCATACCTATGCTGTCATTTGGGCCTGACAGGAGCTGCCTGCCCCTGGAGTCCACTACCAGGCCTGGCCAGAGCTGTAAAGCCATGTCACACCAGATCCCAAAGTGGCCCGCAGCATCATCAGGCTGTGACACTGCCCTCCACTGCCTGGTTCTGCCCCGAGTGTCCTTTATGCAGGAGGAAAGGGAAATCCAAGGTCACCCATCTCTGAACCTCTGTGCGCTGCTTAAGCTTCATAAAGCTCAGGAATTGCCCAGTCTGATAATAAACCAGGCTGCTGCCGCTATCCTGACGTTACAATGTCACATTCACGACTGGACACATACTATGCCACGGCAGGAAGCCAACTCTCACGAACAAAAGAACCAGCCAGTTAAAGAGAAAAATAAAGACCAGCTGCTAAAAGAGGTGACTTTTCAGTCTTAATAGCTGCAACATTTCTCAGGAATTGATCTGTTTTAAGAGTGGAACAATTCCGACCCGGAGGAGCCCAGTTACGCCGAGCACAGCAAGTCAAATCCACAGCCGCGTCTGAAACAGGCACCTGGCTTACTAATAACAGACTCCACATTTTGCTCTCTATGTCCATCTCAGTACAGGAGAAAATCTCACCTTGGCAATGACCTGAAGCCTTTACAAATTTCTTTGACAGGAAAAACTTCAGATCACCTTACAGACACAGAAAACTATGTTTGTAATATGGACAAGGTGGATAAACTCTGAAAAGATCTCAGCAAACCCTACTTTTTCTTCTACTTTAAAGAAGGGGAGAAAAGGTGGATGAAGCAGCTTCTCACTATCTGTTTTGCAGATTAAGATGACACTGACAAACAAACAGTCAATTTGTCAAAAATCCAAAGAATTAACTTAGTAAAAGGAAACAGAGATCCTGAATGCATTACAGATCGGCTCTGACTTTTCATTGCAAAGAACTGTGTTTAACTATGAAAATCAGAAAGTGATTCTGATTGGAAAACAGATCAGCCTGCACTTTACTGTATGCAGCAAACAGAAGAAGGGGATTTGGGCTGGTGTTTAAGTATACCCAACAAAAGACATTTTCTCCCATCTGCCTTTTGGAACAAATACACTATTAATCACTTTCCTAACAAGCATTTGGTGCTTCCCCAGTAAATGCGAGGCCAGTTCTCATTTGAAGCACCTGTGCAACACATGCATTACCAGCCTGAGAGAAAAGCTCATCCCCAGTGAGACAGAGCACAAATCAGAATACGACTACACAAGCAAAAGAAACGGTCAGAACTTCAGCACGGATGACTGCAGCTTCTTGACAAGGGTTAGAACAGTTTCAAAGCCCGTGGAGGTCAGGTCAAGACACTGATCTTCACGGTTACATGGGAATCTGCTATGCCAGCGGGGCTGTGCTAAAAGAGCTATGCTCATGCTGTATTGAACCCCACATCTCACTAACAGGTGCTGTTCGTTCTTTCAGTTTTTCAAATAGATATGTATGAGCTTCCAGAAGACCTCCAGTAAGCCAGCGTGGACAAACTTAACAGCAGTAGTTTAGATTGTTACTAATACATAAAATCCTACACCCTCTTCTTGATGCACTTTTGCATACTGTCCTGCCAGGGGATGACAAAGGGTGAGGAAGCACTAAGTTACCTAACGTGATTTTGGACAGGGAGCCTCTGCTAGGATGTAAGAACCAGGGAGTGGTTTTAAAATGTTGCAGGCTACCAGGTCTGCTGATGGGAGGCACGGCAAAGATTCATACTGAATGTCATTGTCACTTCTGAGCTGTCACATGGCATACCAGAGAGATAAACACTGCACATGTGAAATAATTGTCAGTTACTTCAGGCTGTCAAACATTTCAGCAGAACATTGTCATCTCAGTAGCAGACAAGCAAAATAACTGTGTTTATGCAAGTCTAGGTTCATCCAAAACACACCTCATGAAATCCCAGGCACTTAAGAGGGAGTGGAGGGAGGGTAGATAGAAAGCACCCTTCATTTGCCCTTACCACACGTTGAAAGTTCATGAGGAAGCCCTTAATGCCACCTTATGTGCCCATCTCTGCCGCGTACCTGCCTAAAACTGCTACAGGAAAACAAAGCTGCTGCTGGTGTGGCACTATTCTGTTAGTTTGTAACATGGACATCTCGGGCACTTAAGTGGGTCTACATCTCCTCTGGGGATGCCAGTCAGTGTTATTCCCCCAGGGCAACAGTACAGATGTACCTGCACAGCTGAAGCTGACACAAGGATTACTGCTGTCCCTGTTAAGGACTATAACCGGCTCCTTCAGGCCACTTGCCTTTCTCTCCTCACCATGGAGGAAATCATGTGTGCAGAGGCTTTGTCAGTGCTGCCCAAGGCTGTAGGGAATGAGCTCTGTAGCTGCAACAGGCTCATCGGGAACAGGTGTCCTACAAGAGTGCAATGCCACTCACAAGAAGAGATATGAGTGAGTCTCTCCCTGATACCTCAGAGACAGAAACTGTTCATATTTCATCATGCTACATTCACCACCTCCATCCATTTTAGTAGCTGCTTTATCTGTAGCATCAGGACTATGCATCCTTAGAGAGAAAAACACATACAAGACTTTACACATTTCTCCAAAAGGTACAATTCCTCTCTTTAAATAGTTAAATGATGGCAAACCTTGCACATCTGCAGTTTTCCTGGCAGAAAAGATGCTTATCAGAATTACACTCACCAATAGTAGTTTAAACTCCACTGATATTATTACATCTGCATTAGGTAAATGCATTGTTAATAAAGGAATCATTTATCTGTGAAGGGAGAACTAAAGCAGTGCGCACATAGTCATTAGCCGAGCCTCTTCTGCTCCACACCTGAAATTATCCACCTCCAAAGGGACAATGTTTTTCATGTCTCCATCATCTGCTTGTAGTACACTGCACAGTTGTCAAGGCAGGGACAACTAACAACCATGAGTGGTTCAAATCCTGACATGTGTCGTCATGATCCAAGCTTGTACCTCCAGAGTTTTTCCGCTTATATTAGTATTTTGTGAGCACCATGACCAAGGAGGTTAAGAAAATGGTGATGCCATGGAAACCAAATGGTTGAGAACAACAGAATCCATCAAATGAAGGCTTTTGGAAGGGCTCTCCAGATCTGGAAATGGTAAGGGATTTGCAAGAGGAACACGAGCGACCAGGAGCTGCCTCCTCCCAATGGCTAACATCTAAACCGCTAGCACTACTAAAAAGGAAATATTGTTGTGAATTAGAAGATGGAAAACAAAATTATTTATTAAAAAAAAAGCTAGCCTCTGTTTCTGGAGGTCTGATTTTCATTAATGTAATATTTCTGTTAACTGCCTCGTCTACACAAGGCATCTGCAGAAAGTTTTTATTCTTAACTCAATAGTGAAAATCTAATACAGGTTCTATTTGAATTTTCCTATTAAACTGACGTCAATGGCAGCCTGAGAATCAGATTGTTACAATCCAGACCATGAAACAAACGTTCGAGTCAGATGCTATAAATGTAGCCATTGCACACTGCTAAGTGTGTTCTAACGTTTTTAACCAGGTGTCTGGCGAGAGCCAAGATACACTTGGCATCAAGATGAGGGGAAAAGAATATAAAACTGTAGACACTTGGACTTGGAAAGTCAATTGTAATTTATTTCCAGAAAGACTGGAGAAGTGTGGAAAACACACAGAGAATGGCACTTGTGCAAGTGCTAAGTACAAACACTGGAGAACAGACAAGTCACTTAAACCCTGATGTCTGAAATCAGCACCTGCCACACAACAAACCGAAGGTGAGATGTTATCTTCCCTGGAAGGCTACTTCCCCAGGAGCATGCAGAGAGAAGGAGATCTTATGGCGGTGATGGAGCAGCAGAAGGGACTGTATAATGGCACAGAAAGAAGAAAAGGAAGGAGTGTGTGTAGAGAAAGCAGAAATTGCTTGGAGATCAGAAGAGTTTCTCAAGAACAGGATTAGAGGAAATATGAAAACTACATCTGGGATTTCTTTTAAATGGACAATGGAGTCCTCTACCTCATCAAAATCTTTACGCATTTTAGAAGTAACTCACCCTCCCTCAGAGATTCAGATTTTTATAGAGACTAGGATAAAATCAGATAGAATAGACAAGACACCAAGAAAGCAAGCTGTGCTGGAAGAAAGATGGCTGGGATGCTGTCTCTGGCCTTTCCCACGTTGGCCTCTGGAAATCTACTTATACTGACTTGGGGTCGCTGCAGAGTTAGCTGCATCGAGGATGCTACAGAGCTTCCCATCAAAGCAGGCATGCTAGAATGCACCAAGGAGCACAACATTCTAGTAAGCACCGATCGCTTCTCTTGCCAGAAGCCATGATAAGATCAAAGTGAGCTTAGAAAAGCAAACAAGAAGTTAACACACACCAGGCTGTTTTACTTACTATTGTTCACTGCTACCAGAGAGGGGCTGAACCCTTACTAATTTCAAAATGCTTAAGACCTGCGTTAAAGAAGGATTAATCAGAGCAGAAGAGCCACAGGTCCATGTGCATTTTCCTGTACAGGTGGATGACACGGTCCTGTTTTCAACTCAAACAGAAAGGAAGAGCACTGAAGCTTTGTGCTGATGATGAAATTACTTGGAATATTATCTCAATCACAGATTCTTTCATTAACTAGAAATCATATCGGGCAAAAGTTTCTCCCTCATCCAACCCACAAGGTATTTCTAGGGCCTACGGTAATGAGATCTGGAATCAAACAGGGTTTCAAATAAAAAGTAAACCAAAACCGAACTGCATTTACATGAGAAGAGAAACTGAGTTCACAGAACTTCAAACTGGGTCCTAGTTGATGCTAGAGACTTTAAGTTAGACACATGCATGTTAGAGAAAATTAGTTTGTTCTCCAAAATACTTTTCAAGACTCTCAGCCATACTAACCAGTTTGAGCTGGATGTTAGATTACGGAGAAATGCAACACTGAAAGGAAAGGAGCTCTGTGACCTACAAAACATGATCAAGGAACACAATGCCAGGACAGGCACAGGTTACCTGCTGGCTGGGAATTCGGAACCTGCTGTAACATGGCATTGAAAATGGGAGTGATGCTAATACTGCACTAAAGGATGAAGGTGTTGAAGTCCTTAACCCATTCCTCTCCCTTGTAAAATGCCAAGTATCAATGTTCAGAAGAAATTTATTTACTCAACACCAAAAAAAATGATTCAACTTTCTTCCAAGCAATCACCTGTGGAGGCACTGAATTCAGTACTCATCACAGCAGACTGGAACACAGACTTCTTGTGGCTATGCCTATGGACATTTGCTTTGTGCAGAGCACCAGGTTTCCTGTGCAAGGCTGGAAAGATCCCGAGTGTGATTTATAGTATATTGTTACACCACCGTCTAGACACGATTAGCTAGCTCACGAACTGATAACAATACAAGCTGAACAGAGGCTAACATATCTTGCCAGCACTGCTCGGCTGGCTTACCTCTCCAGGACAAAACCTCCCTTGCATACAACCTCCTCAGCAGACTGGTCTCCTACTCCCAGGCCGCTCAGGGCGAAGAAAATACAGACTGAACTTTTGGAAGCTGTAACACAGCTTCTGCAATCTTCCTTATACCAGCTGTGGGAATTTACAGCCTCTCTGTGACACTGTGCTCAGCTGTAATAGGGAAAAGGCTGGTCAAGTCATGGCTCCAGCTAACAAACCTAATCCAGGCTGGAGTTCACTCTGCAGTCATCTGATCAGCACACCAGGAAAGCAGTGGGTGCCTGCTTCAGTGTCTTGGAAGGGATCTGATGGCCTACTTTTGCTGTACATCACCTAGCCAAGATACAGCTTGCTTTGGCGGAACACTGCACAGAAGGACAAGCAAAAGCACCAAGAAGGCTTTCATGCTTGGCATATGTGCAGGTACACCTGGGCTTCTGCTGACAGAATTATGCTGGTAAGAGCGGAGTTGGGAGGAAATTGCTTCCTGATCAACCCAACTATACCAGCAAAATCACTAAGCATAAGGTTGGGCTTCTGAAGAAACCACACTGAAATTTCTGGCACGCGTTGTTATAGTGGAAATTTCAATCACAATAACTTGCAGTAATTAAATGGACCATGGAAGGCCTTTTGCCCTCAGGGAAGGGATAAAAAGAATAATATTTCCTTCAATGAGCTGGAGCACATCCAGCACCAGCACAACTGTGCAGGACTGGGTGTAGTGGTATCAACATCTCACGCGACAGCCCCTGGCAAGGAAACCAGATACAGAAGTGTGGGAAATCTGAGTGCTTTTTATTTTCTCTTCAGTCACGTAGCTTTTCCTTGATATCTGAAGCTCCTAGTCCAAAGCAAAGAAAACAAGTCAGCACAGCTGACTTGGAAGGCAGCCAGTGTGCATTACTGCATGGAGAGATAGGTGTGAGGCCAATGGCAAGTCTAGAGCATTCCTGAAAAATCTTCTGCCTGTTTGACTTCCTTCCTGCATCAAGCTCATTTAAAATTTCACTTCTTCAATGGCAAGTCTGGACAGCCAAGGACAGCACTCAGAGGAAATAAGGTTCTCCTCTACCTCTACTGTGCCCTGGTGAGACTAAACCTGAAATACTGTGTCCAGTTTTGGGCTCCCTAGCTCAAGAGAGACAGTGATATACTGAAGAGAGTCCAACAGAGAGCTGCAAGGATGACTGCAGGACTGCGAAGAAAGACTAAGAGACCTAGAGCAGGAGCACAAGAGCCTGGCTCAATACCCAGATGTGTGAGGAGGAGAGCATGGGAATGCTGAGGCAAGCAGCAAAGTGCCACCCAGTTCATGTACTTGCCTTCTCAAGGAGAGAGGGAGAATGAAGTGCAGATATGTTAGAGCTCAGCATTTTAAAATCCATCATCATTTGATGAGGTTGAAAGCGTTTGTATATGTGAACACATTATAGCCTTCCACTGGAAAAAAGGGGGGAAAACCAGCCCCCAAACCATCAGCCTGCTGGAGGTGCAGCATCTCCAGCATTACCATTCTGGGTTCACAAAGACATTCCACAATTCCCTACCAAGAAATTCCTTAATACAGATCACTGGGCATTAGGGAATACTGGACAGATTAAAGAATCAGCATGAACTTGAAGTCTACAAAAAGGGGATGCCCTACAGCTCAGGAAGGAAGAAAATGTAGTTGCTCACATTTCACAGAAGACAGCAAACAGAGCAGATCCACGTGGGAGAACATCCTTTTAACAACGGGCAAGTGTGATGGCCAGCGTCGCTCTGAACTAACACCCACTGCTCCTCCGTCGGTTAACAAAAGGGCGAGGAAAAGGTCTTTATAACTAGTAAGAGCTAAAACAGCTAGTGAAATCTTTCACTCCTTTGCAGCACACACAAAGCTGGTGTCTGAAAAATAAAGCAGTCTTTATAAACAGGAGCATAGCCAGAAACCTGAAAATCTTCTTTGCTATTTATCTACCACTGTAATTTCAATACCTCAATGGCATCTTGTTTCTCAAGCACACAGCTCAGAATTTACAGCTCAGAGAGTAAAGGCAGAAGGGTAAAAACCTAAAGACAATTATTTACAACTTTGCATTTTACAAACCCCATTTATTCCTAACACAGCATTCACATTTGGTCAGCTACTGTACACGTGTGGGAAACTTCTGAAAACAGTATTTTTGTAAAGGTAGTAAAAGCTCACAGCCAGGACCTTTGCTGAACAGAAATATGCATAAGCTCCACAAGGAGGGATAACACAAAGCCAGGAGGAGAAATATTTTACATAGCAGCAACAGCAGCAGCATAAAAGCAAAGCGAGTAAGCTTGGCAAGCAGTATCACATTCTCGTTCCTCTCTAGAAGCCTGCAACACACCATTCCTCTACAGAAGAGAGAAGAAAATGATGGCAGACCTCTAAGGAGCAAAAAGCTATTTTGTTGTTACTCTCTCATTGTTCCCGTTTGTCGAAAGCATCAAACTATGGTCAACAGTTGACAGAAGGACCTTTCACAGTGCTGACCTCACAGATCTATATGAAACATGCTAAGCAACAGCAGAAATAACAGACATAAGGACTTGAAACACCACTCAGGCATCAAGTATAACAAGACCACTACAGAAAGGCTTGACTCTGACAAGAGCTCTTCCTTGTGCAGTACAATGGTGGTGGGACAAAAAGAGGGAGAGAAAGATCCATAAGGCAACCTAGCAAGACAGGTTGGCTCTAAAGTAATTTTGCCGCTCCTTCCTTGGGAAAAACTGGGGACTCAGTCTGAAAGCTCACAACACCACAGCACCAGTCATGGGGATATGCAATCTGGGACCTCTGGAAAGCTTCTCCAGTGCTAGTACATATTTTCTTCCTACTCTTTTATAGACTGTTACTGGAACAGTTCCTGAAACTACCCAACTATTCTTCCATGTTCATTTGCAAATGTCTCTGTGCTTTCCATCTTTGCTTTAGAAGCATAACAGCAATAAAACCAAGTTTCATTCTCAGCTGAAATGCCAATTGCACCACACAAGTCAAAGTTCCAGAAGCAACTTTAGTTCCTATGCCTTGGTGGCACATACGAAATTTCCCCGCCCACCTCTTCCGAGAGAAAACAGAAGCGACAGCTTCCACTGAAAGACAACACCATTTTGTTGAGGGCAACACTTCACTCTAGAAACCCAAAATTTCATTGCCAAAGGGTAAATGAAAAGCAACCAGAAAAATGTATCAGTGAGCACAAGTTCTACTGAACTACAAACCTAAACATAAGTAACTGCAAACATGTGCTTGGGAGGGACGCAAACGCCATCCAGAGTTACGATACCTCCGTCTCTCTAGCTGCTGGACACGCAGGATTCAACATACGTAAGTCTAGCAGCTGCAACAACCACCTTAACTCCCAGGACCAAGACACAGAATTTCTATTTTCATCAGCATTTTTATCTGCCCAGGTGTAAGAACTGTCAAGAAAAAGATTCTCATGTTATGAAGTTATGACTATAAATAAGCACCTCAGGGTTTTTACTGAAACCTGTATGACATCAAAACAACAGTAGGAAGAGCAAAAGCAAAGAGCATGTGGTAGCCTGTGTTTTCAGATCCAACGACCCATCCCAGTTTTTGTGTATTGAAAAGATCCTATATTTCCTGCTCTGAGCAACTGGATGTAACCTTAGGTGTTGCTGCCCATGCGAGGGGGGTTGGAGCTAGACAATTTATTGATTCTGTGATTCTTTTAATTGAAAACAGCATTCAGGAATCACACACATGTACATAAGTCAAAATGTTCACAAAAAGCCCAAAATCAAGTCTGCATTTAAATACAGATGGGTAGAAAGATAAAAGTGAAATACTGACTCAAACAAATGCTTCCAATAGGTTAAGCATTGTACTGCTACAGAAGAACATCCTTCAGCAGGGCAGGGCAGCACAAAGCAAACCCCTGCAGACTGGTGGAACAAAGGGCTTCAGCAGTGAGCATGGCAGCTGGGGAGCTACACCAAAGCCCACTCCAGCTGCCTCTGCAGGGACAGAGAAGGAGGGATGTAGGTAAACAGTACCACCAAAAAAGAAAAAGAAAAGCAAGGGGTTTTAAGACTATTTGTGTGACCTCAGAGAAGGTACTGAACACACTTATGAAGTGAAAGGTGGACCAGTTTCACAATCTAAGGCTCCGGTGGGGCAGGAAGGATTGAACTGTTTTTCTCAGGGAGGGAAGCAGGAAATGAAGCACACCAGAAAGGACAACGTGAGAGACACTGTCACCAGTAGCCACTGCTGTTAACCTCCACTCACTGGTGCTAGCTTGAGTCACCCACAAACAGGCAACACCACAAGGAAAGGAACAGTCACAGAAGAGGGAGTAGAATCACGGAGTCACAAAACATTAGCGATTGGAAGGGACCTAAAAGGTCATCCAGTCCAACCCTCCTGCCAAACAGGGTAACACCTAGAGTAGGTCATGCAGGAATGTACCCAGATGGGTTTTGAATGCCTCCAAAGAAGGAGACTCCACAACCTCTCTGGGCAGTCTGCTCCAAAGTTTTGCCACTCTCACAGTGAAAAAGCTTTTCCTTATGCTCACGTGGGACCTCCTCTGCTCCAGCTTGCACACATTGCCCCTTGTCCTGTCACTGGATATCACTGAGAAGAGCCTGGCTCTGTTGTTCTCACACTCACCCTTCACATCTTCTCCAAGCTGAAGAGACACAGCTCCCTCAACTTATGAGAAAAGTCAGATGTTTTTCTCCCTTCATTACCTTTGTGGCTCTGCTCTGAACTCTCTGAAGCCCTAAGGTCCTTCTTGAACGGAGGGGCCCAAAACTGGACACACTATCCCAGATGCAGCTTCACCAGGGCAGAGTAGCTGGGGAGGAAAACCTCTCTCAACCTACTAATTTTCCACAATATATCAGACCTGATTCCTCCAGCTGTGAGTATTGCAGGCATGCACATCTCTAGGTTAGAGACTGGAGGCAATAATCACACTAGAAAGATTGACTTTACCCCATTCTATCATTGTTTATTTACACTACATAGAAAAGACTAAATCAGAGTAGAATGTCATCTTTTAAATACCACCAGCTGTGAGGGGTTCTTGATCTTCTTGGGGCCTCTAACTATTACTGTACTACCAGGAACAATTAAGAGAGCTCTCTTAATCTAAATAATTTCTTCATGACAGTAGCAGTTAAAATCAAATGTAAGAAATATGTTCTTAATTGCAAGAATACACTTCTAAGGTTCAAAACCAGAATGTATGACAGACCTTCCTTTCATGCAACTACACTTACACAATAGCATCCTTCAGTTACAGAGAATGACATCTGTCACTTGACAAAACACCAACCTGCTTCAAAATCCATGCTACTGAATGCCTTAATGTGAGGTTACAACAACGAGTACAACTGATTCCCAGTCAGTGCTCCCAAACACCTATATATTCTTAGCAGTCAACAAAATTTGTTCAGGGAAAACAAGCTAGTAGTAGATGGAGATGCCCAAGTAGTTGTACTGGGCTCACCATTTCATGTTTCTCACCAGATAAACTCATGCTTTCATCACAACATAGATTGTCCAAAGGATCCAACTTCAGCCTGTTCTGCCTCTCAGATGATGTAATTCAATGATTGTAGTCCTTGAGCAGTTGCCACCATAATGAGAATTAATGTAGTAACTTGTAACTAAACTCAACAGCACCCGAATATCAAAGTAACCAAGTACCAAAGAGCTTTCTGTTCAAAGTCACATCATTGCAATTGAATATTACTACACGTGAAGTATAGAATCACAGAAAACATCTGCCTGGAAGAGACCTCAAAGAGCATCTACTCCAATCCTTAAACCAGCACTCAGGGATCAACAGTAAACCACAGGATCACAGGATGTCAGGGGTTGTAAGGGACTCAAAGAGAAATGGACAATCAGAAACTGGTAAGCAGAGTCCAATACACATTTATGCTTTCTACAGGAAGTTTAACCATCCTGAACATGGCTTCTGCAAAGGTCAAAATCAGCTTGAACTTGGTATCATTTTCACATAGATGCTTGAGGAGTTACTCATGACAAACTTTGTGAGGAAAAATGAAGGCCCCGTGATTCTTTTCATGTTGATGTACACATAGCTTCCAGAAAGCCATAGATAGGAAAGGCAGAAAAATCCTGCACTCATGATCCCTACAAGCAACTTGCTGTAGCAATCAAACTTAAGCCAAGGAATCAATAAATCAAACCTAACCAAAGGACACCAAAGCTTTTACATCTGCATTTAATTCCAAACTTTAAGGACATACATCCCCTTTCTGTTAACATCGATAGTATTGCATTACATTCAGTGTCATGGAAACACCATAAACCAGGACATCTTAATGCTGATTAGCAGACCAGCACAATTGAAGCTCTTATTACGGACAGTTTCCTAAGATAAAAAGATTGTTAGGTCCCTTAAAGCCAGTTAGCGTCTAGTTTAATGGAAAAAAAATAACTTTTTCCAGCTGGGAAGCAACTTTAAACTCCTAGAGGCATCAATTCCCACAGCCAGCTTTGACTTGAGAGCATTTTCAGGATTAAAAAAATGAGTTTGAGCTCAGGGTGTACTGTCAGACCACAATAAAAGGAAAATGAATACAATATGCTGGAAATAAAACACTAGTCACATTTTAAGCAAACAATTTCTGACAGCGTTAATTATGACACTGTGCCTCCCACTCTTATCACGCACAGCCCTTTCACAGCAGCTCTGCAGACCTCCACCCTCAACCATGCCAGGCATGAAATACCACCACAGCAAGCCTTCCGGAGGACAGAAAGAGAGTTACTGCTAGTCCAAGTTCACAGAAAGTGCTTTTCCATCCATTTTGCAGTTTCCCTGTTTCACAGAACTTCTGCATCTGTCGTGGAAAAAGGTAAAGGCAAGCAGGAAGGAAGGGAAAAGTACTGGAAACCCAAGCAAACATCACTGTTTCCATGTTTAGAAAAGAACATTTTTATTTTGTCAATGGGAGTGGGGCAAAAAAAAGTTTCAGAAGATCTCTTCGACCACTGTATGAACCACCTAAGGCTCCAACATAACCCCTGCCAGAGCATCCTTAGGCTGCTGACCTGGGCAGCCAAGCCATCTTTTTCTTCTTGTGCTGCAAACCCGCAAATGAGAAACTGATACCAGGTCACACTGTAACAATCTTCAGGGCCACAGCTGAAAAGCAACCCGTGAGCAATGCCTACTTAATGTACACACCCCCAGCCTGAGTACGCAGCCATGGTGTCTCTGTACTGGGAGAAGCCAGTGAGCAGAAGCTGTCCAGTGAGCTGGGGAACCCTGGGGAACCACAGCAACCAAGAAGTCACTGTGACAAATAAGAAGGCACTAGTGCACGCTGGGATAAACTGGTGCAGGTTGGGAATGAGGTGACAGTCAATATGCCCTTTAACTGGAGCTCTCTATGAATGGAACCCTCCACCATCCCCTGCCTTAGTGAGACTGCAGCAAGCTATTAATCTTTGGACATATTGGACCTGTGTGCAAGGATTGGTCTGCACAAGAGAAAACACAGAATATACACAAAGAGTGCAACACACAGCTCTAAAGGAAAGCTGCCCTGCTGCTTGCAGAAGCAAAGGTCTCTCCAGCAGCAACTTCAATGTGAACAACTGGGTCCTTGTTCTTTGCCCTGATTTAGACAGTGCCATGGCAGCAAGACCAAGCAAAACAACAACAGCCATGTGCTCAAAGACAAAACAGATTTACTGCCCTTGTGTAGAGGGCAATGCATATGACTGCTCCTTATCACAAAGCAGTTCAGGAAACGACTCATGTCCTATATGCAGGTATTCTTACCTGGCAACAAAGCACAGGGAAACGCAAAGCCGCAGACCAATGGTTAGTAAAAGCCGAGCAGTGATTGCCTTTTGCCATTTAGGCTGGGCACACTGACTGTTTATGTCTTCTATCCCTTTCCTTGGGGCTGACAAAAACAACAATAGCAGAGTAACCACCTTTAAAAAGCCAAGGATTTAAGTTACCTACAGCCACCACAAGAACAAGTTCTCAGAGTTGGAATTTATTTATTCCTACACTTTTTTTTCCCAAATTGTCAATAGTTTTCCTTGATAGTAAACAACATCCTAATTGCCCAACAAATCACTGTCCTGAAGAGTAACACTTCCTAGTAACAAAACCCGCACGTGTAGTAGTCTTTTAAAAACACTCACTTTACAGAGCTGTCTCCCAGGTGCACACCCCCCGACAGACAAATACCCAACTTATAAAACCAAGAAGCAAAGATAAGAGTTAGCCCTGTTCAAGGAAACAATACATATATCGGCATCTTCATTCCAACTATGCTGCAGAGACTTTTAAAAGTCACAGAACTGGGTGTCCAGGTCACTGCAGTTTTGTTACAGAAGCACCCAGCGCACCCGAGCACGCAGAAACAACCTGCCACCCTGAGAATGACGTAGGTGACACCGCAGGTTCATTTTCTGGAGTGGCCACGTTCAAACGGCTGGGTTTGGGGTTGTTTGGGCTCTGCATGACCACCTTGCAGTGCCCACTCTTTATAAAGTGTCTTTTTAATTTAAAGAATGTCATTCGTCTCCCAAGATCAGTAAAAGCACCAACATTAATCTCTTAGACATTCCCATTTCACTGCAGCAACTGGTCCAGTTTGCAGTTATGAACTGACATACTCAAGGTGTCAAGACAGTATTCCAGAAGGTGCCAACACTAAAATGACACAAAAGTCCCTTTTTAGATTAGTAAGTTAATATCTTATTTTAAAATTTAACATTCAAGACAGAGAGACCAGCAATAACAAATCTCTAATGGGAGTTAAGTAAGCAGTTAGCCATCTCCCGCTACCTCCCAGCAGAGAAAAATAAGCTGCTCAATCTCTGCATCACAAAGAAACCAAAATATGTACACCCCTCACACTACAAATCCTTTCTCTTTGAGCAATATGGTATGGAAACTGCCTGGAAAGCTTGGAATTTTGTCACAATTTAAAAAAGGGCTAACGGGGGTGAGGGAAGTTGTTTAGGCTCTAAGTATTCATAGCAATTTTCATCTGTGTAAAGTCGGTAAAGGTCCTAAATGCTTCCCTTGTGGTTCAGATGGAAACCTGGTATGCAGCATAAACTGAAAGCCTACCAAGAATACGGCTGCGCAAACCTCAGCAGCAGCACAGCCGTGCTTCATTTCAGACCAACTGTCATGCCAGTTATTGTGGGCATCTCACCGGTTTCCTAAGCTTTGATTTTACACCACTGCATAGAAGCAGCAGCAAAAGGCCACATCAAACATCCGCCAGTGAGCAACTGAAAAAAAAATTCACCTCTGCCTCTGGTATTCAGCTCTGCCTGGGGAAAAAAACACCAAAATAAGCACCCCAAACAAGCTGACTTTCTGTAACATTGCATGTATCTGTCTTTTGGCAGCTAAAGGATTAGAAAAAAATGAACTGAACCTTGGGTCTAAGATGAAGGGAAGATGCATGGCACGTTACTGCTCTCCCATAGCAAATGAAATCAGACTTGCTGATCTAGCAACGCTATGTGACTGTTGCTGCTTCAGTAGAAACTGAAGTCAGCTTCAGACTGCTGTCCCGACCCTCCTGCAGCACCTTCTCACATTTCAGCTCTTGAGATGGCCAAACAACTGTGCACACACAGATGCACACCACTTCAGCTTTGTGCTACAGCCGGACCAATTCCTGAGCCATTCAGACTCAGCAAGGGAAATGTGGATGGGACTTTACCAGTCTTCATGGTATCCTCCACTTCACCAGGGAGTAGCGGCAGAGTTACTAGCAGGACAAATAATACAGTTATTAACAGCTTACAGAATTGCCTTTCTTATAGAGTTAAAGTTTTGCTGACCTACCTGTTCCTTAGTATTCCTAGGTAAGGCAGCTAAGCCTAACTCTGTCCCACTTATCCATCAGAGGAGCTGATCTCACCTCCCTCAACTGCATTCATTGTGAAAGACATCAGCCAAGTCCAGACTCTGTAGTGATAGGTGGTTCCTATCTGTCACTGAATCAAAAGGAAGACCTAGAGAATTTAAAAAACAGATTTCCCATCCCCAGGGAAGCTATTTTTGCTGCCCATGCAAAGACAAAACACAGAAGGAATTTCTTCACCTTCAGGAAGAGAGAACTTGTAAAAATTATTGTTGTTGTTGTTTGTATCTTTACTGCACAAACTTTTTTTGCTTGTTTCTTTTGAAGGAAAGTCACCAGGAACCTCAGCATCACGACAGGATTTTCAAATGAGGCCCTTTAAATGCTTGTTAAGTACATCTGCCTGAGCTAACAGCAGAATTCCTCACACCAGCAAGACCAGTTTTTCTCTACACAGGCAATCAACTCTGACAAGCTACTCTTCCCAGCCATGGCTACTCCTATATTTCAACTCTGTAAATCCTGTGCTTACAAAGTGCTGTTGAAATAAATTGTGTGTAGCAAGCAGAAGAAAGTTTCGCCAGCATTTTCCCCAAGACAGACATTCCAAATACATTTCAGTTTTGGTCAAAAATCTATTTGGAGTTATTCTAAGTATCTCTTTAATAAATACAGAGGCAATGTAAAACATCTGGAATATAAAATACTTCTTTGTATGTGATGTTTTTGTACAAGTCCATTAATTTAATGAAATTTACCATGTGCTTCAAAGTTAACCGAGGTAACTAAACTAGGTGTTACCTCTGAAGGCTGAGCCACAAGTAACTGCTTGTGTGCAGAGCCTTGCTTCCACCCACACGAGCAGACCAGAGCACCCACACACCAGGCTGATGATGCCTCTGGGAGCAACCTCAATACCACCAGCTCTAAAGAACACAGTCTGAAGAACAGCAATATAAGCTGCTCTATAACAGCCTCAAGCGGAACTGCAGCACCACCATCTCACCCAAGCATATAAGCATTTCCTTCACGCAGTAAACTGCAGGACTGTCACCAGGATAACCCACTGCCATGAAAGAAAAACAGTAACATGCCTAACCAGGTCAGGTGAGACAAGTCACAGAGGATTTTCAGGTTTTAAATATAAAGCAGAAAATGAAACACCACAGAATAGACACTTGTACACCAGCAGTGAAATCTACAGCCTGTGGCTCAATGAGTACAGATTACAGTTGCAACTTGTTTTCAACTAGCTGCTCCTGCAGCCCCCGGAAAGCTACCAGCAGCAAGTAGCTCACAGGTGCCCCCTAAGAATTCCTCCACACCTCCACCAAAGCATCCAGCAGCATCTCTAGGGGCAGGAGAGAAACTGAGCTCACTAGTCAAACAGTGTAATTCACACCCATGCTACTAAAAAAGGGGGGGGGGGAATTATTTTGGGGGGGAAAGGATGGGACATTTTAAAATATCAAATGCAACGTTACTGTCAAGTCTCCAGGGTATTTTAATGCACTTATCTATGATAAAATAGACCACAACCAGTGGCTTTGCAGTTGCTTAACAACTAGGAGAGAAAGTAAGGAAGCGGAGAAACAATGCGAGTGAAGTAGGATAAAGCAGAGGGAAACCACATCAAGAGTACTCCTGGGAAAGACAACTGCCCACAGGCAGCAAGGTAAGCTCCCCCCTGCTGAGGACACGCTGAGCGGATGAGCTCAGGGAGCTGATGCAGGCTGGTTTCACGTAGTAGATGGGCCCAGCAGAACTTTCATTTCCTGACAGAGGAAGCGAGAAGCCAGGATTCTGAATGCTTCTTGCAAAACGCATGGCATTGCAGGAACAACACCAACCAACCCACACCTTCCTTCAATCATCCTGTAAAAGAACACGTCCTGAAATCCCTCCTAGTCTTACAGTCAGTTTTTGGGGCATATACACGGCACATCTTCCTAGTGGGAACGCCATCCTACCACCGGAGGTAGCAGCGCTCTGTACGGCTCTGTAGAAACAACTGCGTACCACATGACACTTAACGTTAGGACAAACTAGTCCCTTGGTCAACAAAATATCCTCTGGTACCTCAACTGCAATTTGTCCAGTTACAGTTCAGAAAGACTAACAAGGAGGAGTTCCTGATGCCATGCTGGAAACTTCATCTGGCTGACATTTCCCTATCCCTTTAAGAAGCATTCAGTACCTAAGCAGGAATGGATTTTGTGGTCTCAGGCAAGACTGGCATAAAGGGGGGCTTCCAGGCCCCTCTAAGGCCATACACCATGCAAAGTAGCAGCATGTTAGAGAGCTCTTTACAAAAGAGTTTGTCCTGAGTGAGCTGGCCTGCCAACCAGCATACTGCAGCATTATGTAATAACAATGCATCAGGCCCTGGAAAGCTGGTGGTCTGCTAAGACTGAACCACCTGTGAGGTAAATCCCTTCCCTCCTTTTTATCTCACCGAGGTTCTGCAAAGCATTCGAACTCCCAAGGTATTTTCTTATGCAGTTTCCAGCAACAGCAAACACTTTGTGAGAGCAGAAACCCACACATCATCTTAATATCATATGCACACATGTCCAGCATCCTCCTCCAGAACGTATCTTACACCATGGCTGACCTAAGATCTAAATTACTAAAGCAAAAGATGAGGAAATGACAACTCCATTTATAATGGAAGTCAGACACACTCCAACACAAACCACCAAACAACAGTATCAGGCAAGGACTGATGTCAAATCTGTCCCAAACTCATTTCTTTTCCTAGAAAAATGCAGGTCGGCTGAATAAAAGCACCCAACTGATGCGGTTCTCCAAAGCTTTTCCACCTCTGCCTGCCATCTCCTGACCTGTTTACACATCAAGAGTAATTTCCTTTACCTTCACAGGGACTCCTGCTCCTAGGAAGGCAAATGACTGAGCTCCTGTCTCTCCCGGTCCTCCTTCCACCCAGCCTCAGTGACCAACAGGCTCCCAAGAGAGTGCTTTCACAGTGCTTTCACTAGGACTGTCCACACTGCAACACACACAGCTCAACAGCCACATAAAGCGGCGTCTGCTGCATCCCGGCAATAGGGGCTGGGGGCCCAAGAGCCCCATGGCATCTTGCAGGGTACTTTTAATTATCAGGAAAGAATCCAAATAACTGTCTTGGGCTCCCGATGAGGCCAGATCACCTGTGACATAGGAGAAGCATCAGAAAATGCCCCTTTGCCACAGATTCCTGCAAGTGCCTCAGAGTCCTTCAAATGCTGGAGCCAAAGCTGCATTTCAACACTACTCAAGGTTATGCTTCTTGCAAATGCTTTTCTGCCTTACCTTATCAGCCACTACTATTACCTACAGTTTCAGTCAGAAACGATATTTGAATGTTGGTTTTATTCAAGGGGGAAATTGTTTTTAATCAAGCCTGATCATGGATTATGTGAAGATTTGTTTTCATTTCTAGTCAGTCTTTGAATTATTAATTTCATTCTCTGCAGACAAATGGTGTGTTTGTGGTTTGAGATACACATGGAGAGAAAAGCCTTCTTAGCACAAGGCACTCAAAGTCTTTGCCAACACGAAATGGGAAACTGGGCAGCTGAAAGCAGAGCATCCATTTCATTAGTATTTCCTTTTTTTTTTCCTGTTGTTCTTAACTCTTCTCATTTTTCACCTAATAAAAGTCATTGGACGCATTTTGTTCACTCCAACTTTTGACAATTGAAGCACAAATATTATGAAACAGTTTGAAAAATCAAATGTTAAAATAATGGAATGTGAAAAAGGTTTAGAGAGTTGCAGGGTCCTAAGCAAAGTGTCACCCTAAGGCAGCTGAAATCCAACAAGATGAACCCACAATCTTTCAAGAGCCAGATTCAACCCAGATGCACTTTTAACATTCAGTTTTAGATGCCATGTCGAAACCAAAAGTCAATTTAGACATTTAGCAAGAGAAAATAAAAACATCTAAAGCAAACAAAACCCCCAACATCAACAGAAATGAAGGAAGGGAGAAACAGCAATTTAAAAGCAACCCTTGGGGAGTGGGAGGCAGGGGGAGAAGTCTGTCTGATTTTCTTCGGATATAGCTGGGCAGGAAATCGTTGAGGTGGGTTAAAATACCTTTCTTCTACATGCTTTACAAAGAATTTCCTTTGATTACTTGAATAATATTTGTTCTCATGTCAATCTCGATGAATCACAGCTGTGGTGCTTTATTTCCGCTCTTCCCTTCCCCATTTTTATCTACTAGTAGGCCTGCATTTGCTCACAGACCAATTAAAAATATACACATATACTTACTAGATACATAAGCACTTCCATTTTGCAAACAAATTCCCTATGTAACACCATCCTTGCCCTAAAATTTGTCATATGCACTTGTACTGCTGAGTTCACAGGATCCCAAGGACATTCTAGACTGCACAAAGCCTCCCTGCACTGCGGAGGGCCAGAGGTGTCAAGAAGGTAATTCGATTAACATGGCTGCACACTGCAGGCCACACTAGTGCCAAAATGAGAGAAGCCTAAGCCTGGGCAATATTGGTTGAGGGTTTTTTCCTTTCTGCTGACCCAGTTCAGCAGGGTGAGGCATCTGAAGAAGCTTTAGTAAAACACAAAGCAACTCGGTTTTGACCTTTCAAAGATATAGATGCCTTTGGAAGTAGTTTTAACCAGGTATTTTAACCCACCAATACGGTCAGCATCACTTCCAAATGACATTCTCCAGTATTTACACTGCCAAATTACAGAGTCCATCATAGGAAGGAAGAGATTTATTGTTCAAGACCGGTACACCAAAACTCTTTTTGTTTTTAAATCGTGTGACTTGCAGGAGAACTATGAAAATCTTAGTTCCTGTCATAGCTTATTTCCCCCAGGTGTCATCTACCTACTTAAAATACAACTCTGAAGTAATTCTCAGGCCCAAACTCAACATTCCTTTTAGACTTCAAGGAGAAATCAGAGACCAGACTGCAGTGCCATAGCCCACTGATTTTCAACAGCTAATCAAGCTCAAAAACTCATTCTAAATGTAGGTTTTCCTCGAAACCTCTGACAGTCACAACAGCTGCTTTATTTTTATGCTGATCAGCCTTAACAAGAGAGTCAGTTGCTTTTTTTAAGAGGATTCAGAACAAATGTAAAAGAGGACTTTTATTACAGGCCCCACTAACCAGGTACTTCGCTCTTAATGAAGCACAGCTAACCTGGAGGCACCTGACCTATTCCTACTGACGTCTCCCCTAGGCAAGATTATCTCCTCGTGTTAAGCAATTTTACAGCTGGCATGTTGACATTTTAGCAGTCGTTAAGAACCATCCAGTTAGTTTAGAATGAAATTACTTGAAAAAGGAAACAAACAAACAAGACCCCAAAAAAAACCCAAACAAAAAAACAAACCAAAGAAAACAAAACAAACTCCTCAAACAAACAAACAAATATAAAAAACTCCACCAAAACCCAACCAACTGCAAACTAACAACAAGGACAGTAAAACACAGGCAGACAAGAATTACTGGGCTGGGCAGCAGGGTGTAACGTGCAGAACATGCTGTACCCCACACCCACCCATCCCGAAGCCCTTCCTCCTGCAGGAGCTCTCTCCAAAGTCCAACGCTGCTAACTCACGTGAGCAAGGGTTGGGAGGTCTGGTCCTCGGGCGTCCTTCGTGTCCTTTCAACTGCTCTCTCTTATCTGGCTGCTAAGAAACCACCCTACAAGCAAAGCCTAACAAATCCCAGGCACTTCATCTCACTTACACCACACAGCACTCTCTTGGCAGCCATAAAAGCATTAAGCTGACAAGCGATCTTGATAAATCAACTTGTAGCTTGGCCAAAAAGAAAAACCCAACAAAACAATTAGGAGCCTACCTGACACTCAAACACTCTAACTGAAGAAAAATAACAACAACGATAATAGTAATAATAAACACAAAAAGAATCCACAAACACCTGCCACCAATCCCAACTTGATAATGCAAACCATACAGCACAGCAGCTCCTGCATCAGTGAAAGGCAAGAGCAGAAGAGACACAAGAAATGATCTGTTCTTCAGTAATCCAGTCAAAGCACCCAGACTGCAAGCCCCGGGTTCCAGGGTAACACTGCACATTGGGTGACAAGTGGAACATAAATGAGGCTTATTGGTTGGGCTTTGCATCCCAACAGCAGGAGGAATTAGCACTGCATGAGGATGCTGGGCAGCAGTTGAAAGCAACTGCACACAAAGAGATGTAGGCAGCAAAGGTACAACGGGGGCAGTAAACACTGGCAGCAACAACTATGCTTGCCCAAGAAAATGCAGGTATATAGACTCACTTTGAAAAACATCTAAAAGGCTATTCTAAAAGAACCTCTCATGTACACACATGAAATTTCCCTAGACACTTGGTTGTGATGCTTTACTACCATTACTGTTAGAAAAGTTTTTCCCTAACATCCAACTCAGCTTTGTTTTCCAACAAAACAAACAATGATGCAAAGAAATCAGGCACCAGCAGACACAGAGCACACTATTTTTCACTGGTATCTTCTGACACATCAGAAAAGATATGGGGTTTGTTCACAGTCATTTCCGCCCTCTAGTTCTCTCAAAGAATGTTGTTTGTATACACAAAGCAGGGAGGAGCTCTAAAGTGCAAGAATTCAAGGGACCTCTGGACTTCTAGGCTTCATCCAGCAGAGGCCGAACGCAATGCATTTAGCCTCCATGGCAAAGGAGACTGAGAACCACACTTTCCCTTCACTGTGGATCCCGTTTGGATCACTTTTATCCAAATAACTCTACACACTCATCCAGAATCAGCCGAAGCTAGCTGGTCTCAGGTAAATGACACAGCTGAAGCAAGGGTGGTAGGTGGGACAGAAGAACATGCTACTAATTCACTTCACTCACAGTAACATTTCGATCGGCTCAGGTATGGCAACAAGGCATATGCCACCAAAGGGCAAGAGCTCTCAGACTTTCCCACAGCCTCAGCCTCCAGTATTAGAGATGCACTGCAACCCTTTAACTCGGAAGGCAGCAGCTCTGAGAAGCTCCCCATTAAAACACAGCCAGCAATTCCAGTAGCACATCTAGGCAAGAACTAACACCAGCTTCTACAGCTTTTCCACAACAGCATTTAACATGAAAGCTGGCACAGGATCAATCTGTCAACATACTACTTCTTCCAAGGTGCCAATACCCTTACTGCTCACCAAGCTCAGCACAAGTTAAACATATAAGCCAAAAGTCTACAGGGTCTAAGATTAGTGGAGGGGACATCAATTTGCCATTTGGTACTCAAACAGGAATAACAGATTTCAGTATGTATATCTATGCTTGGAAGCATCTGGCAAAGCCACTTAAAACCTATGGACCTTGAGGAGATGTGTTTTCTTGCAGCATTACTGCTCTCAAAAATAAAACACAAGTGCAAGAGTAAAGGACAAGTGGAGATCATAGCCCCAAAATCTTACCAAGAATAAAAAGAGCTATGCCATATCAGGGTCTTGAGGAACATGGTAAGTGCTCCTAGCACCTCAGCAGAGCACACAAATGGGACTTCAAATCACAGATAACGACTCCACTTCCTGGCCATGGAACCATTTGCACAGTATCAATCCCACCTAAAACTGCTCAAGCAGGAAACTTCACACTGCTACCAGATGAGGGACAAGGGCCAAAGACCAGTTCCTGGGAGCTGTCTCTGCAGGTTCATAAGCAAGAGTTCACAGTCAACAGATTTCTCTCTGGCAAACATTTGAAAATACAACTGATGTTCTCACTCAGACTGGGATTCTTTCTTATTTTCTTCTCTATTTCATTGTTCCTCCATCTTCTGAAAAAGCTACAGCTCCAGTGGCAGCGCTAACAGCAGGCCTAAAAGCCACACATGTTCAAGAAGCAGCAACAAACAAATGAAGAACAAGAACTTGTTCATAAAACAGCCCTAAAAACTAATTCATTGCTTCCCATTTCAAAGTCAGCATGTGCTCACATCAGGAGTGACCTCTGCATGTGGTACTTGCTGAGAAAAATAATACACAGAAAAAGCACAAGATGCTCCCTGCATCACTTAAAGACCTAAACCATAACGTCCTGCCTTCGGAGCGACAGCACAGTGACAGAGGATGCACAACGCAAAGTCTCTGAATCACTTCTTTGCTTCAGCCTTTACTGCTCAAGTCATCTGTCAAGAGTCAGTGACTCTGGAGATACCAGGGGAAAAAAAAAAAAAAAAGCAGCAAAAACAAGGAAGAAAGACTTTGCCTTGGTTGAGGAGGATCGAGTTAGAGACCAATTAAATAAACCAGGTATCAACAAGTGCATGGGTCCAGATGGGATGGAACCATGAGTGCTGAGGAAGCTGGCAGAAGTCATTGCTGGCCCACTCTCCGTCATCTTTGAAAGGTACTGGAGGACAGAAAGAACACCAACGTTGCTCCAGTCTTTCAAAGATGGCAAGAAAGAAGGCCCCGGAAACTGCAGGCCAGTCAGCCTGACCTCCATCCCCAGGGAAGATTATGGAACAGCTTGTTCTGGGCATCATCTCAAAGCAGGTGGAGTGAAAAAACAAATAAGCTCTCAGTAGTCAATATGGATTCACCAAGGGGAAGTCACGTCTGACTAATGCGGTAGGCTTCTATGAGGGTATGACGGGGCAGACAGATGATAGGAAGGCAGTGGCTGTTGTCTATCTTGACTTCAGCAAGATCTTTCAATACCACCTTCCACAGCCTCCTCATAAGCAAGCATAGGAAGTGTGGGTTAGATGAATGGACAGTGGGGTGAATTAAAACTGGCTGGAAGATAGAGCTCAGAGGGCTGTGGGCAGTGGCACAGAGCCTAGTTGGAGGTCTGGGTCTAGTCCTGTTCAATCAGCGACCTGGATGAAGGGATAGAATGTACCATCAGCAGCTTTGCTGATGACATGGAACTAGGAGGAGTGGCTGACACACCAGAAGGCTGTGCTGCCATCCACCTGGATACACTGGAGATTTGGGCAGTGAGTAACCTTACGAAGTTCTATAAAGGCAAGTGTAGGGTACTGCACCTAGGGAGGAATAAGCCCATGAATCAGTACAGGTCAGGGGCTGACCTGCTGGAAAGCAGCTCTGTGGAAAAAGACTTGGGGGTCCTGGTGGACAACAGAATGACCGTCATCCAGCAATGTGCCCTTGTGGTCAGAAGGCAAATGGCAACCTGGGGTGCATCAAGAAGAATGTAGTTAAGTGGCTTGAAGGAGGTTCTCTTTCCTCTCTACTCTGCCCTGGTGAGGCCTCATCTGGAATACTGTGTGCAGTTCAGGGCTCCCAGGACAGAGAACTGCTTAAGAGGGCACAACAAAGGACTAAAAAGATGATTAAAGGACTAGAACATCTCTGTTATGGGATGTCTTGGGGCTTTTTAGTCTAGGGAACAGAAGACAGAGAGGGGGGCTTATCAATGCCTGTAAATACTTAAAAGGGTCATTTGCCAGGAGAATGAGACCTGTCTTTTTTTTCCAGTGGTGCCCAATAACAGAACAAGAGGTAATGGGCACAGACCTGAACACAGAAATTTTGGCCTAAACATGAAAACACATGCAGTTAATTCAGAAAAGGAGTTTGCTTGCATGTATTATAGCAAAAATCAAGCTGAATTTTCTAAGCAGAAAACCTTACTGTAGCTGCACAGACAAGAGCATGCACCTTAGCACACAAAAGCACCAAGATAGCTCTCCCAAGGCCAATACCAAAACTGCTAAGAAGACTCTTTCAACTGATTGCTGTCAAGTTTTCTCCCAAGAGTCACTGAGCTTGCCCTGCTGTTGTTGCACATGGTATTGCAATATTCACCACTCCCCGGGCTGAGCTGACTGACTTAGAAACGAAGGAGGTTTTCTTTCCAGCAATATGATAAAGGGACTTGTGCTGCCCACAGCAAATGTGAAATGAGTGCTAGACATTCCAAGCAGGACACTGCTCTTGGGAGCCTTGACAGCAACGGCATGGTATCCTGTGAGACTCTCAAGAGCTACAGGCTGGATAGAACGAGTATATACACAGAACAGAACAAATATATAAAGCTCAATTAGTTGCTAACTTTCTGCTTCCAGGAAGCTGAATCAAAAGGGGACTCCCATGAGAAACATCTACCATAAATCCCATTATGAACAGTTGGACCCCCGCTATGAAGTTCAGCTCCTACTCTTTAAAAGTCTGGGTAAATTCTACATCCAAGTACCAGAAAATTGAAATGCAATTTCTTTCCAGTCATCACATTCTGTAGCAGAAAAACACTTCCCCTTCTTTACAAACTGCTTTGATTATGAGCACTACATAACATCTAGGGACATTTGGTGGCAGTGAAAGATCTCACAGCAAAGCTACCATTAAATCTTTGCTGAGAAACAGGGCAAGACATCTGTTGTACATTGTCTTTGAAACAATTAACTGATTTGTGCATTACCAATATAAAAATTAACTTTATTCTACTGTGAGAAAGTTTGGAAAAAGTGGAAGTCTTCAGTAATCTTAAAAAAAAAAAAAGAAGGCAAGATTAGGCCAGACAAAGAGCCAGTTCCCACAAAAGGCATGATGGAGTTGTGCCAAATGCTTCTAAGAACAGAGCATTTTTTGGTTATTTGGAGCCAAATTTCTTATGCCTTCATTCTCTCTTTATGGGTATTAATAAGATTTCCACATAAATCTTTCTCTACTTAGTCATCTTCACCACTGTCAGACTTCAGAATGCTGCGTGAGGAAGGACTGCCAACACAAATGTTTGTGATGTCACACCATCACTCCAGCCCTCTCTCGGAACAAACAGTCCTGGAAGGTGAAAGGCCACTACAGCAGTCTATGGAAAGCAACAGCTTGTATTTATATTTACACACACACACACACATATATATATAAAATTAGAATGTAGAGACTCCAAAAAGGGGAGAGAGGGGAAACAAAAATGGCAATCAAGTAAATGTCTTTCTTGCTTTAGTGTTAACAAATGAAAAAACAGGAAGCATCACTCTCCAACTAATGCACCTTCCCAAGACAGTCTTCACACGTTAACCAGAAATTCCACCTGTGCTTATGCGAAAGAAAGGGGGAACAAGAAACCTTCCTGGACTCTTTTTCTATTCATTTCACAACCTCTTTGCGTTCATATCACACAGTGTGACCAAAGCACATCTGTCATTGACATATGACATGCAAATTCTCTCCAAGGCACCAGTGAATTTTTTCATTCAGACTTTTTCACTTGGGGCCAGGTACCTCTATCATCTCTTGAAATCAGAGATAGCATCTCCATAGACTCAAATTTATGTATGCTGATCTCTGGCTCAGCAAACAAACATTCACTCCCCTGAAACAAATCAAACCAAAAACAAATGAACAAAGCAAAGTTAATTTGGTTGAAGGGAAAGTGAGCTAAGGGGGGAAAAAACATATCACCAGGCAAAATGCTTCTTGGGCATCAGAGTCTGGAACAAATTCACCCTTCTCAAACAAGGAAGCGGAATCAAGTGTCCAAAGTGAAGCCCTAATTTTCTTGCCCTGTCTTTCATGAGAGAGGAAAAAGCTGTCAGATTTGCTGGGTGAGAAGACAGGGAACGACATAGGAATAATCAACTCGTTGATGAAAACATTCCTAGATCAAAAAGGAACATTTGATCATTTATCACATCTCAGAATAGTAGAAACAAGAAGTTGTTAAAGCATGTGGAAATCCATTATCATGACATTTCTCTCGAGTTTGCTTATTATTAAATAAACACTTGGGGAAAAAAAACGTAACACCTACATCTAGGAAGTTAGATACATAACATTTCATTAAAAACATCTGAGACTGCAAATTCAGGCATTCAGAAGACAGCATATGATATAATTACACTTACAAACACTCTTAGATAGCAATCCATTAAGATCGCAAGAAAGATAGAAAGCACCTTTCTAGGCTATCAAGTTCCTGCCTAAAGTTCTCATCTCCTTAACCCGCTATTATGAATGATTAAGACAATGATTGTTACTTTTATCTCAGTTCTAAAAGCCCTAACCAAATAAAAGACCAAGAATCCCCTAGGTCAAGTTCTCATAAGTGCACTGAGTGACTGCAAAGGAAGTTGTTTTGTCACTGCTCCCACCAGCTGAGGATTTGGGATGAGTTTAAGTCCCTATGTGTACATTTTGCAATATACTGAGTTCAGTTTAAAAAAAAACAAGCCTCTCAGCATCATGTTTCCACTTTGAGATGGGACAATATATAAAGCAAATCACAACACAAAATAAAATAAGCACATATTTGCAGCCACAAATTCTCTTCCATTAAGAAGTTGTTCTAACTCATAGCCAAGAATTTTTGTCTGTTTTGATCACAAATCAGCTGCAGTTTCCAAAAGGTTAATAACATCTAAAGATCTACACATGACAGCACATCCATTCTGGGGTTCCAAAGAGTCTGCTCGCGTGGCAGATGACAGCCCAAGACAAGGAACCCTAAGGTTAATCTTAAGGATCTACTGCCTACGTCTAATAAAAAAGGAAAACAAAACCCTGTACCTAAGGACGATGGCAGCTAGCATACTGGAAGGAAAACCCCTTCATCCATGCCTGAGCCGCAAGCACACGCCATCTATCGCAACCGAGTAAGAACAGTCACGTGTTTTTAGGCCAGAGTTGTACAACACAGCAAAACAAGAACACTGAAATGAAGAGTGGACAGACTTAAGAGGCAGAAGGTACTATCTTTAGTACCTCACTTAAAGATGGAACACTTGGATTTGCCATCTCTGTGTCACCACATCGCATGTATCCGGAGAAGTAGGTTTAGATGTCCTTAAGTTCAGTTAAGCTCCAGTGCATAGTATTTCCTATTAGCTGGCTCTGACTTCAAAGGTGCCTTGCCAAGAGGAAGCAATAGGCTTGGATCCTCAAGTGGAATTTAAGCTGGAATATGTGCTTCAGTGCTGGCACCCCTGTCCATCTAATTGTTGCATGATTATCCCATGCTCCTCTATTACACTGCTTGACACAAGGCAAGCTTAGTAAGAATTAATGTTTTGTATTTTGCAACCTGGAAGCCAGTTTCAGTGTCACACAGACAACATTCCTCTTTGCCACTGAACAGGTTTCTGAATATGGGCTCTGTAATGAGGCACATACAGAGCAAATACTGCCTAAAACAATCAAATGGTGCACAGTGATAGACCTGCCTGCTTCTGTGCAGTACTAAATGTGTTTTCTTCTCTGAAAGTCAGGGGAAAGACAAACGCTCTGCAATTCTGAGCAAAAGTCTCCTACTGAAAAGGGTAGGGATCCCCTTCCACCCTTTACCCACTTTTAACTTCTGAATCTCTCTCAGTCTTCCTCGCAGCTCCACTCCTCACAAGCACATAGGAAGTACAGCATTAAATCCTTTAATAGAAAATGTTTATTCATTTGCAGTTTTGTGTAATCAGTAGACAATTAGGGATGCATTTAAGAATGGCACTTGCATATGAATTAAGCCGGCCTCAAAAAGACTCCCGAAAGCAAACAAACCCACTTCAGTAATGGCATATGAATTTTGGTGCAACATTTCAACTGGTAGAGAACTCAGAATCCGCAGAAATGCACTTAATTTCAGGGAACTATCATAAGGAATATTTTTTCAGAATTATCTCAAAAAATATTAAGCAGCCCAGGCCATCCCTGGTAACAGGTACACAGCAGCAATAACAAATCTATCACATGTAGCAGAGGAAATTCTACCAGCTGAAGCTCATCCTTGTCCGTAAAATCTCCAGTAGTCTATTCCAACAGGCCTTACCACATCTCTAACCAGCCAGAGCTCCACACTGAACAAATCCCCATTTATGCTCATCAGAAGAATACTGTCTCAGGCTGCACAGGAACCTTTATCAACCCCCCTGCCCAGTTAGTCCCAAGCTTCATGTCACAGCTAGTGGTTAAGTCAGTTTAGGCACCAGAAATACCATGTCAAGCACATATATTGCTTTGCACTTCTAGAGTGGAGTTGTAACACCAAGTCCCAGCTTGAACAGATGCCCTGCTAAGAGTCAAGTATTCATTTTTTGATCAAAACCACTATGCAAGTATTTACAAACAAAACCAGAACACTTCTGATGGTCAAATCAAGAAAGAGTAAGATTAGAACTGTAACAGCATGAAAGTCAAGCAACGGCTACTGTTGCTATCACCTTAAGAAACAAGCTTGCCTATGGAGGCATCGGGAAGTATTGAACTATCCTGAAAGAACAGTGACATACGTAACTCAGGTTGCAGACTGTGACGTCTGAGACAAAGAATTCCATCCCTCCAGGCTACACAATGCTGATCTGAGTGCGTATATATGCACACACACGTGGATACGCGCATGTAAAGATACGTGTACGCGTGTGCATCCATCTGTAAAAACATGCTACAAGGTGTCAGGTCACGTTTCAAGTAGCACAACCAATATTAGTTTTTAATAACTCCATTTAAAACAAGAAAGAAAATGGTTAGCTGTTAAAGAAAAGCTCTCTGCAGATTTGTGTATGGGAACACAACTTCCTTCCACACGAATGACTGCACTGAAAGGATCAGCCGGGAGGACTGACCACTCTCAAGTCAGTGGAGGTGGTGAGGAGATTATCAGTAATCATTACAAAAAGAATACAGGAAAATACCATTTTTAACAAACCTTGACTTGCACAATCTAAGTTTTGAAATGCCACTGCACAACCTTCAGAAGTGAAAGGCAGGCATTCATTATCTCACAAGGGTAACATGGAAAAGTTGTGTTAGCACAAGTATTCCTGTAAGAGACTCAAACTAAAACTCCAGCCACATGTAAAATATCTTACCAGTTATCATGCAACTAGAAATACACCCAAACATACTTAGGTTACTTATCAGTACAAGGTACAGTGACCAGACCTTGTCAAATGTATCCTGTGGTTAGCATCACCAGCAAAACTAAAGAGGAGTCTGCAACTGAGAACATTACCAGCATCCAACACTTTTTTTGCCACTCACTAGTTAGTATCAGGAGAAAGATTTCAGTATTACAAATACAGAAATAGCACTGTGTGCACTGCATGTGGTAGCAATGAAGAACAGTCTGATCCACAAGGAAACTCATCTGAGACTTGTTAAACTTTAGCAGACTACAATCAGAAAAAGACAGAATTTCAAAAGCATTTGAAACAGCATTAATGGAGTCAAGGATGGAGAGCATATAAGGGAAAGCTGTGTAGTCCTTCTCAATCTGCACTTCCGCATGGAGGTCTGCATCCTTCTACAGCTGTCACTTCGAGTGACACAGACAAGGCACAGTTTTACAAGTTTTAGCCTGCAAGCTTAGGTGAACATATCTAGATTACTGCTGACAGAAGTGCAGAAAAAAATTTGCCTGGGTGTAGCTTCTCAACCCATGTATCATTCTTCCTAGCTGCCTTCATTCACTGCTGTTCTGACAGCAAACAAATGCTCCTGAGAGTGCCTGTGCAGGCTATCACCGGAGTGGCCTCACTGCCAGCACAGGGCAGAGTCCACCACTTCAGCCTCTTCAGAAAACCCCATATTGTCCTTTTAAGGTAAATGTGAAGTGTATTTTTTTTCCTAAGTCCCAATCTAACAAAAGAGTTAGCAAAACTTATTAATGTTCTGCCTATGCTGCTTGACATCAAACACAAACATACCTCTGTTAAGTTAAAACCATACAGCAAAAGTAAGTGCAGGAGACTAACAGATACTTCAGGGTGAGAAATAACTCTTGGTTACAGCTGCTGCCTCAGCTGCAAGTCCAGCACACAGAGATGCTGGCAAGGTATCAGCAAGCTGCTGGGAGTGCAATAGCTTAAAAAATAGTTAACCTTCAGAATCCAGACACTCAGTTCTTTCCCCTTCCAGAATTTGTTTCACCATCATGCTTATGGACACAACTAAACATCAGGATGCTGCTCAAAAGAAGAGCTAAACCTCATTTTCGAGGTTTAGCAATAGTTGTTTCCCTAGGTTACTATCCTTTACACCCACAGAGAAATCAGTCTGCAAGCTTATTCAAAGAAACAGGAAGTTTCTTTGAAGTGAACAATAAACACTCATCAGTGCCTCGATCCTCAAGACACGGCAAGTGATACAGCTTTCCAGCAAGCGTCGTCATATTGACATCTCGCATAGCTTTTATTCCTGAGAGGACTAACCAGTCTAAGAGAAACGGCTGCTTTCTAAACCATCACCGAGGGCTGCCTCAGCAGTTCAGCAACCACCAGAAAAGCATCCTGAGTATAGCTGAAAAGTATCGCTCCTTTCAGAGTTACACAGACAAAAATCCCATCTAAGAAAAATAAAAACTGCAGAACCTAATCTCATTTTTAAAATTCAAACCAAAGCACTATTAAAAGTCAATTTAAGCAACCTACAAAACACACAATGCAAAATAGTCACTTTTAACCCCACGTATCTCACTGGCAGGTTAGGGGTGCTAAACAAGGAGACCTCAGCTAACTTCTGAACATTTCTGATACAGAGAAGCTTCCAGCCTTGTGCAGGGGGAGAGGAGAGTCTTTAGCCACCCTGGTACTCACAACTCTCTTCTCTGTAATTCTTTCCAGTACATAACAGCAGTAAAAATATGAGCAGAGTCACAGAGCAACAGGTCTCGGGCAGGGGACACTTCAGATAAAAGAGCTGTCCCTCTAGAACTGGGGAGCCCAGAACTGGACACAATACTCCAGATAAGGCTTCACCAGGGCAGAGAGAACCTCACTCTGCTGCTGGCCGCATTCTTTGCAATGCACCCCAGGAGACCATTGGCCACAAGAGTACATTGCAGATGAGCTTCTTGTCCATCAGGCCTCGCAGAGCTGCTTTCCAGCAGGTGGGCCCCTGACCTGTACTGACGCATGGGCTCGCTCCTCCCCAGGTGCAGGGCGCTCGCATTCCTGGCTTCTGGACAGATGTGGAAGCAGCTGCTGCTTTACGCAGCTCTGCAGCTCTGCTCGTAAGGGGCTGTTTGAAGGCCCAAACCAGTGACTGCTCTGATGGCACACCTGTGACAGCTTAGGCTGGGGAAGCTCACCCTCCTTTACGGCTGCCCGCTCTGCTAAAGGCGAAACGCCTCTGCCGCGGGGGCGCACCGGCGCGAAGGGCGCAGGCCAGCGGCAGCTCGGAGAATGCCTACCGGAGGCGCGGCCGAGGCCCGTTAAGTACCACGGACAAACTTCGCCGGTTACGCCGCCGCCGGGCTCCGGAGCCGCGCGCCGCAGCGCAGGGCCGCTCGTGCCCTCTAGGGGCCCGGGCCCGCCAGCGCACGCGCCGGAACGAGCCGCCCCCGCCGCGGGGCAGCCGCGCGCGCCCGGCCCCGGCCCCGCTGCACCACCAGCAGCAGCACCACCACCAGCAGCAGCAGCAGCACCACCACCAGCAGCACCACCACCAGCAGCACCACCAGCAGCAGCAGCACCACCACCACCACCAGCAGCACCACCACCACCAGCAGCAGCACCACCACCACCAGCAGCAGCAGCACCACCACCAGCAGCAGCAGCAGCACCACCACCACCAGCAGCAGCAGCACCACCACCACCAGCAGCAGCACCACCACCAATAATGGCACTAATGGCACCCTAGCGGTTACGCAGCCACGCGGCGCGGGGAACGGACTCTCCGTTAAGAAGGAAAACTGGACAGAGGGGCACCGCACGGCTTCCTCTGGCAAGCTCACCGAGGGCCCAGCACCAGGTCAGGAAGAGAAAGCACGGGTACGCCCCAGGACATCACACGTAACTTCTCACTTCCCTTCTCCTGTTCCTGCAATCACTACCTTGATCCAGGGAACTCCTGATGCCACCGCAAGGCTTAGAGCAAGGAGAGTTGGGGAAAAAAGAGAAAAAAAACCAACAACAAACAAACTCAACACAACAAAAACCTGCAGAACTACACAGTGCGAAGGAAAGGAGTTTGTGCCTCAGTGGCGCGCTGGCTAACTCAAAAGACACCGTGAGGAAAGCGCTCGGTAACTCATCAAGAAACTTTCAAAGCGAGCAGAGAATGAAAAACGTGCACAAACTAAAACTCGACTTCCACTTTGCTATACGAGAGACTTGACGTTTATTTCTTTATCCATCAAGCAGTATTCTCTAAGTTGCACATCTCACATTAGGTTCTCTAAGCAAATCATAGCACCTGGCTCATAGCTTCAAAGCACAGTTCTTTTTACCCTCAAACCATGTAAGATGCAGTCCGCACACCCCCATTTTGAGCCCTGTGGTTTGCAGTCACTAGAATTTATCAACCTCTCCAGTTCCACGGTGGGATATGGAGGCTTTTTTATATTACTTTTTACAGAAAAAAAAAAAAAAAAAAAAAAAAAGCCCAAGCAATATTCCTTCAATTTGTAGAACACAGCGATGTCTCAGTCTCGCGAAGAAACGCTGGAATGCAAGCACAGTAACAGCAGATTAGGACAAATTCATACAAGTGTTGCAGTTAACATCCACAACATCATGTGTCACTGTTTTTCCCCTCCAACCCCCAACAAGCCTCTCAAAGCACATTTCATACACAGGGTCACTGTTCGGGCTGTTTATTTAATTAACATGACAACCCAGCGTACACAGGATTTCTTTCAGTTCCCCAGCGTTGCATTTTTCACACTTCAGGCAGAAAGAGCAGAAAGTCACCACTGTATTTTACTCTTTTTTTCCCTTCCAATATGCCACAATATACATTTCTAGATTTAACCAACTGACAAAAATAGATTCCAAAGCAATCATGAGATGCTGCCAGCGGCAGTTTTTACTTTTTTTTTTTTTTTTTTTTTTTTTTGGGGGGGGGGTGGGGGGAAGGAAAGAAAAAAGGGAAAAAATATCTAAGTAGAGCGAGTTTGCATAAATGAAGCCATGCAAAAGAAAGTAAAGCATTGCATCTGGAATCCCTGGGTGTTTTTTTCCTGGAGCATTACTTAAATATTTTACACAGTTGTGTTTCAGCAAGTCACCAGATGACATAACTCCTCAGCAGTGCTTTGCTTCTAGTGACCTAATTGGTAATGTCAGCAAATCTTATCAGAGTAATTACAGCTCAATAATGCTTACTAGCAGAGCAGGCAAATGGTATATAACACTGCATGCCTAATAGGGGACCATAACTTTGACACACCGAGTTCAGCATCTCATCTGCTTTCTCCCCTCCAACATCTTAAACGTCTGCATGCTGCACTCAAACCTCTCCTGTTTTCAGGCCTGAAGGCAGGATGCACACTATTAAAAACTGGTTACGAGCTACGGGTACATGTGTCCTGGTTTTAGGACGTAATGATGAAGAGCCGGGAAAGGGGGACACACCAACACATATCTGGCATTTGCAAAGCTCTCACTGTCAAATAATTAGAAGCACAAATAAAGCCTTCATTTTCTCCTGGGGAACACAAAACAAGACCAACAAATATCTTTCTTTTTCTCCTCTGTTTCTTAGATCTTGTCACTGAAAAGATATCTTTGACCATGTGAACGGTTACAGTATTGTCTCCTCGACCCCACTGACACTCAGCGATAACAATGGTCCTGTCTCACAACTTTCCCAGGCTACAGACTGGGAACAGGGCAGCAGCATCATCCAGAACCCCATAAAAAAATGGTCAAATCAAGACAAAACACACACAACACAACCTCGAGTGCTGCTGGAGACACAGGACTCTGGCACCGAAGTTACATATCCAAAAAAATATTACTCTTAAAAAGGATAAACAAGAAAGGAGAGATGTAACAACACAGACAAACTACCAGTGAGGCAAGGTGTTCTACTTCCCCAACTGCTCACCAAGAGGAAAAGAGCAAAGAAAGAGAACAGGAAGAAAACCTCTCTGCCCAGGAATTTGGACACGGAGCTGCCGGCCTGGCATCTGGAGACAGCAGAGTTGCAGGAGAAACTCCTCCAATCTGGTGCTACGTCTTGCATGGATTGTGGCTTTTCAGCAGGTCAAGACTCAGCAACTCGATAGTGCCTTCTTGTATGGGGTTGTGTCTCTCACTGATTTAGTAACTAGAAAATACTTCAGGCCCTCATGTATGCTGTACCTGTGACAGTCTACTGTCTAAGCAAGAAGATATCTAAAAAGCAAAGCACATCCAAGTACTTGCAGCAGCTGCTCCAGCTTATTTAACTTACACTCATAACAAATCCAAGTCAGCTGAAAGCTTCCCATTCCCCCCCAAACAAAGTAAACAACAAGCAAGGCTTAAAAGTATGATCAGGAGTCTTCAGAATGGTTTAAAATTGTTCACATCCATTGGAATACTTTTATCCACAAGGGCAAAACCATTCCTCTGGACTGCAGTATGTTAAGATTAACACATACAGATCAGAGGCATAAGCTCTAGAACACACATGCCATGTAATTTTAATGTGAAACACCACGACATGAAACATATTTCTGCACACACATATAGCCCTCCACCACAGCCTGCTCTCCTCACTTTTAGGGGAAAAAACGTTTGTGAAAAAGGGAAGAAAAAACTCCAAACACCATCACCCTGGCAGTACTTGTGCTTTTGCTAAAAAACCAAACAGACCGAAAAACCCCGCCCCGACAGCAACCTAGAAATCTCAAACAAACAAAACCAAAACTAACCAAACAAAGAAGCAAGCCACCAAAACAAACAACACAATTTGTTTGTTCCTTCACTTCCTATCCATCCATTCACAATTTCTCTCTGCAGCCCCTTTCAAATCTGGGTGAGTGAGCCCTCAAGGAGCGGAGCATCCTCAGCCAGCACTGATGAAATCACAAGGAGACAGCAGTCAGCTGGGAGCAGGATCAGGCTATTACAAAGCTCACATTTCCCAACAAGATCCACACATATGCCAAATTGGAAGCTTTCAATCCAAAGAATTTACTGAAGTTGAGAAAGAGAATATATACAAAAGTGAACTACCAAAAATGGAAAAATAAGTTAAAAAAAACTATTAAATAACACTTTTAGCAACAAAAGGAAGTGGTTGGATTTTGGATGGTGAATTGTTTTTTTTTTTTTTTCTTTTAAATACACCAGTTTTTCTTTTGAAATTCTTCTGGGAACTGATTATCAACTAAGAGGAGACATTTCCACTGAAGGAGTCATTTAGTGACATACGTATTTTCAGCTACTCCTACTGGCAGCAGAAACAAAAGTATACTTTTAAATAGTTTAATACCTCTGTCTGATGCTAGCTTGCAATTCCTACTACTGTCCTTTCTATCACAAGGCCACAGACATTCAATTTATATTTGACTAGGGAAAAGTTCTGATAGCAGCTGAGGTGTGGCTGAAAAAAACTCGGAAACTCCAGCTTTTGCAGAATTTGGTATCACGGATAGGAAGGGAATCACATTCTGGGAGGGGGAAGCTTAATTAAGGGCCCAGCAATAAGATAGATTACACAAGAGGCAATAGGAAACATCTCTAAAACTTCACCTTATGTTACTTAATAAATGAAAATATGCATTTCAAAGCCATAAAGTAGACCCTAATGAAAATTATTGGCAGCTCTCAGATGGATTAAGAAGCCATCTTTTGAACCAGAAACATTCAGGGCATGCTTTTTAAAAACAGGGGGTGAGAGAAAGCCTAGTTTTGTTTATAACACCTTCATCTCTATTTTTAACATGTTACATTTAAAAACTGTCCAAAAGAGAAACACTGACCTATGGTTTCTTTAAGTCTGCAGGGAGATGACTTTTGCTATAAACACAAACTGTATTTGCTCTAATAGAGTCCCCACTTCTCCTAGCATTTCTTCAAGGCCCTTACAGAGCTTTGTTTCAGCTTTTAAATCAATGTTAACATGACAGAAAAGTGGAAGATGACAGCTTTTAGGGAGGGAATTTCACACACACAGACACACTCTGCTGGAAAAAAAGCCAACCAAACACCCAGACAGTAAGACAGTCTCCCCAGGCTCGAAAGTAGTCATCCATTTCTAATCACCAGTGACGCAAGCAATAGCAGATCTCACTATTGATTGTGAGTGAGAACAAAAGAAAGAGAAATTTGCCAAAAATCTGCAGTGGGTAAACTGAACGGTTGCCAGATAACTCCAGCTCAGCTCTGCAGCTTGGAAACAGAAACCACTTGGGGCAAAGCTGACCAGTGTCACTAAGTAACACACCATTTGGGGGGGGGGTAAGAAGGATTCTACCTTGATACCCATCATCGGTTAAACATCTTGGTTATGTCCCTTGATACGAAAAAAGGGCACGATGCCAGACCAGCGAGCCCTGTATCTGAATTACTACATTTAGAGATGTTAGCTAAAAAGTTGCTTTTATTTAAAGTGTGAGAGCAAACACGAACAGTTTTAAAACCTTACAATTATTGTAAGAAATCACCAGAAATACTTAGCATCATCAAGTATGAAGAGTTTAGGCTTTTGTCTTAAGATGTTTTAGTTAGAAATTATTCTCACACCTTTTCCTCTCAGTTCCTGTTAAAGTCAGAACTGAATCAGCTTTCCACATTTTCACACCGTATTTGCCTGGACACTGTGGCAAATATTTATTTTATCCAAACAAAAACTCAATTTGTTGCAAAACAACACTCGAATATATTAGGTTGTCAGGCCCTCTTCTAAAAAGTGTCACAACCAACCACAAAAGGATGCAAGTAAACCATTTCGAGAAACAGACAAGCCATATGGTAGGATGCCATCACTTGGGAAATAGCTGCTTGTCCAGCAAGCAACCTGCAGGAAAACCTGTCCAGTAGCACACCTCAGCTGCCCACAGTGCACAGAGTAATTCTCAGTGCTAACTTAAAAAGAAAGCTTAACGCTATTTGTCACTTATTTCCCCCCAGGTTTCCCCTTCCGCTGCTCAGCAAGGGTTGTGCTGACTTTAAATGCACTCAAATTACGTTCAACCCATTGAACAATTCTTTTGTGGGGCAATCACAGATCTCAAAAAGCTTGACAAAATGCTTTGAGCAAAGAACTAAGCCGACCCTGTGTCCCTGGCATGGCTCTGTACTAAATATAATGGTGTTTGTTTCTTTTTTCCATGTTTTTTGAGGTGTGCATTTAAAAGACCACATTGCTGGTAAGAGGGTAAGCTCTCACTCATCCACTCAAATCACGGCCTCATAAAGGAAACAGAGTTGAGATAAACTGCCTGTGCCTCGTATCGGTTCCCACAACCACAGCAGAGTGGGGGCTATTGATTACACGCACAGAACAGCCTTGGGAAGGCAAAGTGCAAAGATGAGCACCGCGCCGTGTGGCCCAGCCACAGAGAACACGCTATCGCCCTGATAAGAGAATTCTCCCATCGAGGACAAGCTGCTTGGCTCACACACACACCACCCTTTAAAGCACGTTTAGTAGGGCTAGACTACCTTTCCAAGAAACTACAGGTTTGAAAACTAAGACTCCTAAGTGATGCTGGGAAAGCCTATGGCTGTGCTGAGAGCAGGTTCCCACCAGCTCGCAGAGCCAAACGGGTGCCATCCATATAATCTACCTCAACTGTCTGCCAGGCAGAAGCAAAGCAAGCACCGGTAGTATCTGTAAAAAAAAACCCGGAGCCACCCCCAACAACTCTCTCTCAGCCGCCCGCAGCCGGGGCAAGTCGGGCTCGGTGCGAAGCGCCCCGCTTTTTCCCCGGCTGCAGCCCCGTCCAAGGCAGCCACCCGGGGCACACCGAGCTGCGAGGAAAGTTCCGCACCGTGCCCAGCCCCTTCACGGGGCGCGACCGAGAAGGGTTACAGCTGCCCGTACCTCCGACAGCGGCACGCTGCCACCCGCCACTAGCAAAGTTTGGGACCCGTCCCACCCAGCCCCTGTCCTACCTGCTCCCGGGGGATGCAGGGAAGTGAGGTCCGCCGGTGGGTCTTGCTGCTGCCGGCCGACATCTCTGGAGAGATCATGGAGCTAGACCGCCGCCGCCGCCTTAGCACCGGGGCTTCGTCCGCGTTCGGGGGCGCGGCGGGAAGCTCCGCCAGCGGGGCGGCCCGCCGCGGGCACCAGAGCCGGTCAGCGTAGCCGGCCAGAAGGATGCCCAGCAACCCCAGCAGGTAGGCCAGGTAGGGCCGCCAGGACACCGGGACCCTTTCCAAAGCGACAAGAGACGTGGTCCTGGCCGCGCTAGTCACGGCGAGCATGAGGACGCCCTGCCTCAGCTTCAGCACCAGCCATGTCACGGCGGCCAGGCAGCTCAGCACCACCCCCGTGGCGGCGAGGGAGAGCAAGTGATCCTCCCCCGCCGCCAGCGCCGTCTGCGCCACCGCTTCCCCCCCGCAGCAGGCGGCCAGCAGCAGTACCGCCGTCCGCGGCCGTACGCCGCCGCGGAGCAGGTAGCGACCCGCGCAGAGAAAGACGCCGGCCAGGCCCAGGGGCACGGCCCCAGGGGGCAGCCAGCCCCAGCCCCGCGGCCCCGCGCAGCCCTGCGCCGCCAGTTCCTCGCCGCGCTCCCCCCGCACCAGCCTCACCACCAGGGCTAGCAGCACAGAGAGGGAGCCGGCGCACAGCGCCGAGGAAAGTTTCCGCCGGCGCCAGGTCTCCCGCGGCGGCGGCAGAGCGGCTCGCGAGCCCGTCCCCCCCCGCTGCGCCACCGCCCCGCTGCCGCCCCGCGGGGTGCAGGGCTGCCGCCCCGCCGGCGAGCAGCGGCTGCTGCGGCCCGAGCTCCACCGCTCACGGCCGGCCATGGCCTCGACGGGCACTTATTCCCCGCCGGCCAAGGGTCGGGAGCGACCCCTCCGGCGGCCGTCAGCGCCAGGCGGCCGGGGGGCAGCGGCGGGCCAGGGACGCTCCCCGCTGCAGCGCTGGCATTTCCTGCGGAGCTCGCCTTCTGCCCGGGAGCCCAGCGCAGCGCGGGAAGGGCTGGGGAGCGCCTCGCCTCCTCTGCGACCACCTCGGGCTGGGTGAAGAGATGTAGCTTTGTTTTTTTTAATGAAGTGCGAAAGAAGGAAAGACGCGAGGGAACGGTGAGAGAAGGGGAGGGGGCAGCGCGGGAGAGGCAGATGTACCACCTCAGAAGTGCTGCTTAATTTCTAGGCCATCACTGCTCTCGCAAGCGCTCCCGGCGGCGGTAAGCAGAGAGGGAAACAGGGAGGGGCGGTGCTGCCTGGCGAAGGGTCCGCGCCCAGCCCGCAGTTGTCCTGGTGCTCAGGGTCCTGACGGTGCCCTGTGTGCGCGGAGAAGGAGCCTTCCGCTCGCTGCGGGCAGCGAGGGAGGAGAAATGCACGCACACACACGCGAAAAATAAATGTTAAAAACGGTTTTTAAAAGCTCGTGAAGACATCGCAAATCAAAGGCTAGCGGAGCCGGGGGCCGAAGTTGCTAAGTCCTGCCTGGAGGGCGAGAAAGGGATCCGCGGGAGGGCCTTGAAGGAAGGCTGTTTAGGAAGAGCGCAAGAGAAAAGGATGAGAAGAAACGCTGAAAGCTGCTGGGATAACACTTGAATTTTGCACGGAAAAATCAAGCGAAAGAGCTTCTCAGCCGGCAGAGGAGGCTGCGAAAGCCCGAACAGAACAACAGACTAGAAAAGAGCGCCGGAGAGGGAGCGTTAGAAGCGGTAACGGAGCAGAAGGCTGAGGGGCAAGAGGGTGTTGCCGCTTTGAAAACGGCCGGACCGACGCCTAGAGAAGAGGGGCCCTGGCCGCGGAGCAGGCTCCACGTTCTGCAGCGGGGCGCGCCCGCTGCCCCCCATTTTACCGTCCCTCAGGAACTGGCGGTGCCACCCGGGCGGCGGAGCTCCCTGCCACCCGGAGCTGGCGGCCAAGGCGTAAATCCGCCCGGCAGGGAGGGGGTAATTACGAGGCCGTAAAAAAGTCAGAAAGATGGATGTTTGTGAATGATTATTAATAGTTTTTGTTGTTTTAATGGGAAGCTCAAACTGGAGTCCCAAAGCCAGCGGGCTGCAGTCTTCTGCAGCGGCATCGATCTCTAGAGTGCGGCTTCGTCCCAACCCCACTGCTCCCTTTCGCTAAACCTGTCTCACCCCAGAGGGCATCTCCTTCAGGGCTCTGCAGCTCAGACCCTGGCTTGCTGAAAATTGCTCTTTGGGCGACCTTACTCTTGAGTCTCAGGTCTCATCTGGGAGTATTTAGCATGTAATGTTACACATCACAGAAAAATACAAGCACCGGCTCTTAAGTTACAGAGCGTCAAAAGCCAGGAACTGAGCAGATTAGAGAACACATCCCCCCAGCTAGCCAGTTTGAGATGGATTTCTAACCTTTACATATTTATTGGTGCATCGATCAGGACACCATGCCTAGCCAGAGCTGAGTATCTGGTGTGGTAGTGTTAGTGCAGCATGTTTGGGATTTTTACTAGAAAATTATTGTAAAAACAGTATTAAAAAAAAAAACTGGCCTAACTCTTTTGGCAAATGAAATTCTTGGTCAGTTTTACATTTGGGGCTTGGTTTGAAAACATCTTAGATATGTCAAGTGAAGTTTGGCTCTGAGGAGTGAAAGCCTCCCGTTTCTTTTAAAGGTTAAGGGTCCAAATTAAGAACAGCTGGAAAGATTTGCACTTTAATCTGGTGAGACAGCAATCAGCAGGTTACCTTATGCACCTAAGCAAAACAGCTGGCTTCCATCTACACCAAGCATCAACACCCCAGAGGCAGAACCAAGGCCTGGATAGTAATAACTACAATTCCTAATTCCTTGTTCAGCTTTTTATAAACAAGGTGTCTCTTAGACACTTTTTAGTCTAAATGCATCAAAACAGAGTGCAAGTAAGTTGATACTGCAATACCGGATGACAAAGCATGCAACAGCTGTGCTTCAGATAGATCAGACCTTTGACCTAATACTGCCTACTAAATAGCATTCTCTTACATCTTTATCTCCACTTTGTTATCTTACACTTAGATTTACAGAAATGTTGACACTTCAAATACAGTCATAAAAATCAAAATAACTAAAATCAGGAATAATCACTCCCTGCTTGTATTTATTTGCTGCATGCCCCCTTTAATCGTCTATGTAGATCAAGCAGATCCTCTTTTAAGAGTTTTTTGGTGAGTGTTTCAGACTCAATACATGACTGAAACACGCTCACAAGCTCTGCAAAACCAGCACTGACAGCTAACACAAATGTGATCATCTCCAAATTTCCTAGAAGTACAGCTCAGACTCTCACCAACACATTCTGAGCACCAGGCTGTACACAGAGCAGCACATGGGAAGCTGAACTTAACTGTGATCTCTACCATGTGGGAGTTGGTAAAATTACTTCATATTTCTGCAATGTAATAGTCTCTTACTTATCTACTAATTACCCAAAGGGGTTTTAAGCATTTAAGTTGTGAAGTTCTTCAACAAAAAAGCATCAGTCATGTAATTTTGGTATCTTGATCAAAATCAATACCAGGTGGGAAAGTGTGGTCAATGATGAACCAAAGTGATTGTCACAGAAATGGAGAAATATTGACCATTTAGGAGGCTTCCCATGCAGAGACACACAGAAAGAAGCCAGGGGAGAAGTGTGTTGTATTAATTCCTCCTTCAGGATATTAACCTACCACACTGGGCTGTCTACAGATGATAGGGACCACTTAAATAGGATGCTGAATGTGTAGTTACAGTCACCTGCAAAGCCTGACTTCCTTCTCTAGTAATTCTAGAGGAGAAATTCTGGGGAGGCAAACTCGACTCCTACAAACACTGAACAGCTCAAGATTTCACTGAAGTTCTGGGGATGTTGGCTGAATCAGGTTCCTTTTGAGGAACAGACACCTATAATATAGCCCAAAATAAATGGAAACCATTGCAGACAGTAGAGTCATTGTGTAAATGTGAAATGTGCTGGAGCAATATTAGGCCTTCAGCAAAGAAACTGACATTTGCAGAAGATCGTGCCATAGTGAAAACCTAGCAATACCCTTCTGGTTTCCCTTGGGAATGCAACTCCTATGGTAAAGTTAGGCATTTCTTGGAGACTTCAAAGGAGACAAAGCAAGAAGTTTCATTGTTACTATCACAGAAAGAAGAAAATGAAGGTGAGCATCCAATTAGATAAGAAAGTCAGGTTTACCTGGATTAAAAAAAAAGGGTGGTTTGTCCTAGACAAAGAGCAGGAGATGTAAGGATATATCTAGGACAGATGACTATTCCCAAAGACAAAGTCTGCCTCAGAATCACTTCATCCTTAGCAATCACAGGTTCTGCTGCCATTTCTTGATAAAGCAACCTATCACTTCACCAAAGTTAAGAGATAAATTAGTGGAGAAGATTAAATGCCTCCCATTCGTTGCTCTGTCCAGTAGGCTGTATTCTTACCTAATCCACTCAAGGAACTTTTCATGAAGCAATCCATGCAGAGCATGGGATTTCTCTCCAAATGCAGAAGCTGTGTGTTCCCTGACCACTAAAGAAAGGAGGAAAGCTTTCATAATGGAATTGCTTAGTCCAGCTATACAGATCAGACTACTGCCATCTGTTTGATTTGTCCGCACTCCTTCACAGTCCTTTCTCTTACCACTGCAGGTTTATGGCAACACTAAGTGGGCCTGATCTGGTCTGGGAAAACACAATAAATATAGAATCACAGAATCATGGAATGGTTTAAATTGGAAGGGACCTCAAAGATCATTCAGTTCCAACCCCCCACCACAGGTAGGGACACATTCCACTAGAACAGGCTGCCCAAGGCCTCATCCATCCTGGCCTTGAACACCTCCAGGGAGGGAGCATCCACAAGCTGTGCCAGTGTCTCACTGCCCTCACTGCAAAGAACCCTTTCCTAACATCTAGTTTCAATCTCCCCTCTGCCAGTTTAAACCCATTCCCCCTTGTCCTGTCATTACAAGACCTTGTCAATAGTCCCTCCCCAGCCTTCCTGTAGCACCCTTCAGATACTGGAAGGCCACTCCAAAGTCTCCTCCAAGCCTTCTCCAGGCTGCAGAGCCCCAACTCTCAGCCTGTCCTCATAGCAGAGCTGCTGCAGCCCTCTGAGCACCTTCATGGCCTACTCTGAACTGGCTCAAATAGTTCCATGTCCTTCTTGTGTTGGGGGCTCCAGAACTGCACACAGGACTCCAGGTGGGGTCTCAGGAGAGCAGAGCCAAGGGGCAAAATTCCCTCCCTTGCCCTGCTGGCCACTAGTTTACTGAAGTTATTTTTGCCTAATTTGCAAAATACACTGTCCTATAGCTGTCCATGGTGGTATTGTTCTGGACTTCATTTACACATTTCTTTGTTAGAACCTTAAATTCTTTTACAAACATTGAGGAATAGTTTCCATCACCTCTGTTTAAGTCTCCTAAATTGTCAGTGTAAAGGAGGATTTTTTTAATGGTGATGACCTGTAGGTTGCATGACAAATCTAAGGATGTTTGTCTACTGGAGTGCTTAATTTTAAACATAAGACTTTTTTGTGACTTCAGTGGCATCTCACAAAGAATATCACACAAGACTCAATTTAAAAGTTGTGCAGATTACACATTTGTCATGTAACACAGCAAGCGGTCACATTGTCACATAGCAGAAGATTTCAGCATGTGAGTTGTCTCATTGATTCAAGTATTTTGATAGTGAATATGGCATTGAAACCTATTTACCATATGAATTAGAATGATCTTTATATCATTTTTCAGAAGAGAAATAGTGAATAATGTTATTTTGAGGTTGAGTGCAGGCATGCTCACAACACTCATGCTGCCATCTGCTTCATTTGTTTCACAGTTTCAAGGTTTTCTTCATAACAGGGTGACTGAGGTATGCAGCCAACAAAACCCAAGTCCTACAGTGTGCAGAGCACCTATTTGATGACAAATACCTTCATCCAACTTATTCATTCATTAAAATTTCCATTACCTTTCATTGTGTGTGGAGAAAGAATTCCGATTCCTGCCCTAGAAGAACAATGAAAATATTCATGCATTGTAGTGACTGGGCTAGGATTCAGATTCTGCCGAAGTAAGAAGCGAGCTTTTCAGTTTTTGACAGTCTATTATATTTTCATTAGAGACACTTAAGAAAGTACAGCCTTTCTATTTCAAAATAAGAAGTACTCATAAATGAATTCATTACTTTTAGCTTACTAGAAAGGCCATTCTGTAGAGAAAGGAAAATTCTGAATTTGGAAGCAAAGAGCATGACTGCAGCCTTTTGTAGAGCACTTTAGGGGAAAGGGGCTTGGGGGGCCTGGCAGACAGAAGAGTGAGCATGAGCCTGCAATATGCCCTGGTGGCCAAAAAGGCCAGTGGCATCCTGGGGCTAGCATGTCGAGAGATGCTCTTCTCCCCCTCTACTCTGCCCTAATGGGGCCACTTCTAGAATATTATGTCCAGTTCTGGGCCCCTCAGTTCAAGAAAGACCTCAGGGAACTGCTTGAAAGAGACAAGATGGCACAGAGCCACAAAGATGATGAAGGGAATGGAACATCTTCCTGCTGAAGAAAGGCTGAGGGAGCTGGGGCTCTTTAGCTTGGAGGAGAGGAGCCTGAGGGGTCACCTTGGCCATGTTCATAAAGATGTGCAGGGCAGTGTCACAGGGACAGAGTCAGGCACTGTCCAGTGATCAGACCAGTGGCAGTGGGTGCAAGCTGGAGCAGAGGAGCTTCCATGTGAACATAAGGAAAATTCTTTTTCACTGTGGGGTTGACAGAGCCCTGAAACAGGCTGCCCAGAGAGGTCGTGACGTCTCTTTCACTGGAGACATTCCAGACCTGCCTGGATGTGTTTCCGTGTGACCTACTCTAGGTGATCCTGCTCTGGCAGGGGGGTTGGACTGGATGATCTTTCCAGGTTCCTTCCAACCCCTAAAATCCTGTGCTCTTTTGTAGCTTTCATATATTACCTTTTGCCTGGGCATCTTTTGTCGATACCCATACACCAAACAGTAAGCTCTGCTTAATTCCCAGTGAGGGCAGCCCAGCCTGGCCTCAGACTGCTGCTTGCAAAGGCTAGGTTGATGTATAGAGGCACTTCTTCCCTATTTTAAACACACACCTCCCCCTCGTTTTAACTGCAAGGTAGTCATGGGATGTTCATCACTGACACATCATTTTAACAGCTATTAAAAACACATTTTTTAAAATGGCATCTGTGAAGGGAAAGTAGATTTCATGGAGTGATACCATTTTATCATAACTGAGACTTTTCATTTTATATAGGATTTTAGTGCAATATCAACCATGATGCTAGTTTACAGGAAATTAACCACTCATGCTTATGCCTATGTACATAAACAATACCTTCAAAACAGTCTCCTAGGATAGGCATGCTTAGGCAGAGCTGTAAGAAAACAAAGGCAGCAGAAATCCTTCAAATGAGTTTAACCTGCTGGATCAACCCAGCATACTGCTGGGTCACGCTCAGATGGTTGTCAACCAACACCCATAGGTCCTTTTCTGCCAGGCAACTTTCCAGCCACTCTGCTCCAAGCATTGCACGGGGTTGGTGTGACCCCAGTGCAAAACCCAGCACTTAGCTTTGTTAAGCATTCTACCACAGACTTTGATCCAGCCTGTCCAGATCCCTCTGCAGAGCCTTCCTACCCTCAAGCAGATCAACTCTCCCACCCAATTCGGTGTCACCTGCAAACTTAGTGAGTGTGCACTCAGTTTCCCTGTCCAGATCACTGGTAAAGACATTAAAGCGAACTAGCCCCCACACTGAACATCGCTTGTGACCAGCTGCCAGCTCAATTCACTACCAGTCTTTGAGCCTGGCCAGCCAGTTCTTAACCCAGTGAATCACGAACCCATTCAAGTCACAGGCAGTCAGTTTCTCCAGCAAGATGCTGTGGCAAACACTGACAAAGGCTTTACTGAAGTCCAGATATACAATATCCACAGCCTTTCCCTTATCCAGTAGGCAGGTCACCTTGTTGTAGAAGGAGATCAGGTTCATAAAGTAGGACCTGTCCTCCATGAACCCATGCCGCCACCGGGTTGCCCTGCACGTGCTGCATAACAGCACACAAGGTGACCCCACTCCATGACCTTCCCCAGTGTGGAGGTGAGACTGACAGGTCTGCAGATACCTGGGCCCTCCCTCCAGTCCATTCTTTGACTCTCCATAGGATGGGGCATTACTTCCCACAGTCTTTTATTTCACTGTAGTATCCAGGCCCGTAAAGACCAAGCATTCTCTTGGACATTCTCTTCACCTACTTCCTACTTTTCTCCCCCTCTCCCCTCCATGCTTAAAAATACTTTGCACAAGATGCAAGAAGGTCACAAGTTTATCAAACACAAATTTCAATGCCGATGCTGAGCTTATGTCTCTAACATAACCTGTTTGTGACAGTCCTGGAAAGTGACCCTGAAAAACCCTCTGACATTTATTAGCAAGCAGTACAGGCTTTGATGCCAGTTCCATTTCATCTTGTGTCTCAGAGCTCTCACTACCAAAAATGCTAGCAAGCATCTGTTATTTTAAAATAGTTCTGTATGTACACTGGATTCTCTGCCCTTTTCCTCCCTGGTTTTCTGATTTGTAAGAGCATACACAACCTCCTAACAAGGACCCTAGGAAATGGGACAGGTATTTTCAAAGCATCTTTTCCTAGTGAGACAAACAAAATGCGTTTCAGCTTAAATAGCTGAGAAATAGAAATGTAGGCTGAAAGTTTTAGCTACTGTATTCCAAGCAAAATGTCCAACTGTCTCAGAGCAAAAGGATGCTAAGAATGAATGCTTGTCTGACTGATAAGCCAAAAAAGGGAAATCATTTCATGGAAATTATTCTCACTTGACACAAAGTTACAGTCTCCTTAATGACTTACCAGTGACAGTCTCCCTGTGAGTCACACTAGGAAGCCACTTACACAGTGGAAACGTGTAAAAGAAAAGTCTTCAAGCAGCAAGCAAGAAGCACAAGATCTTGAACTGTCAGAGGTCCAATTGCTGTACTTTGGTAGATAGCTAAAGATGTCAGTTGGATTTTCAAAGATACTGTTCCTCTTAGGAGGAACCCTATAGCAGCTACCCCTACAGTCATCTGCTTCCCATGTTACATCAGATGCCTACTGTTCACTTCTGGGCGTGTCTAAAAGTTGCCAGTGTATGCAGAGCTGAATTTTCCATGTCTAGCAGGATCCACAAGCACAGTTCCCCCCCACCTCTATGGTCTGAGGAACAGTATCCTAGAAGCATGCAGTAGGCATATGCAGTGGGTTCCCAAAATCACTAGCCACAAAATGCAGAACACTAGATAGCAAATTCTTCTAATTCTTCAACAGAGTGCTTTAAATTCTGGCCTGAGGAATACTTCATTAATCTTCCAAATTTTGTTGGTCAATCTGTTTCACTTCACATAAATAAGTCAAAAATATCTGTGATAAAAAGAGAAGCAATGAGTAAGATTCTGCAGCCCTGTGGCACGAACATTCACTGAGGGGCAGAGACACCTGGATCCCAGCCCCTGTTCCAAAGGCTAGTTTACACAAAATGTATAAAGTAAACGTTGAATATAAGACAAAAAGGTATTTAAAATATGTAAAACAGCCACTGGAGCAGGGACAGGTGTCCCTACAACCTTGTGAGCTTCCCTGCTTTCTAGAGTTGCCACCTTCTTTGCCTCTGTGAGCTGCACACCCAAGCCCTTATGGATCTGGAAGCCACAACACAGATCTATGCCTGTATACTGGGGATGGAGTGAGACAGGAACTCTCAACAGGAGCCAACTGTTGCACTTCAGGAATTTCACCGTCCCGTTACTGGATCACACTGCATTTGCCATGCAGCTGGGTCCTAGATCAATGGAGTAAGATCACATTCCGTAGCATGGGATGCCAGACTTCACAGATTACTCCACAACCCACTGCACTCAGCCACAGCACCAGAGCTAATCACACAAATAAGATACCTCTAGAAACTGTCCTTGACCTGCTCAAGAGCCATGCATAGTTCAGGATTTTGTAATCCTCTTCTCAAAGAGACATCTCTATTATTTTCTCCTGATTTAGAGAAGTTCTTCTTTGCCACATATCAATGATTAAAGCAAGTTGGTTTTCTTTAGTAGTATCTAGTGTATGTGTCAATGTTTTGTAGGCAATCATACTGTCTTTCAAAGCAAAGAATCCTTAATTATTTCCTGTATTTTGACCCCATTTCATGTTAGAGGGGAGGGCAGGGGTGTGAATGGCCTTCTCCACAGCTTCTACTATCGACTAGTGCTGAAGGCATGATACAAGAAGGTGTGAGAAGGGTCTGGGGGCAGGAAAAGGATTTGAACTCGGTTGACTGTACTTTTTATTCTATAACTTTTCAATGTAAAATCCAAAAGCCAACACCAAAGAAGGGAGAATAAGCCATGACTTGCTTTCACCCTTTTCCTTACACCCAGGTGTATTCCTTCTTTACTGGGCTGCTGCAGGATAATGTTTTCTTGCTCACCATCTGTTTGGCTTTGTACATCCCTTGTGTTGTAACTCCCTTCTAGGGATTTGGTCACAAGTGACTGAGATATTAATATATCAAAAATACTTGTAATTCCAAGATGATTTAAATACATACATTTTAATACTGTTTGGTTTTCAGATGTTTAAATACTATCTCCCTTACCACCACCAAAAGGAGCATGTGACACCATCCATTTCTAAGACTCCATTCTCCTGTGTAGTATCAGAACACTTACAGATATTATGTAATGTATGTGCACAGATTTTAACACTGAAAGACCTCATACCTGTTAATGACACACTAAAAAATCACATGTGCTCAAGAGGCTTGCAGGCTCACAGACACGGGAGCAAGACTTAGGCAACGTACAGATGGATTTAACCCAAATAAAATCAAGGGAACTGCATATTCCTGTCTCAAATATGAATTAAATCACACAGTCATTCATATCAATTCAAAACCACAAGCAACTTTGTGGAGGTTAATGGAATTCATTTTATAGCCAAACTAACTGCTTCAGTCTGTTTCCAGGTCTAATTCAGGAACCACATGGAGAGAGGCACAGAAAGATAAGAAGGCATTGCATGCCATTACTCACCATCTCTTCAGTCAAACCGTGCTGAGTTGAACAAGGAATGGGTCCTGGGTCCGATGGCATTCACAGGACAGAGCTCTTGGAAGAGACAGCGTGGACTGCCACAGCATCTGGCTCCCAGGGAACGCACGGAAAGATCTTCCCGGTGTCTTTGGCAGACGAAGACAGCAAGTAGTTGACTGGTGAGGAAGAACAGTGAATGAAGATAAATAAGTGCCTGAGAAGTGAAAGCCTGTTTTGAGAAAAGGGACAAAAAGTGAATAATGTAAGGACAGATGGTAAAGGCACAAGTGCTACAGATGTCCAAGATGCTGACATGCAGATTTCGATTGCAAGGCAAAGTCTTACATTTAGGAAGAGTTGGAGGTTTTGCCCTAGGTTTCATTACCTTATAATGTGTTGCTATTCCAGCTGGAGTTTTACCAACCAGATCCTTTCTTGGTATAAATTATCAAAATGTAAATGTATAGTAAATTATATGGCATGAGTTTACTACAGATATGTAGATGAACTTACACACTGTAGAGCTATGTTCTCAGAGAACCTGCCCTGCACTTTCCTGCACCTGCAGAGAGCTGTGAATGGGAGGATCGTTACAGGCATTGAGACTCTAAGCCACATGTTCCAGAAATTGAGACATTTCATCTTTGATTGGCTGTCCTCTAAAGGCAGGAAAAGGGAAAGGAAGGGTCCATGTTTGAGCTGGCATGTGCCACACAAATCCTTGCCTAGTCAGTGCCAGGCCTCTGGCACCGAGGCCGTTGTGCTCTTCACCTAGGGCTATTACCACAGACCAGGTGAATGCAAAGCCAGATACAGAAGTACAGGGCAGGCTGAAGTGCTAAAGGAAATATGGTTGTGAAATGGGAGTGCATGCAAAGGCTGTAAATATAGGTATGGCAGCAAGTGTTAATTCAAAGTTTGAGTCACAAAAAATCTATAATTCAGGCAAGACTCTCTTAAGGAATCACAGTTGTAAAGGTAGTGAATTAATCTGCTGACTAGAACTTGCTCCAGCTGCACATGCAGCTACACTGGCATGACTGAGTAACAGGAGCCTGAAAGTCTCCGAGAATGTTCAGAGTGACATTTGGGATAACAGGGGTGAATTTCAGACAGATCTTTCATATGTCCACTTGCTACTCTGTATTTTTGGCTCCAAGTGCACGCCAAGATCAAATTCCCAGACTTTCTCAGTGCCCCAGCAAATATTGTTAAACCCAGATTCGGAATGTTCCTAGAACAGACAAAGCACATTGCTGTGCGTGTCTGCTGTCACACTAACCTGCTCAGACAGCAGGTCGCTAACCAAGGGTGCTGTGCAGAGCCTTGCACAGCTTTGGAGCACGTTTTGTCACAAACAGTAAGGGAGGACAGGAATACATTCACAATGTCATTGCTTCTTCAAGAAGGGGAAGTAGTTAATTTGCAGGTGATACGAAGCAAAGTGGTGCGGTTGATAAGCCTGAAGGGTGGGTGTCATCCAGAGGGACTTAGAGAGGCTGGCGAGGAGACCTGAGGAGAATCTCATGAGGTTCAGTAAGGCAAAACATAAGGTCCTGCACCAAGGTTGGGACAATCCTCACTGTCAGTACAGGCTGGGGGACGATGGTGAGATTAAGAGCAGCTCTGAAGAAAAGGACTTCAGAGTTCTGGCGAATGAGAAGCTGGACATGAGCCAGCAGTGGGCACCTGCAGACCAGAAGGCCAGTGGCATCCTGGGCTGCATCTAAAAAACCATGGCGAGCAGGTACAGAGAAGTGATTCTGCTACTCTGCTTTGGCAAGACCTTACCTGGAGTATTGCATTCAGCCCTGCAGCCCTCAACGCAGGAAGGACAGGGACCTAACAGAGCAGGTCCAGAGAAGAGCCTCAAAAATGATCAGAGGGCTGCAACACCTCAGCTGTGAGGACAGGCTGAAGAAGCTGGGGTTGTTCAGCCTGGAGAGAGAACGCTCCAGGGAAACCTAACGGTGGCCTTCCAGGTACATGAAGGGAGCTTACAAGAAGGATGGAGAGAGATAGTTTGCAAAGGCCTGCAGTGGTAGGATGAGGGACAAGGGTATGTATAGGGAAAAATAAGTAAGTGAAAGAACTGAAGAAAGAGAAAGAGGAACTGTGAACCAAATTTACATATATTTAATGACATGATGATACTAACAGTTTCAGAACATTGTTTATGCTACTGTCTCCAGATTTTTCAGTTAAGGGTGAAAGACTACTTAAAGCTCTCTCTTGCAATATAATGTATTGAAAATCACTAATAAACAGTTAAAGCTCATTAAAGGAGAACATATATGCTGAATAAAGTAATTGCAATAAGAAGAAATATTTTTTTTACTGACATGTAAGATAACCTTAAACCACCTATGTATTGTCTACATAGCATCCCAGTACTTTCTGGAAATACACCCTACAGTTTTCAGAATCATTTAGGTTGGGAAAAAACTTCACAATCACAGAGTCCAACCATAAGCCTAAGACTGCCAAGTCCACCATTGAGACATGTCCCTAAGCACCACAGCTACACCTGTACAAGTATATATACTTTTGTATAAAGACACAAAAAGACATGTTCAGCCTGGAGAAGAGGAGGCTCGGGGGAGACCTTATTGCTCTCTACAACTACCTGAAAGGAGGTTGTAGCCAGATGGGGTTGGTCTCTTCTCCCACGCACCCAGTGACAGAATAAGAGGACACAGCCTCAGGCTGTGCCAGGGAAGGTTCAGACTGGATGTTAGGAAAAAGCTCTTCACAGAAAGAGTGATTGGCATTGGAATGGGCTGCCCACAGAAGTTGTGGAGTCACCATCTCCAGGGGAGACTGGATGAGGCAATTAGTGCCATGGTTTAGTTAATGAGAAGGTGTTAGGTTAGACTCAATGATCTCAAAAGTTTTTTCCAGCCTGGTTAATTCTGAGATCTGGACAGGCTGAGAGGTGGGTTAAACCAAACCCTGAGAAGTTCAGTAAGGACAAGTGCAAAGTCCTCCAGCTAGGGAGAAATAACAACAGGCACTAGTACAGGTTGGGGGCTGCCCAGTGGAAAGCGGCTCCGTGGGAAAAGACTTTGGAGTGCTGCTGGACAGCAAGTTCTGCATGGGCCAGCAATGTGCCCTTGTGGCCAAGAGAGCCAATGGCAGCTTGGGGTGCATCAGGAAAAGTGTGGCCAGCAGAGCTAGGGAGATTCTTCTCCCCCTCTACTCTGCCCTGCCAAGACCACACCTAGAATACTGTGTCCAGTTTTGAGCTCCCCAGTTCAAGAGAGACAGGGACCTGCTGGAGAGAGCTGCAGAGAACCACCAGGATGACTGGGGAGGACTTGAGCATCTCCCCTATGGAGAGAGACTGAGAGCCCTGGGGCCGTTTAGTCTGGATAAGAGAAGGCTGAGAGGGAATCTGATCAATGTATGCAAATATCTGAAGAGTGGGTGGCAAGTGGCTGGGGCCAATCTCTTTTTGGTGGTCAGCATCAATGAGACAAGGACAAATGGCTACAAACAGGAATACAGTAGGTTTCACCTCAACATGAGGAGGAACTTCTTTACAGTGAAGGTGACAGAGCCCTGGAGCAGGCTGCCCAGAGAGGCTGTGGAGTCTCCTTCTCTGGAGACTTTCAAAACCTGACTGGATGTGTTCCTGAGCAAACTACCCTGGGGGACCCTGCCTTAGCAGGGAGGTTGGACTCACTGACCTCTGGAGGTCCCTTCCAACCTCTAAAGTTCTGTGATACAATAAGGATAACCTAAAACAAGCTTCTAATTTCTGTTTCTTCTAACTGTTATTCCACACTTGTTGAAAAGTTTCAGATTTCCAAAGTTCCAGAATTTAGGCATCTTCAAGGAGGAAGGCAATTAGGCTTTCTCAGTTAAGCATATGATATTCTTCATTAAGCCAATGAAAGTCTCATTCACATACCCTCTGGCCCATTTTTTTTTCATCCTGCTGCCATTTAGCAGCATGGAATTATGCAAGCATTGTGCCTCCAATAGTGAACAAAGCTATTCTATAATTACTATTAAACAAACAAACGGAACAATACAAAATAGGGCAGTCAAAAGCCAAACACACTGCTGTGTGTAAATACTAGGTTACTATTCAAAATGTTAGTCCTTGGCTAAATAAAAAACTAGTTTGTTTTACTCTTCCCTGAGCAGCTGAGTCATGGGCACAAGCCCTGAAAGCCACCCAATTTTAGACTTTCAAGTCGATTTCTAACCTCCTTACACATTTTCCACCATCCTTAAATGACAGAAGTCCTTAGCTGTCACTGTTTTCAAAGAGCTTTTAACAGTTATCTCTGTTACCAGTCAGTAAGAACAGCATGTGTATAAGTAGCCCAAATTTTCTCAGAGTCACACTAAACATAGGCACTACATTTTAGTCATTCATACATCTTTTAGTTACTTTGTGGGCTTGCTTTTTTGAAAAACACATTAGCAGTTAGAAGAGTTTTCAAATTTAAGCTATTTTGGAACAGAGCAGGAAATTACATCTTGGTCATGGCAACGTACATGACAAATTGGTTTTACAGAATCACGGAAGGTACAGGGCTGGAAGGAACTTGGAAAGGTCATTACATGTTTCCATCACTCCTTTGTAATACTAGGGGGAGAGGAGGAGAGGAAGCTCTCAATGAAGGAAGGCAATTAACATAGCATGAGATTCAGCTGAATTAACACAGCATGAGATTTAGTTGAAATCCAATTTTCACCAGGAAAATCATTCTTCTGTTGAGAAAACAATCGGCTCTAGTGCTAAGCAAATGACATAAACTTTACACAAACTATTCAACCAGAATGAAGACTAAGATGACTGCTATAAATCATCTATAAAGTGGCAAGAATCTTCCAGTCATTTAGAAACAATTCTTACACTTTGGGGTTAGCATATCCTAGTGGGAATTTACCACTGGAATGATATGCAGATGCCAGGAATGCTAAGATTAGGCAGGCAGAGTCCCTGAGCAAGAACAACAGGGAATACAATTTATTATTGCATCTCATAGCCAAAGTTAGAAAGGCTTTTAAAAAGTTAATTTCCTATATATAGAGAGGCAGTTATAGCTTCTTTAAATTAGGAATATTCCCTGTGACTGGATTGTCCCCAGGAAAATCTGTAATTGTTCACCCTATATGTCTGTTATCATCTTCTCAGTGATGGAAAATGATTGGGCCACCTGCAATACTGTGTCCAGTTTTGGGCTCTCCAGTTCAAGAGTGACAGGGACCTGCTGGAAAGAGTTCAGTGGAGAGCCACGAGGATGACTGAGGAACTTGAGCATTTCCCCTATGGAGAGAGACTAAGAGCCCTGGGGCTGTTTAATCTGGAGGAGACCGAGAGGAGATCTAATCGATGTATGCAAGTATCTGAGGGGTGGCTGTCAAGTGGCTGGGGCCAACCTCTTTTTGGTGGTCAGCAGCAATAAGGAGCACTGGATACAAATTCAAACACAGAAGATTTCACCTTAACGTGAAGAGAAACTTCTGTACAGTGAGGGTGACAGAGCCCTGGAGCAGGCTGCCCAGAGAGGCTGTGGAGTCTCCTTCTCTGGAGGCTTTCAAAACCTGCCTGGATGCATTCCTGTGTGAACTACCCGAGGGGACCCTGCCTTGGCAGGGAGGTTGAACTCGCTGATCTCTGGACATCCTTTCCAGCTTCTAAGGTTGTGTGATTCTATGACCATACTTGATTAGGAAATGATCTAGGTTACCAAAACTCTTTCAGAAATCTGTTCAATCAGCAGCGTGATAGATAACGTAGGAAACAACAGCAAAAGGCAGAAGGATGATGTCTTAGTTCCTAAACACCTTTCAGCAAAACTATCTGAGCACAGAAAAAGCCAAGAGGCTTCTTGCTCTCGGGTAGTCAGAGAACCAGAGTCAAATCTTCACGTAGTAGTAAGAGTAACACAAAATGACTGTAGGGGAAATGCACTTCACATATATGTGTGTGTATACGTACATGTACACCTCCTGTACGAGAACTGAGTATACTGAAGGTGAGTTATATCAAGTGGAAGAGAAACCAAGCACTGTCATGTGGATTGGTTTCACGCACTTTTTGCTTGCTGAAGAGTCACAACTTTGGCTTTTCTTGGCTTCCCTTTAAGATAATTTTACTTTCTACAGCTATTTATTTCCTTTACCTTCCATCTGGCTATAAAATACTTATTTGGACAAGCGAGACACACTGCAGCTCACAGGTGTCCTGACACAGATCCCACCAGTGCTGGGTGTGAAGGCTATAATTACACAAAGGGTCACACATGAGCTTCCTAGAACAGGGTCAAAGGTCAGGAGTAGCTTTTACAATGCCTGGAGGGAATATACGTGTGCAAAGTGATTTCACATCTCTCTATCAGAAGACGTTTCCTTTGCTACCAGCACAGGCTGGATACATCACTTCTGCATAATGCAATTGGAACAACCAACCAACCCTCAAAAAAACCCAAGTAGTTTTGATGGAGCCATCAACAATGCAAGGAGAAGGCTGCAGAGCAGAACAGGTAAACAGCTCTCCTGAAAGGAAACAGTGCCAAAGGCACGGGAGGAGGAGGCAGAGCGGGAGAGGTGTGGCACCGAGAGGAAAGAAGAGGCAGAAGAGCAGCAGGAAGCAGCAGCCTCTAGGAGGGATTAGGTCACATGAAAGCCACTGCCACAGAACTCCCCTGTGAATATCAAGGCTCCTTGTCACTGGGAGACGTTATTTCTCTTCTCATTTGCGTCCTGAAACAGTATCCAAATCCACAAGCCCAGACAAGCAGATATAGTTTTTTTCTCGGTTTTTTTGTCCAGACATATTATTATATTTTGGATATTTGGATCAGAGCTTCCCAAATATACATAATTTCAAACACAAAGTTTTATTTCAAGCATAACTTCAACACATATAAAATTTGGGTTAACCAGTTGGAAGCTGAAACTCCAGTAATCTACATTTTTCATAACAACCTTTGTTACTTGGGTTCTAAGAGGATCAGCTAAAAGAATTATGTCCTTAGGAAAGAGTAACCACATTGTATTGCTGTCAGCTGCCAAACAGATGTCACCTGCCTCAAGCACCCACCAAGTTTTAGTGACCGTCAAGGTAAAGAGGCACCGGGTCTGGTTTGAGAGAGCAGTGCCCATGCCCGTGGAGCCTCACCGGGTTGCAGTTCACCTTCACAAGCCTGGCAGCCCTCTACCCCAGCAAGCAAGCTCCCAGGTCTGAGATTTCTGTCACAGAGAGGTAATGACTGGAATCACATAGCTCAGATGCCTATTGCAATTCTCCGCTGGCACTCCTCCGCAGGAAAAGTCGTGCTTTTTGTGGCTTTGGTTATCATTCCTCAGTGCTGCAGAAAGGCAGCTGTGTGCTGGCACGCAGACCCTGCAGCAGTCCAGCTCCTCACTGGTGTTAGCACACAATGCGTCAGGGTCGTGCTACGAAGTGAAGCTGCCTCATTAGCATCTCTCGACTGAAAATGGATAAAACTTAAAATGAATCCATCTGTTTTCAGTACTGCTTTGTTTATACTTTCTAATGCTGAGTTTTGGCAGGCCCAGGCACTATTTATTCATCACTGGTGTCACTTATCCATTCATCTAGCCACCGAGGTTTGAATAGGAGTGTTCACTTACTCGGGCACAATTTTCCCTTCATCTTTGTTTGTCCTTTTGGGTATAAGTGCCAAATACATATTTGAAAGTGAAATCCTGAGCAGCAGTCATGTGAAAGATTGGATGGGAAGGGAAAGGGAATAAGGTGTGTTTGATGGCATTCAAACTGTAGTTTCTGTCTACAGATCCCGCTTTTTGTTTTCTTATGTAATGATCTTTCTCCACTGTACTGGGAACCTCTCCCTTACGCTGGGAAAGAGCAAGCTGTCTTGGCACCTGTTTGCAATTTGCATTTTTGGCAGTGGTCTTTATTCTTAGACATATGCAAACCTCACCTGCGAGCTACAGAAAGGAATCCCTTTGAGACTCAAATCAAGGAAGAAGAGAATTCCGAGGTGGAGGGACACACATAGAAAAGAGCTGTTATCAAAAGACAAGCAAAAGAATAGTAAATGCAGTGTGCACACCGCATAATCTCTCCACAAAGACAGAGAATAGTAGTGGTGGGGAGCACTTGCTGAAAAAAAGCATTTCCAGAGAAGCTGATTATGCCTGTTCAGGACTTTAGTAATTTCCCAGGATATAGATGATGGTTTCAGTCATAGCCCTTAGAGGATGTCGAGAAAACATAGCTTAATTTTCTAATGAAAAATGTCTAAAAAGATTATGAGATTACAGAAGTGACAGCGAAAAGTCCTTCATTCACCAACTGCACGATGAAGCTTCTCCTTTCCCCCTGACAATCCTCACTATGCAGGAGTCACAAGGGACAAACTATTGTGGAAACATCAAAACGTTTTTAAAGAATATCTGTCGCATTTAGAAGTCATGAGGTCCTCATGAGGTGTTTGATTTGCAGTATAAGATGTCTGAGCCTAAATATTTGTCTAGATATAGCTGATATTTCAGCTTGCAGCATTGCACCTATTTCTGTGAATGCTTTAATGACTAGTCCAAATCTTTGCTAGAGCTGTAGTCCACCAATTCATTAATTTCTTCACACCATAAATTCCCTTGGAACTGAACCTCTGCTCACCACAGTGCCTCTACTGTTCTTGCTGGCAATGCAGTTGGGCAGGAATCCCTCAAGGGCCAATATCATTGTCAATAAATTCTATCATGCTCTGCAGAGGACGTGCTGTCTGTATGATAGTGTATATCAGACACGATGTGGGGACCAGGAGATTATGGCTGGCAAGAAAGAATACTCTTTGTTTTTAAGTAAACTTCTATTTATATAACCCCTACTTGAATCAGAAATTACTTCAAGGCTTCTGTGAAACTACAGCACTGATGCAGTTGCACAGATTCAGAAATGGAGCTTTTTATTATGCCTAAGTAGTTGCAACAGAATCATCTGATAGCTAATCAAGACATAAGGAATGCATTCATGTTTGAAAAAAAAATCACCAGAGGTACAAATGACTTAGCACAAAAGTGAGGTACACTTTTCATCCCTCAGCTGCCCTTGGCTCTCCCACAGCACACCCCTCTGTCAGCTCAGAACCACGGTTATTCTGGTGGTTGAAGATCTGCCTGTTCTATTTAATTCCCAACTAGACACTCTGTGGGTCAGATATAGCTTCTCCTTTTGAGAGAGAGCACCCACATTTTTCATTCAGCTAACTTCTGACTGTATCACTTCTCAAGGGTAAACTGAATTTCAGATCTGACAGACTCCCCACCTTCGTGCTCTGAGACTTTTCTGCACCTTTCTTAAGTCATTTTATTAAGTCTTTCAAATCTAAGTCAAGGAAAAACATGGTTTCTATGCTTTGCATTCTGACTTTTGTTTTCCCTCACACAGGTGGAGGGAAATATTTCCTTTCAAATGAACTCTAGAGACAATCTGGCTCTTTCTTCCTGCCAGCAGAAGCATCATTTTGACTGCACACAAGCAAAACTGGAAGATCACCTGCTCAGGCACACCAAGTAGGACCCACTTGCAGACATCTTTGTTTTGAAGGCAGTGGTGCACCAATGTATTATTAGGGTTCAGAATGCTAATATGCCCTTACCTTCATCCTCCCTTGTACTTTTTGCAGTCAGTTTGTATTTCAGCAGCATACCTCCTAAAACATCACAGATATGCATGTGGGAGCTCATTTTAAAATGGAATGGGACAAAAGGGTTGAGATCAGCATCATTCATCTGCTCTGGTTTTCTCATCTGGTTTGATCTCTAGAATAAATGCCAGTAACATTTAAACCAGTTCAAGCTATTTTCCAGATTCTTTTCTTGATGAGTGTGTATTCTGACTACTTCTGTTTGATATAGTACAGCTTTATCATGCAGGATAAATCTTCCTTAGCTGATGTCAGAAGTCCCACTCTGAAGTCACTGGAACTAATTGTGTGTGTAGAGTAAGCATGCTACAATACACATAATCCAAAGGTACTTAATAAACAGTAAGCTGTCCTACTTTTGGTAGAGTTGTCCTACTTTCCAGTCAGGCATATTGCTTTATTTCTCTTTATTAAATTGGCCAAATATTTTGCTTTTTGACATCATATCTTACTTTTCTTTCCTTGGGGGAAAATAAGGAAGATAAAGCATAGCGGGAACGTGTACAACAATTTTTGCAGGCTATGTAGGTGTTCCTTTCGTGTTTCTCTCTTATTTTGTTTGTCAATACTCAGCTCAGCCATGCCTTCCTTTTAAATAAACTCAAAGCAATTTATAGAAATGTATTAAGATGCATTAAGCTGAGGACAGGTACAGATATATATATATATATATATAAAAGCTTGATTTGTTACTGCAGGAAGGAAGGTTAAAGGATTTTCTTGTCATACTCATCAGCCGTCAAAATTGCTATGCTGTTCCTTTTAGTGCCTCTATTTTGTTTGTTGGTTGGTTTTAAAAGCTACAATGGCAGAGTAAAATGTTCACTGTGATGTCTACTGGGGGTTCGTACGTATATTTTAAGAGAGATACTGTAACTAATACACTAAAATGAAATTAACCAAGCCATAAATAGGGCAAAAAATATTAACTATTCACAGTTAATCACAAATGTTTTTATGTTCCAAAGCAGGCACATATCATGGATGAATTACATAAAGCACTTAAATTACTAGGAGCTGTGATGACAACAAGTTGTTGACAAAGTCATATGCATTTGATGAAGACTGAACAGGTTTGTCACTTCTCCCTGATACTCCACTTCTGTTCCTTTAATTTTGGATTCCTAAGTTTAGCTGCTTTCTAACCAAAATCCTTGTCTCGTTTTTCATCTCTACCTGGATGATGATTTTTTGTCATTTCTCTTTCACTCTGAACTGTGAGAGTTCTCTTAGCTGGCTGTTATGGAGATGAGGAGAACATAGAGGTAAGGACACTCACACTAATGCAGGACACTCAAATGTGTGTCCAGTGTAGAATTGTGGATCTGAAGCTAAGGGCTCACTGAAGCAAAGACCTGGCCTCTCAGAATCTAAGCCACCATCTCTTGAGACGTGACAGAAAGTTGCTACAAACAGAGGAAGGAAGGAGTCTGTGATATTACAACGCGAGAAGCACAATGAACGCTTGCCCAGTTTTGACAGAAGCCCACACTGCTATGACTGGAATTGTCTGCAATGTATGTAACAGATTCATGAAAACAGATCAAATGTTCAGTGAACAGAGCAAGGAAAAGAACACAACAGATCGAGATATTGGAAACCCACCTGGGAAGAGATCCCCTTGCTAATTTCTTTGCATATGGATTTGCCAAGTGTTAACCTTGATGTTTTCCCTCAGTTTTACTAAGTCACTCCCAGTGCCTGAAAAAGATGCTACTGGGTACCTGTTGCTATTAAAGTTCATTTATTGCCCATTTCTTACAAATAAACAACAGCCCAAGACTCAGTTTTCCCATCCTACATCAGCACTGAAGTATAATTCCAGGCATGAAGGATCTGTTCAAGAAGTAAGTGAATGTTTCTGAATGTTGCCCATGCAGAAGCTCCTTAGGAACAGGAACTTAATTAAAGCTTAGAGCCTATTTGTTCACTGGCTTCTTGTAATAAATGTGGTTTATTACATAATTATTGATACCTGGGCACGCTTAAAACAACAACAGGCTAGAAAACCTATTTCAGAAAGGCCCAGAGCCATCATCAGAAAATGAAATGGGCTGGATGTGAACCACTGACCTATGCTCTTCATGGCTGTGTGCTGTATTCCCAAGTGCCTTAGGCAGCCAACTTTCTGACATGATTTCTAAGCATACTGAGTGAAGTTCTTGCTGCTTTGGAGACATCTGTTGGGGTGCTCCCTTAGAAGTACATCAAGGAAGCTATGAATTTTTGTCTAAATTTTGCATATTTCCTGGAAGAGTAGAATAGCCTTTTACCTCTCATTTGTCCCTCTAGGCCCACAGCAAAATTACGTAGAGTTGTAGAATGGTTTGGCTTGGAAGGCACCTCCAAAGGTCACCCGGTCCATATCCCTGCAAGGAGCAGGAACACGCTCTACTAAGTCAGGTTTCTTGGAGTCTTGCCGAGTCTGACCTTGAGTATCTCTGGGGATGGGGCCTCAGCTGGCTCCCAGGGCATCCTGTTCCAGTGTCCCATCTCCAGCACAGTAAAAGATCTCGTTCCTACCAACCAATCTAAATCTCTTCTCTAATTTCAAACCATTGTCCCCAATTCTATCACTGCAGGCCTTTGCAAATAGTCCCTCTGCAGCCTTTTTGTAGGCTCCCTTCAGCTACTGGAATGATGCTGTTAGGCCTCCCTGGAGCCTTCTCTTCTCCTGGCTGACCAACCCCAGCCACCTCAGCCTGTCCTTCTAGGAGAGGTGTTCCATCTTGCGTACCCTCCTCCAGACCTGCTCTATCAGGTCTACGTCTTTCCTCTATTGAAGGTTCCAGAGCTGGATGCAGCACTCCAGGTGGGGTTACATGCAGGAACATAATTCCTAACAGAATCTTTCCCTCAGCTGCCTAGAGCTCATTACCCATTTCAGTGTGGCAGCTAGGTGAAGTTTCTTTTTGAAATACAATTTCTCAGCAGGCCTTTATGCAGAAATTCATCCTGCAGTTCAGAAGAAGGTTGCACACACAGATGAAGATGTGTGTATCTTCTACTACTTACGAGTAATCAACCTATTTCTCTAACAAAGACTAGCATATCATCTAAGAACCCAGGATCACTGTTAAATAGTGGCCTTTAGCTCTCAATATACTATTGGTGAATCCCATTAAAGACACAAAATGTGTGACCACAGAGGAATTAACATACTAGTGCCCTCTACTGCACATACTCTCAGAAAAGGACTACTGAGTCAGCAACGGGGCAGCTCCAGGCCAGCTTTTTCATTTACATCTACAGATAGGAGTTCGTTCACCAGCCTGAACCCCCCTAATTCAACCCAAGCCACCTCTGTTATGAGTTCAGCCTCCCGTTTCACAGGCACACCTCAGCTAGAAACAATAGTGCCTGAAAGGTGAGTGGTGGGAGTCATCCACAGCACACAAGTGAGACCAGATCTGTGGCAGGCAACTACTGAGCTGCCTTTCACCCTGAAAGGGTGAAAGAATTTATCTATGAATGGATAAAATGAAAGGAGCCAGAATAAACAGAGGTGGAGGTAGCTGCTTTTGCAGACAGACTCCCTCCCCTTGGCTCACAGAAGTTGTGCACGTTCAGGCTGCCAAGCACAAATGGCAGATGAAGCGTCTGCAGAGATTCCTCATCTAAACCCAGAAGTGAGCAGTACAGCTGATAAGTGAAAAACTAGCAGCTTTGTAACAGCTGTTGTTTTGCCTTCTGCCTCCCAAATTTGGCTTCTTACTTGGCAGTTAAGCTCCCACTTCTCTACTAGGAGCATTTTGCCTGCTGAACAGGAACTCTGTAGCTGATGACTGACATTTCACTTACTCAAGCCATGCTTGATCTCAGCTTCATTTTGGGTTTGGCTAGGTCCTGATTCAAGCTCTCTTGTGGTCCTTAACAGATCTATGACATATGTGGCCACATTAGGATTGTTCCTGATTTGTCTCCTCTAGTCTTAGCTTCGCTGATGGCTTCCTGTATTCCTGACAACTTCAGATGTTTCTTCTTCTTTGCTTCCTAGGAAAGGCTCCTGCACAACACATGTGCAGCTAAGCTACAGAGGTGTCCTGTCTGATCTTTGCATAGTAAAGACTCGAAAGACCTCCTGAGGGCGTCAAAGATGAATTGCCATTGCAGAGCTTACCAGGAATTACTGTTACAGAGGCACACATCTCTTACTGTTCAGTTTTAAGCTAGAAAAAAATACTTCAAGTGTCCATTATCAAAAGGAAAGAAGTATACAGTGCCCAATCTCTCCATGCACACAGGGCTCTTGGAACAGGGCTGCCTCCAGAGAGTGGCCTACCATTTTCACAAGTACTGGGGGGAAAGTGGGAGAAGCAGACTATCTGCATACTGTCTGACTTGCTGCAGCCACTTGTTGGTAGCCTTGTCAACATCACATACACTCAGGTTTGTAACTATTTCTTCTCCTTCAGCAGTAAACCAGCTTTTAAAAATCTATCACTATACTTTCAGAGCAGACTTCAGGTTTCTAAAACAGTCTGAAACCCTCAGATGAAAGAACAAAGCACCTTACAAAGGCCTCAGTAAATCTTGCAGCCTTGTATCGTTCTCTTAGCAGGAGTTTGCCTTTTGTGATCATGAAGTGATGAAAGCTCGTTGCAAGCTTAATTTTTCTGGAAGGCCTAGAGCCAGATACCACAGCCCACAAAGTGGTCAGACTTGGCAGGGGAGGTGCTCTGGTGCAGCACATCTCTTGGACAGCTCCTATCTAGAAGGGCTCCAAAGGAGGCCTGGCAGCAGCTGCAAACTACTCCCTGCAGCAAGATCTCAAAAAAATTTGCAGTGGTTCTTCTGCTCAGGATTTCCTTTTCAGAACAGTGGGGTCTGCATCCTTCTTGCAAGCTCTCTGGCTAATCAGAGCCAGATTAGCCAAACTGGCTAATCACAGAGCAGAATCGTTTAGGTTGGAAGGGATCTCAAAGCTCAGCCAGTCCCAACCCCCTGCCACAGGCAGGGACACCTCCCACTAGAACAGGCTGCTCAAGGCCTCATGCAACTGGGCCTTGAACATCTCCAGGGAGGGAGCATCCACGACCTCCCTGGGCAATCTGGGAGCAATCCTCTGTTTCACTTTTCATTCCCCTGACAAATGGTGATATTAAGCATTGGCCTGCATGTCACACATGTACCAGCTAGGTCTTCATGGAGAGAACCTGCTACTTCTATGACATTTCTTTTCAGAAGGCTCTACTGTCCTCTTAATTCAGTGAGACTATTTGTGGATGCAAGACAAGGTCTGTAACTGCTTTTACACATCTAACTGTCCTTCAACGCCTGATTGCTGGGAATACTGTCTTGTAAAAGCATCAAGATACTAACCAAGGATTCATTTTTCCACAGCTACTCCTGCTTCTCCAATTCCCTCATGCCCTAAATTAGTGTTTCTTATAGACCATGTGCCATCACAGTACGCTATGTGGACTAGACCTATTATCATCATATGTGTCTGCAGACCCAGCCAACAATAAAAGATACTGCAGCTAAAGGGTTGGCATCTGCAAATGTTATCAATCACACAGTGACTGATAATTGCAGTGATTGTTAACACAAGTGGAGATACATGTCCACAGATATCACATCTCCAACAGCCATCACTTTAGAGAGGCTCTTACCTATTTTCCACTTGGTTTTCCTGCATTGAATTTGCAACAAGAAGTCCCACACAAAGCCCTGGAGTTTGGAGACTGCTGATCTGCGGATTAGACTACTTGGTGGACTACCACTGCACAGAAGCATAGAGGCATCATCCAACACCACCATGCCCATCACAGTGTGTCCCACAGTGCCATGTCTGCAGGTTTTCCAAACATCTCCTGTTGCAGGTTTAAGAATGCAGGAGCATTGATACCCCTCTGCAGCTTTACTGTGAAACTCATTCCTTCCAAGGCATGGGAGTTTGAGCTCAAAGGTGGTTTTGAATCCCTATGCACCGAAGCTTTAACTGACTGACTAATGGGGTTAGCTTACAGATTTTGTTCCACAGGGTAGAAAATGGCCTTAAAAATTCAGTTCAGCTAACTACAAATCTGCTCATGCTACTAACAGATGAAGTAGGCCATAGGAACCTGCAAAGCACATAGATTTTGGCAATAATCAGTCTGGATAATCATGATAAAGGATTATAAGACTGAATGGGAAAGAACAACTCCAAAGACCAGTAGAAGTTGGGGGCTGATCTGCTGGAGAGCAGCATAGGAGAAAGGGCCCTGGGGATCCTGCTGGACAACAGGATGACCATGGACCAACAATGTGCCCTTGTGGCCAGGGGCATCCTGGGGCGTATTAGAAAAGGTGTGGTTAGCAACTAGAGAGATTCTCCTTCCCCTCTACTCTGCCCTGTGAGGCCACAATTGAAATACTGCATTCAGTTCTGGGCCCCTCAGTTCAACAATGGCCTCAGGGAACTGCCTGAAAGACTCCAGAGCAGAAGCACAAAGATGAAGGGAGTGGAACACCTCCCTTACAGGGAAAGGCTGAGAGAGCTGGGCCTCTTTAGCTTGGAGGAGCCTGGCCTCATTCACATATATAAAGATGTGAAGGGTAGTGTCAGGAGGATCCAGCTAGCCTCTTCTCATTGTACAGTGACAGGAGGCAATGGGTGCAAGCTGGAGCAGAGAAGGTTCCATGTGAACATAAGGAAAAACTTTCTCACTGTGAGGGTGACAGAGCCCTGGCACAGGCTGCCCAGACAGGTTGCAGAGCCTCCTTCTCTGGAGACATTCAAAGCCCACCTGGATATGTACCTGTGTTACCTACACTAGCTGCTCCTTCTCTGGGAGGCAGTTTGGGTTTGATGATTTTTTGAGGTTCCTTTCACAACCCCTAACACTCTGTACGATTCTGTCTGTGTGAATTCCATGGATTTTGCTTGAAAATAGCACTGAGAAAAGAACCTTTAATGCTGCAAGTCTCGGGCACATTTTACCTCAGCTTTGCTCATGGTAAGTTGACTTCTACGTAGTTCTACCTTCTTGTATAAACAGCTAACAGGTGTCTAGAGTCACATTTCAATGAAATCATGCTCTGAGTCTGCATTCAATTCACCAAGAGGACAAAACCCTTCCTCTTTAGCTCTGTTAAGGTGCCTGCTCTTGTAAAGAGCCCGAATTCTAGCCACGTGGCAATGATGGATTTTTCTTTCCAAGTGAGCTCTTAGGAGAAATGTACAGTATGGTGTTGAAAAGTTTGACAGTACAAACACATCAGGACTCTTTCCTCACCACTCAAACCACAGAGCAATTTAGCCCTGTAAAAAGGCCAGATACATTATGATAATGGGGTCCTAAAAGGAAAATGGCCAAACCACACTTGATTTTGATTCAGCTAAGCTAATCAAGGACTTCCTCGGTATGCTTTGTGCCATGGTATAAAAGACAGCAAGAGCTGAACAGAGAAACAAGAAAGAAAAATCCTTACACAGAGCTGTAGTCCAGAGATGCTTGGAACAGTGTTTAGATGCTGTGTAATAAGAAAGTAATTTCTTTCAACTGATCCTATAAATCTGGTTTTCAGTCAAAGAAACAAAAGGAGCCCAAGAGGAGCCCTGATGTATACACATATTCACGCACCATTTGGCATTTTTTGTGCAGATGGGACACTTTTAGCAGTGCTGGATGGATTTTGATGAAGAACTGGCAGCAAGTTCAACTGCAGTAACTGCTACAGCCATGCCAAGGAGGATGATGATTCCCCAAGCTGTGAATAGCAGTAGTTCTTCAGTGTCATGACAAATAAGATATTTTTACAGAAGCTTTGTACTCTCAAAAACAGAACAATGGCAGCAACCAAGCCAATAGGGAAGATGTGAATGGAAAATTTAACTGTAACCTTTATTAATTTCAAAATATTCCAACAACAGTTATGTTCTGTAAGGAGTGGGAAAGTTTTATCATTGTCTTGTTTTAGCTCCAAGGGATGGATTAGAGCCTTAACCTTTGGGCTGGGAGAACATCAAGCCTCCTTCCTGGAACTGGGAGTCCATCTCTCAGAAAAGCCAACTCAAATTCACATTCTTAAAGACTAACTGGGAGAGACAATGTGCCTGCAGGCACAAGGAAGCCAGTTACCAGTACTGTGCAAGGGTTCCTGCAGCTGTGGCTGGAGTGTTGAGAATTAAGCTTATTTGGTTTACCTATGCTTTATGTCCTTTTAACAGATGACACTCTAGAGTAAAGGAAGAACAAAATCCACCCTTGGTCCATAGCTAGGTTGAAGCTGCTGCCATAGAGGGTAATGCTGCCAGCTGCCACCTAGGTGAGCGGCACACTGGAGGCACTGGGGCACACTGCTGTTAAAAATTCTTACATAGCTGCTGACAAAAAATGAACACCACTGTTTAGGAGACTGACTGCAGTGCTTTCTCAGCAGAGGAGTTCCTCCAGGAGCCACAGACTTCTCCTACATTCTCAAGCAGCTATCTGCTATCTGGTGATGCCTGACTAGGCCTTCCATCCTCTTTTTTCATAGTTGCAGTCTCTCCAGCTAGCTGGACAGTAATTACTAATCAAGTTTTCCACCTCAGCCCCATTTTTAGCAGCCATCATGAAAGCAGCAAGCATCCAGGAACCAGAGGAACAGCAGTACTGCCAGCACCTTTTCATCATATAACCAAGAGCACAAATCACAGCTTCAGGTTGCACACTGGAGAGTGCTACGGCCACCACCTTTTGTGGAGGTGGATAAGTAGCAAAACCTCTACTCATTTTAGGGGATGTAAAAGGAGAGAACAAGCAGACTCACCATTTTCACTTCCTCTTGTGGTCTAGTGAAATGGTCATTCATGGTCACAAACAGTCATTCAGTAAGAATTCCACACTCAAGCTCTTTTAACTTCAGCGAAGTTTCTACTAATAGGGGAAGTCTTTGATTCTTTGGACTGTTATTGTTACTGGAGCCAACAGTACTTAAAATGGCTGAAAGGGCATATGAAATTCATGGTCAGGATGTAGCCTCTGGCTTGCTTTTATCTCTTTTTCCAGTTATAAGTCCACTGTCCTGCAAAATTTTATCATCCCAGATCTTCACCAAAAAAAGGAGATTTTTCTTAACTTACTTCTACTCTGTCTGTTGGTTTTCATGTGTTTACTGTCCTTTATGGCAAATAGCTCTTTCTCAAGTCCCTGCTTCTTAGCTTCTCAGTTTTTATCACTTTCATATTCACCATTAGTGTTGAGAAGACACCAACACACTCAGAAAGAAAAAGGAATTTTCCCCCCCCTCCATTTCAAATATCCCTTGGGCTTCAGCTAGACTTAATTCCTCAGCTACTGCTGTCACTGAGCTGAAGCACACTAAAAAAAGTACGGGAGCGAGAACTTCAGAAAATGAAAATAACCCAAAACCCAAATACTTTAAAACTTCCTTTAGATTTCATAATCCTTTCTTAGAAATGGACTTCAAACACGGTGTTAACTTTATTGCAGAGATTTATGCTGCCCCGTAAGGACCCAGCAGTACTTTTACTGCCAAGCGCGAATTGTTTTGCAATCCGGTGTTTAGGTAGTTGTGCTGACCTCGCCAGTCGGGATCAGTAGGAATAACAGCTCGTTTCACATTTGCATACATTTCGAGTCCCAGGCTCTTATCAGATACAGAATGCTTACTGACACAGAGCCTTTTATTACAAGCTGTTCAAGTGAACTAGCTTTCAAAGGTTGCCTCATTGTTCCTCCAAGTCTTGGGCACTGTAAAGAAGGCAACTCAAGCACCCTGTCATTCGAAAAGTGTTCTTTTCAAACACATCTTTGTAAGTTTAGGAAAATGAAGAGTAATTTCAAGCCACAGCTTCTTTGAGAAGGCAAATAATCAGAAATTATGCAGTTCTCCAATCTGTTAACTGCACCCCATGATGTTGCAGAATCAATACTCTTCAACAACAACAAAGCCATGACGCGATGACATTGGGAGCTCCAAGTTACTCAGATGTATAGTAGTGTACTGCAGTTGATGTGAAAACTTTCTGGGAAAAGGGTGCAGGGAAAACTTTTTTACTTTGAGGGTGGCAGCACTGGAACAGGGCACACAGAGAAGTGTGGCTCTGCATAGGAAGTACCACACCTGCCTTATCCAGCCTGAAGCACACTCAATAGCTCAATAAAACTTTGCTTTGCTATCATCTCACACATGTGGAGAGCTGCTAGTTTAACTCACTTGCCTACTGCATTAGTGTAGGATGTTTCTAGATCCAGTGCCTGGAAGTGCCCTCCAGGATTTCCAGGTACCGTGATCTGGGAGTGCCCAAGATGCTGACCCATTATCCTTCATTGAGCCTCGTGACTTCCACCTCCTTTATTTGCATTTTTGATGACAACATGAATCTTGAGGTGGACTCTGACCTTTTGACTTCTCTCCTGAGCAAGAATACAGGATCTAATTCTTCCACTAGTTGCACCCAAACAATCCCATTGATATGAGAAAAGCTTACTCTAGAGTTTACAGGAAGTGACTGCTGCTGAATTTGACTTTTGTGTGTTGTAGAATAGTTTAAAGAAAAAAAACCCACAGCATCAAACAGATTTTGACAGCAAGCTGCTAACAGTTACCACCGGCAGGAAAAAGATGGCTTTACCCTGAAAGGCAAATTAAACCAGCTGACTTCAGACGAGGACAGTCTACAGATCCTCATCACTATGACACAGAAAACTAGATCAGTGTTTTAGCCTGACATTCCAACGGGGAAGAACTGGCAGCAGCGAGTGGCAACAGTTCTACATTACAAGCAATAGCTGAGGCTGGCATTATCACCTCTGGCCAAGCATGTCTGCAAAGTGCAGCAGAAGTTAATATTCACAGGAAGTGCAATAGCTACTGTTAATTCAGCATATTAGTCCATAGCAGGAGATGTTCCTACTATTTTGCAAATATACACACTGACAAACCACAAACTATCTCATGTCAACATTGTGCTACTGCACATTTCCACCTAGGCCATGACTGTAGAGCAGAGGAGACTGAACTTGTGCTGCTCCCTTCACGTAACTCGCCAGCAACAACCACTGCCAAACCTCTATCAGCATTACAGCAATAATACCAAAGCCTCCCTACAGACACATCAACATTCTGATGCCTGAGCCTGGTTCGCAACACTGCGGTGCCGTACTGTGAATCCAGTGATGTCCACGAGTTGAGATGCATGGAAAAGCAGCACACAGCTGACACAGGCCATCCACCAGTCCGTGCAAATGTCACTGCAAAAAGTATCCTCAGGCTTTGAGCACCAAACAGATACTCTGAATTTCCAAAGCTGGAACCTACAGAAGCTGCAGGTTATGCTACTTTGGCTGAATAAGCTCAGCTCCAGCTAGAATCACAACCACATTCATCGATTCTGGGTGAAGTTATGATAGCAATAAAAAGCTCTAAAATATATAGAATGTGCTCATTTACATTTTAGTGGCACGTTAGATGTGCAGATAACTGCCTCCAGCAGGCAAGAGGCTAGTGCAGATCCAACAGACTCAGCTAGAGGGAGGCTCCTTCCTTAATATCACCAGGAAGATTTTACTGCAGCTCTGCTAAACTTACTCTATAAAGTAAAGGTATTGTAGAATCACAGAATTAACCAGGTTGAAAAGACCTTAATCAAGTCCAGTCTAATACCCAGCACCATCTAATGAACTGAACCATGGCACTAAGTGCCTCATCCAGGCTTTTCTTGAACACCTCCAGGGATGGAGACTCCACCACCTCCCTGGGCAGCCCATTCCAATGCCAATCACTCTTGCTATGAAGACCTTCTTCCTAACATCCAGCCTAAGCCTCCACTGGCACACCTTGAGGCTGTGTCCTCTTGTTCTGTCACTGGGTGCCTGGCAAAAGAGACCAACCCCATCTGGCTACAACCTCCTTTCAGGTAGTTGTAGAGAGCAATGAGGTCTGCCCTGAGCCTCCTCTTCTCCAGGCTAAACAACCCCAGCTCCCTCAGCCGCTCCTCACAGGGCTGTGCTCCAGCCCTGTCACCAGCCTTAGTGCCCTTCTCTGGACACATTCAAGCATCTCAGCATCTTTCTTCAATTGAGGGGCTCAGAAGTGGACACAGTACTAAAGGTGCAGCCTAACCAGTGCTGAGCACAGGGGAAGAATGATTTCCTTAGTCATTCTTCCCTAGTAATCGTAATCTAATGAGTAGCACCATTACCTCCTACAATAAATTATACCATTTTCTGCACCCTGGAAAAGAATTTCGACTACCTTGTGGAAAAGAGCAGCAATTTGTGGCCTCTAGCACTCTTTCCAAATGAACTCATTTTTTTCCAAAGCACCTCCACAGATCTCCCTGCTATCAACAAAAGTGCACAACCATGGTGCAATGCCAAGAGCTCCTTCCATTAACACAGAAGAGCCACAGTGAGATCTGTTAAATATTATGGGTGAGCCACAGGTTTGCTCCTTGCTTGCAGATTTAAATGGAACCAGGACGGTGGAATGGGCTGCTCAGAGAGTTTGTGAAGTCTCCTTCTCTGGAGATAATCAAAACCCACCTGGATGTGTTCTTGTGTGGCCTACTCTAGGTGATCCTGCTCTGGCAAGGGGGTTGCACTAGATGATCTCTCAAGATGCCTTCCAGCCCCCAGCGTTCTGTGACGCTGTGATAAGGCGAGACAGAGATATCTCAGAACCTTACAGGTCGGAAGGGACCTCTGGAGATCAGCGACTCCAACCTCCCTGCCAAGGCAGGATCACCTTGGGTGAATGCATCCAGGAAGAATGCATCCAGGTGGGTTTTGAAAATCTCCAGAGGAGACTCCACAACCTCTCTGGGCAGCCTGCTCCAGAGCTCTGTCACCCTCACTGTAAAGAAGTTCCTCCTCATGTTGACTGATAGTCTAGTTGACTGGATAGGGCTGGGTGATAGGTTGGACTGGATGATCTTGGAGGTCTCTTCCAACCTGGTCGATTCTATGATTCTACTGTATTCCTGTTTGTAACCATTGCTCCTTGTCTCATTGCTGCTGACCACCAAAAAGAGATTGGCCCCAGCCACTTGACAGACACCCCTCAGATATTCCTACATATTGATCAGCTCCCCTCTCAGCTTTCTCCAGACTAACCAGCCCCAGGGCTCTTAGTCTCTCTCCACAGCGTAGATGCTCAAGTTCCCCAGTCATTCTTGTGCATCTCTGCTGGACTCTTTCCAGCAGGTCCCTGTTTCTCCTGAACTGGGGTTCAAGCAGTTTTGCCTTTCAGACTGCAACACTTGCTCTCTGTGCAGAAATTAATTCAATTCTAGGAAAAACATCAAGGTTCTTCAAAGATTACCAAGCCCCCACCAAACCTGAATCCTTAAAAATGTCATATCCAGGTGGCATATGGCCCTTTTAGTACACCAATACCTTTCCTCCATCTGTTTTTTGTTTTGAAAGGACAACCTCATTTCCACTCACAGAACTAATTTTCCATTATTTTATCCTAACTCTCTAGTGACTCACACAAGAAAGATTATATCTAATCATGCACAAACTGCAAAACACTTCACCTCGTAATGCTCTTTGAATTGCCAAGTGTATTGATGTTACTGACAGAGAAACTGATGAACTCAGCTGATTCTTGTAGTATTTTCTTAAGGTTCTATGGCAGTGTAGCCCAGCAGCAGTAATTTATGCAGAGCACTTGCCTGAGCCATGAAGAATAAATCTGTGTAGACCTCCCTTGTCTTCATCTGCTTCTAAAAGTCCAAAATGTAGACCAGATATAAGCATAACAAAGGGCATTACACAACACGCGTGGAATCCAGATATGCTGTACTGTAAGTAAAGTTCAACTCTAGATCTAAAAGCTTTGCAGCTCAGACCAGAGTCCTGGAAGGGATAAAGTCATACCTTTGGAAATGAATTAGTACTAACTCTTACTAAACCAAACACCTTGCGTGGCAATAGCTTGATACTCATTACCATAAAATCTCATTTTATCATCAATTTACAGCTAATCTCTCACAATCCTCCATGCAAAGTGGGATGTCTTAATGTAAAAACTCTCTTTCTGTCTGAAAAAAATCCACCTAGAAGAATCACAAATGAGAAAGGACTCAATCCAAGCCTAACACAGACTGCATCTGCTTCTGTCATTTCTAGAAACATCCAGGAATAGGGCAAGGCAATGTGTGCACACAGCCCAGACAGCAACCGTGTGCTGGGCTGCAGCAGGAGCAGTGTGGGCAGCAGGGCAAAGGAGGGGATTCTGCCCCTTGGCTCTGCTCTCCTCACACCCCACCTGCAGTCCTGTGTGCAGTTCTGGAGCCCCCACCACAAGCAGGACATGGAACTGTTGAAGCAAGTCCAGGAGGCCATGAAGATGCTCAGAGGGCTGCATCACCTCTGCTATGAGGACAGGCTGCAAGAGTTGGGGCTCTGCAGCCTGAAGAGGAGAAGGCTTGGAGGAGACCTTGGAGTGGCCTTCCAGTATCTGAAGGGTGCTACAGGAAGGCTGGGCAGGGAGGCACTATTTATAAGGTATTGCAATGACAGGATGAGGATGAATAGGTTTAAACTGGCAGAGGGGAGATTGAAACTGGATGTTAGGAAGAAGTTCTTTGCAGTGAGGGTGGTGAGACACTGGCACCAGTTACTCAGGGAGGTTGTGGCTGCTCCCTCCCTGGAGGTGTTCAAGGCCAGGCTGGATGAGGCCTTGAGTGACCTGTTCTAGTGGGAGGTGTCCCTGCCTATGACATGAGGCTGGAACTGGATGAGCTTTGAGGTCCCTTCCAACCTAAACCATGTTATGATTCTAAGATGTAGGCATTTCTATTCTTCCCTAACGTATAGGCAGTGATTGATGGCACACCTACTTAAGAGAGAAGTCTGCATTAAGGGAAGAGTCATAAAAATAGTTCAAATTACCTTAATTAGAACAAAACAAACCACGTAGACCAACTCCTCCTACACGTGAATTGACTGCTAATTACAAAAGCAACTATATCACAGCACTCTGTGCTCTCGACATTAGTTCAGAGAGGTAACAACATCACAACTCTGGTTTCAATGCAACCAGTGCACATTCAGCAACACCCAGGAACAAGCCAAAAGGCTTAAACTGAAAAGAATAATCAGTCTTAAACAGTTGGCAGGAGGAACTGCGAGACTGGGAGTGGGACTGGGCAACTTGCATTCACTTCTAATCCCTGGAATCTGTCATGGCCTAGAAGGAAGTGACTTTTACAAAGCGCTATTCCGCACTGGCTGAGAACATCATCCATCCATGATATGTGTGATGCTGCCTTTCCTCTCCCAACAGTAGCTTCATTTATTCTGATTCATAAGCACTGGGTTTCAAGACCTAACCGTAAACCAGAGACATGTTCCACCTGTCTCCCAGCACATGGGAGCTGTCAGAGAAACAGCCTGTATCCCAAAGAGACAGAAGTATGCAGTAATAATAGATCCTCAGTACTACAAACACTACCTTGCAGGGATTTCAGAGCTGTTTATGAAACAGAAAACACTGCAACATGGACCTTGTTGCTATGCAGCAAGGGACATTCCATCAGGAGTATGACACTTCCCATCCAGATTTCCAGGTACTGAAGACAGCTGGGTAAAAAGGAGTGTTATTCACCTCTTACAAGTGAGGGAACGGAGACCAAAAGTGCCTTGCTCAAGGTCTTGCAGCAGACCACTGGCAGAGCTTGTTTCAGACCTCTTGATTTCCAGAGGTGCCTCACTGAATTTGACATTCTAGGAAAACAGGGCAGGTTCCTGAAAACAGATTTAGAAAGCTCAGCATCTGTTAACATCATGAATTAATTGAAAAATGGCCACAACAAAGATTCTGTAAGTTGCCTTGGACCACTTTTTTCTTACAACAGGCATGTTCAAGGAAAGGCCCAGAATCTCTCTGCTAAAGGGAAGATGAAGAAAAAAGGAAAGGCTGTGATAGCCCCCAGGAGTGCTGCAAATCAAGAAAGCCAAACACAGCAACTGAGAGAAATCAGCAGCCTAGGATGCCGGGGGTGAAACCACGGTTTTTCCAGATGCATGGCCGGAGCTCAGGCATGAACAAAACAGAGGAACAAAGACATTCTGAAGTGGGAGACTACTGGAGAGGTGAACATTCCAGGAGTAGGCCCTGAAATGGAAAAGTTAATATACAATTGCAAAAACACAGTTTCATTTTTCTGACTTTCCAAATTCTGAGTTGTAGTGAACTTACTCTCTCTCTCTGAAGCAGGTTTATAATATGCTGCTGCGGGAGGGCTGCACTCTAACAGAGCACAAAATAGCTCAGAGAAGACTGTGAGTCACGGCAACTTCTTTCATTGATTCTCCCAATCAGTAGCTTTCCAAGACTTCAGTCACACTGTATGGGAATATGCTTCACAAAGTGCCTGCCTTTGTTGGAGAAGTGCCTGTCTTTGGGGGTGCTTAACCTGGGTTGTCCCTCTCAGCTTTAAATAACAGACAAAATTCTCATTTAAACCAATCTCTCAGTAGAAATTCAAGCTCATGGGAGAATCAGAGCTTGAAATCAGCTGTTTACTTAGCTAAAAATCCAATAAACTGCTTTCATTGTTGTTCTGCTCTGAGTTAACTATGCCTCTGTTTGTAGGAGAAATACACCTGTGACTCGAAGGTAAGTAAGCAGCCTTTGGGTGCCACAGTATATATCTGTATGTAACTGAACGTGACACTGAGTTATCTTACTCCTAATAGCAAGAAAAAAACCAGGCCCTGCTACTGCTGGTGCAACCATTATTTAATGTCTTTTTTGTCATTTTGTTTTTAATGTATGTGCCTGAGGCCTGTTTTGGCTGATTCATGAGCTTGTTTCTGAAGACAAACTCCATCTCAATGGCTGCTTTATTTGGGAATTCCAACTCTACCTTATGAGAGAAAAAAAGAAAAGAAAATGAGAGTACTAGCCACTGATGCCTGTCGATAGCATCCCTGGATTACTCACAGGAGCCAGCAGGGCCACTTTCCCACCAGGCATCTTACGCAGCCAAAAGAAGTTGCCCTGTCTGGGTGAAAAGACCTCTCAGTCTCCAACAGCTCCATCTTTGCTAACGAGAGGTTTGCAGAAAGACACTAAACTTGTCTTGCAGTGCTCGATGCACTGTGCTTCGGGGGAAGCTGCAGAAGATCACTTTCAAAGGGCAAAGGCATACTTCTTTAAGCGTATATTTATGATGTGCTGGAAGGCCAGCAGCAAGTCCCAGACAACTCATCTTTACTAAGCAGAGTATCCCCAGGAATTCCAGTTATGCCGCTTGGTTTGTCATGAGCAGACTGGTAGCACAGTCTAGAATTACCATTGCATGATACTTCTGAATTCTGTCATCCTCTTGGCAATGCACGAAAGTCATACAGAACTGAAGCCCCCGAGACTGAATTCCCCACGCTCAGGATGTGCCTCAGGCTGAATCAGTTTGGCATTTTCAGCCAAAAGAGCATGGTCACCTCTAAGCACTAAGGCAGAGAAATAGGTGATATTACCTGACTCTCTCCACGCCCCATTGGATTCCAAAAAAATAAAGCAATCAGGTGTCACTTACTCAGGTGACTTGAGTGTTTTGGAGTGCTCACAGCATTTTGAAACACTGAGATTAACATTGGGAAGGAAGTGCTCTCATGCCAGGAAGGCACAGTGTCTCGTCCCATTGAACCCAGCTCTAATTCAACCCTGTTAAAAGCACCTGAAGGAAGAGTTTACACATGCTCAGCAGAAGTTTCTTCTGCTTTGCTGAGAAAACTTCCCAGAGATGTCAGTACTGAACACAGGAGCATGAGCAGCACTTCCAGCTGCTGGAGGATGGGCATCTGAACAGCAGCTGTGAAGGCTGTACCCTCTGCTTTCCATTCCCCCATCTTGCAGCCCTGCGAGCAAGTAACCATTTTGCTGAATGCAACACAGGGAAGAGATTTCAGGGCACAGAGAGAGAGAGTTGGGCAAGACAGCTAAGATGAAGTGGAGAAAAGACATGAGGGATGGCAGGATGATGATGTTATCTGTGTGACTGAATAGGCCACTGAAGAGGAAGAGGAAGACTTTCTGGTGTTTCCATAATCCCTCAGTCTGAGATCCAGTGAAGAAGCAGAAAAGACTCTGGGCAACCAGGTCCAATTGAGGATGCCTCTGCTCACTGCAGAGGGGCTTGAACTAGATGACCTTTGGAGCTCCCTTCCAACCCAGACCACTCTATGATTCTATGGATATAATTTGCTTTAGAAACACTGAACTGTTCATGCTGTGGAAACAGCCTCTGTTTTCCGAAGTGAAATATTGTTGAGTGTTGGATGGGAAAAAATGCAGTTGTTGGTTACTAGGGGGAAAAGTGGAGGGAAGATGTATCAGAATGAAAAATTCTTGAAACTCAAGAAAATATTCATGGATTTGGAACATTATTTTTTTGGCTGAGTTTGATATGAAGTTGCCCAGGAAAATAAGGCAGGAGAAAGCTGACCAACTCTGGATTTTAAGCCTGTGTTCATCAAAGATTGAGTAATGATTACAAGTATGAAATTGCTAGTGGTAAATGCACTGTAATTTGGTTTTATGGATGTCAAATGTATGATTCCACAGAAATCACAGCTGCAACTCATAGGAGGAGCTAGGCACTACAATGATAAAGCCTGATATAACAGCCAGGAACAAGAAAAGGCAGGCTTCCCAAATTCAAGACTTGTGTGCAGTTTCAACTCAAGTTTACTTTGAGCTTCTTTTTTTACTGGGCATAAAATGGGAACCACAGGGCTCCTCACCATCTTGGTTGTGTGTGGAGCTAGAAAAGTCTTTGCAGTGTTCAGACATTCAGTGATGGGCACTGCCAAAAAATCAAAAAGGATAGCTAATTCTTCAGAAAGGATCTTAGTAATGGGATTCAAAAGGCCTTATGCCAAACAATGAAGTTAGTGCAAGATTATTAAACGAGCACCACCTCTCTCATTCGACCAGTACAGCAGGGATCATGTCAGAAACATAATACAGGACAGTAACTAAAAGCAGCCTTATACATGGGAAATAAATTGGATTGGAACTATGCAGACAGGAGTGTGCAGGCAGGGAATTAGTTTACAGATTCTTCATTTTGCAGGCTTAATAAGGTTGCTTTTTGTAAAACCTCACTTAGTATTTTTAAATCGCAATGAAGGAATGGATAGCTTCTCTGTTCACAGACACAGCCTTTTTTCACTCAGCTCCTCTTTTAATTGAGTATGCAGAGTCAAAGCTAGGTCATGCTGTGATAATGAGCACAGGCTTGCATAGAGCATGTATTCCCAATTGCACACAACCTACTTAAATCTATTATAGATCACTCCAAAATGCCTGACTCCACACTGGTATTTTAACAAGGTCCACAGTCAGCTGCTGCCATTTTGGTAAGGCACAGCATCCAGCAGCAATGCTCTTCATTTCCCCATTCTTCTTAAGAAAAGGTGTCAAAGTACTTTCTGTTTATTAAATGAGTCTTTCCATCTCTTTTGAGGGTCATTTTTTTCCAGAGGCTAAGAGCATGACTGGCTGAAGGATGTTTACATCATTCCCCAAAGGATGTTGGATGTTGTCACAAATACTTACGGGCTACTTTAAAGATTTCAGAGTTAAACCCCACAACCTTTTAGAGTATAGAGCGCTCAAAGGAATCACTTTACCTATACTGTAAATATATCCATCTCTAGATCTTAAGAAAGCAGCTGTTTAATGTTTCATATCAACACCACAGTGAGAAACAGGGCTGGAAGAAAAGGAAATGACCGAGTCTAACTGCAGACAATTGGAAAGACAGAATGTAATTTTCCCCTGTGCCCTAAGACTGCCACATCTAAACTAAAACACACTGAAAAATGCAATGAGATGCTTGCATTCCCAGGAACAGACAGGATTTCAGGTCTACCCTATCACACTACACACTGCAGCTCTAGAAAGGAAGTGCTCTGGAGCACAAACTCACATCAGCTTTACAACAGCCTCTGTTATAAGGCTAAAATGCAAGAAGGAAAAAAACCTTGTGTTTTTACTTTGACAGACTTGTTAGATCTGATCCAAGGAAGTGAGTAATAGGACACATTCCCTACTGGTAAACAAACAGAGTTTTAACCAGGTCCTCAACCAGACTTAAATAAATCTGCTTTTCGTTGTTCAGTTCTTTATAAACTAGACCTAGAGATGACTTATGACTTCTGTTTTAAAAGCAAAAATACTCCACAAAACAGGAAAACAGAAGACCAAAGAAGTCAGTCTGATGATACTTCCTTCTTACCATGAAAACAGCAGCTTTTTTTTACCTTGTCTCATTCCAGATTATTATAGATTAAACTAAACTAATATCTCAAGATTCAGAAGACATTCATAATCCAAAGACAGATCTCACAAACTGTTCAGTAATAAAGTGGCATGAGGTCAGCACATAACTTAAGAACCAGGTATCCAGCTTACCACAGGTGTAATGAACCTTCTAATTTCTATCAGTCTTTTGACATTGAGTAGTTACTAATTTGATCAAGCTTTCACAAAACACTGCTACAGAAGAGGGTGGCATATCTGTTTGATTTATTCATTCAGGCCAATTTCCTTTCTGTCTTATGCATGCAGAATGCAGTTTTCAGTGTTTTTTCTTAGCCTAAGAGGAAGAAAATCAAAATGCTGGCCCTCAGCCTTTGTCACAGTGCACAGCAGCAAGAGAAGAAACTTAGAAACCAAGTCAACCAGGTTGGAAGAGACCGCCAAGCTCATCCAGTCCCACCTAGCACCCAGCCCTATTCAATCAACTAAATCACGGCACTAAGTGCCCCAGCCAGTCTCTGCTTGAACACCTCCAGGCATGGCAGCCCTTTCCAATGCCAGTCACTCTCCTAATACCCAGCCTAGACCTCCCCTGGCACAACTTGAGACTATGTCCCCTCCTTCTGTTGCTGATTTGTTAAGTTTTTAAAATCTCTGTTTTTCAAATACTTTTCAGCACTTTGCTGAAGCACTCATAGAAGTCTCTCATTCATATCTGATTTAATGAAAAAGACCAAAAAGAGAATACTCCACATCTGATGGAAAACTGACCTTTGAGATTTTCTCTTTGGCCTTCTGTGCAAAACACATCAAGCTAACTTGATAAAGCTAACTTTTATTTCTTCTGATTTTTCTTGCTCTTATAGCCTGCCATGTTTTTCACATGGAGCACTTCTGGAGAGAAGATAATTGTTTTGGAGTCTGGTTTCAAGAGAAGAGAGTACATTGTATAAACAGGAGTATGATTATGAAATACAGTATTCTGCTTTGTGCTCCCCAATTTAGAAGAGACAGGGATCTGTTGGAGAGAGTCCGACAGAGAACCACAAGGATGACTGGGGAACTTGAGCACTTCCTCTACAAAGAGAGACTGAGAGCCCTTGGGCTATTTAGTCTGGAGAAGGCTGAGAGGAGATCTGATCAATCTGTACAAACATTTAAGGGGGGGTGAAAAAAAGTGGCTGGGGCCAAGCTCTTTTTGGTGGTCAGCAGCATTAAGACATGGAGCAATGGCTACAAATTGGAACACAGAAGGTTTCACCTGAACATGAGGAGAAACTTCTCTACAGTGAGGGTGACAGAGCCCTGGAGCAGGCTGCCCAGAGAGGTTGTAGAGTCTCCTTCTCTGGAGACTTTCAAAACCTGCCTGGATGCTTTCTTGCATGAACTACCAAAGGGGATTCTGCCTTGGCAGGGAGGTTGGACTCGATGATCTCTGGAGATCCTTTCCAACCTCTAACATTCTGTGATCCTACAGGGAGCTAAAGAACATAGCTTCTGATACCTGCATGGTATTAAATCTTAACATTAAAACAGTAGTTATACTGTCAACATCACTTTGAGTGTTTGATCCTCTCTAAGCTATAGTTCATCAAAGGATAATAGAAATACCTGTGGGAATGAAATTTGCAAGACTGACCCTTTAGAAACTGCAAACTTGATAACACAGCTCTGACTTTATACATGGGATAAGTCTTCTCAATTTCATTTGTGCACTCCCAACACAATGTGCAGAAAAAGGTCCCATGGCATCATCCTTGAAGGTATTTAAATATACAAGTCTGTCCAAGACTAATGCATTGATTTGCAGTCTGGAAAACGCCATGAGTTCACCTTCCATACAAACTTCTGAGGAGCTTCAGTATTGCTTTGTTTATTCAATTAATCAAGTAAATTACAGAATCTCATTTTTTTTATGCAAGAACAATTTCTCATTCCATAGTCCCAGATGCTTTCCTGGATGTCATTTCAACATTGTGCATCCTGTTTGATGCCCTTGATTAAATTTGTAATGCATTTAAAATATCAGTGTGTCCAATCAAGTGTAAAGAGACATGTGAAAATGAAGTGACTCATGCAACAGGAATTAAGCCTTACACTGCCTTGTCACTTACTCTGTTAGGGATGGATTCTATTAACAGCTTCAGCTTCTGTCACACACCACACGCAATGCAAACAGACTAGAAAATAACATGTTGTACACTCATTAAATCACAGAATGGTAGAGGTTGGAGGGAACCTCTGGAGATAATCTAGTCCAATCCCCCTGCTAGCACATGTATGCCTAGATCAGGTTGCACAGGATTGCACCAAGCTTGTTTCGAAAGCCTTCAGAGAACGAAACTCCACAACCTCTTTTAGGAAGCCTGTTCCAGCACTCTGTCAATGTGGATTTCAATTGGAGAAATCTTACTACATACACTTTTGAAACTAACAACTTAGGTTCTGTGGTTGAGAAATAACTAATCTTTCCTTCCTCAAAAGTAAGAAAACACATAAAACCTGTACTTCAAGGATTTTGTAGAAATATCCCAATTAGAACTTGCAAAGCACCCTTTAAAAAGGGTACTAATTTGGCAGGAGATTAAGCAAAGTCTGTCAGAAGTCATTTCTGAAGCATCTCCATACCAGCACTAAGGTACATTTCAAAAGAATAGCCAACCTTTAAGGTTCTCCAAGTTGACAGCAAGAGAAACGGCTCAGTGAAAGAGAGTTCAAAGCATGCTGCATGAGGTTGTAACTTGATGTCTAAGGAACACAAGCTGGAATAGTGACAACAGTCTTGCATTGCATCTCTGCGCTGATTCCATTTGCCTGCCTTCTCCATCGGTGTCTCTGATTCAATTTAAAGTCTGTTTCTTCATGTGTTGTGCTTGCCCTATACATACACTAGAATTAGGGCACGAGTTAAGGCAAAATAAAGTACAGGTACATCAAAACCTAGCTCTTGGTTGGAGGCATGCCAGAACCAAACTTGCATTCAGGCTTCAGCCGTAAGGATGGCAGGGAGGCACATGTGTGAGCTTTAGGTGCTAGCGTATCAGCTGAGCACACCACTGGGGTTACTCAGTTCTGCTATACTGATGTGGGCTGGTTTGAGGCTAATTGGATTAATTTAATAAGAGAAATTAGATCTTTGGTTGTGAAAAGAAAATAATAATGAAGTCTGTATCATTCATTGGTTTGATCAAAGGGATAAAAGGCCAAAATGTAAACAGTCTGTTCCACTCTGATCTGCGATGCTGCTCCTATTCACTTCCTCTTCACTCCTCTCTAATCTCTCCACTACAAATAACAACATAAGCTTTGTTGGTTGCTTTTGTTTGCCTGTCTGGAAAAGTAGAGGGAGAAAGAGAGGGTAGCTTTGAGCCCCTTCTGGGCAGTCTTCTTTGTCTGGGAGGGGGTTTGGATTTCTGTGTCATTTCTACATTGTATGTAATTGTAGCTACATATAAGTATATTGTGTATATACGCTTGTAAAGTCAACTTTGCAGTAAATATAGCTCCATCTTACTTCCAAGCTGTCTGAGCCAGTCTGGTAGGCTTCAGCAGCGTTGAGGGGAAAGTTCCTAACCCACAACATGGTACATCAGGAAGAAACTACTTCCTAGAAGGATCCGCTGAATATCTGCCTCTGTAAAACAAGTGCTGCCTGCAGAGCTTTGAGTCAGCTCCAGAAAACGTCTGCCACACTCTGCTTCCTCGCTGGCTACGAAGGGACAGTCCTGGGGCCGGTAGCTTCCCCTCTGAGACTGTTAAGGCTGACACAGTGGATTTTGCGGTCAGGCCATCTGGCCACTAGAATAACATAAGCTGCCCTCTTCATACTGTCAGTCAGGAAGCATGAATCTCTCTCACTCTGAGGAGGAGAGAGAGGAGAATAGGACCTGTGATGAAAGACCAGCTGGTTGATGAACTTAAATGAACACTGACCTACACAAGCTGTCCCCAGCTCTGTCTCTTCTCAGGTTTATTTGCATGTGCTATCTTCATCACAGATAGCACCATGATCATGTTTTTTCATTGTTTTACTGGCTTCCAGGATTTACTGTGATATGCATGACTTTTTTTTTTACCTTCAGGCCTGAACAGATGAAACCATGAGGACCAGTGTTGCACATTTTCATCTTTTGAGAAGGACCCTTTTGATCATAACACCAAGCATCAAATGGATCAGAGACAGGAAGAGACAGAAAAACAGAGCCCACATTTTACCCAGACAATCTCAGATTTTGAAGTGCAAGTGAGAAGGGATGTGAGCCTTCATTTTAGGATATTCTTTGTTTTTAAATCTAGGGGCAAGCAACCTGATTGTTCATCAGACACACAATTGCTCTGCCTGTGAGCGACCTTTGCAGAGAAAGAGGTTGTTTTCAAGGGGTTCCAATTCTGTCTCCAGAACTGCTGGAAATGTGAGAAGATACACATATGTGATATTTGTTTGCATCGCAAAAGCATGCTTAGATCTGAATTCTGGAACAATTTATGAAACTGAATCTGAAAAATCAGATTTGCATGGGCAGTTTTGTGTATTTCATTGGATTAATCATCACTTTGGACACCTCTAAGTGAAAATTAAATAAGCATTAGAAACCATGGTTGCTGTCAAAAAGAATCTGCAGTTTTTCTTTGAGAAGATTCATCCAGATGCAATTCTTTCAATGGCTTCTGGGTTAGAGAGGCAGCAAATTCATATCTGAGGGTTATAACTCATGTCCTCAGACGTGACTTATGCTCCTGTTATTTCACATACCAAGAGGATGCATTCAGAACTAGATGATAATTGAAGAACTGTGTAGGAAAAAATCTTAACCTGGGGATTTTAGAGGCTGAAAGGGAATAATCATTAAATTCTCTTGCGCCAGTGTTTTTGTTGGTGCTAGAAAGGGAAAGCATGTCCACCGATGACAGCAGAACTGCAGCAACTTACACTGGGGGGAAAAAATAGCTTAACCAAAACAACCCACTAATAAATAAATACAGCCAGCACACTGGCCTGAGAACAGCTGCTGGAAGAGAGAGCACTGTGCCCTTTCTCATGTCCTGAGCAGACAAAAATATATACCTCTGTTTTACACTATGGCTGCCCCTCTCTGAATCTGAAAGTAGGCGAGGAAAGCTAAGGAAACAAGACTAAAAAGTAATGTGTCTAGAAAGGTCTGGGGCATTTATGGGTAGACATTTAGTTATAATGATCTTTTATTTTGTACTAGCTGTAGTAATGCCCTCACAGTTCAGCCTTGAAAGAGTCCAAAAGGTATTGGTACATGCAAGAGGGCAGCAACAGAGAGCAGTATTTATTACAAACTCTAAAGTGTAAAAGCAAAGATCAGCTTACTCCATTCCAAAGATCTTGCACAAGAGATCCTCCCATCAAGGAGAGGGATGCTGTTTCTGTCTCTTCACTTCAGGTAATTCAAAGGAGACCAGACAGCTGCCAGCCAGCGCCACATCTTTCAAGATCAGCACAGAGACTTCACTACCTGAGGTCCTGAACTCTGGCTGCAGATTTCAAGGAGGGCCCAGTGATCTCAGAAGGCTACCCAACTTCCCACCATGCTGCCCATCCTCCTGAAGGTGGGCAGAGGTCAGCCTCATTCTTCCTTCTCTCCACCACTGTCTGCGGTACCCACTCTTTAGTCTCTTTATTTTTGTCTATTAAACCCCAGAATGTCTATGTTAAAAAGTTGTTCATGTGCCCCATATTCATGTGTCCCTTCAGGCAAATCTTTTTCTGGCTTGTTCAGAAAAAGCACTCTGGAAAATTTGTGACACAATCAGCAGAGTCCATGCCCTTTCATTTATCCTAGCCAGACTCCAAAGATGTTCTGCTAATTTAAACAGCAAAGCCTCAAGGTCACGACCCCTTTCCCTGTGCTAAAATAAGTTTTCAGAAGCCAGTCTCGTGCTTGACTTTTCTGATAAAACAAAGAGCAGTTAAAAACCTCTTGCAAAAGGCTCTGTTCACTCAAACCAGGAAAATCTACCTGCAGACAAACACTTTCTCAGTCCCTAGCAAAAGATTAAAACAGTCAGTAAATGAGCCATGAGAAGGATCTCAACTCTACAACAAAAACCTAGAGGCAGGCCTGTGCACCTATTTCTACAGTACTCAGAACTTTCTAAACCTCTGTCACAGCTAAACAAAACCTGGAACAAACTTTCCAAAGAAGCATGGGGGAAAACAGTGATCCTGTACTGAGATATATGAAGCTAATGTTTAACAGCTAGAAACAGCACATTTTGGAGCAGGAGTAAGCATTTCTGAAGGTACTTATTTTCTTCAAGCAGCTAGTTGAGCTGCTGATGATTACTACCTCTGGCACACAACAGCTTCTTCCTTGTACTGATGGATAAACACAGCATCTTGTCCTACCTGACAGACTCCAGACAACCCAAATCTTGAAGATTTTCTGGGGTGTGTTGAACAATCCTCCCACTACCTCTAAGGCCATTTTCACCCTATACTTCCCTAGTGCACAGGAGCAATTCATTAATTCTTTAGACACAGGTCGTGAACATGGCTAGAGGTTCTAAAACAGTGGTTCAAGAGAAGGACCAGGAGTTAATGTTGACAGCTGTACTTATCAAAGCACAGAGCTGAACAGCTGAAGATGACTTTCAAAAACATAGAGCTGAAGCACAGAAACTCCCATCTTTCTCCTTAAGGAAAGAACTCGGTTTACAAAGCTCAGCAAGTCTGGAGAAAATTAATTGTACTCCTGTACGAGATAGCACTGGATATTTTGGACTAGGAAAGTGTAACAGAGTCAAACAGAAAATGTAGCAAGCAGGTGGTTTTCATTAAGATTGCTGATGTCATGTGTTACTTGGAAGCCACACCAAGCATGCAGGGAATATTGTGAAATGAAGTTAACAAGAGGGTCACACACTCTGTAGCTTCTGTAAGCTGAGCTTGTAGCATGCCATAGAGGTTTCTTGACTTCCTCCCGAGCATCTCCTCCACATTCCTCATCTGTCCAAATCAACCTTTGTTACAAAGCCTCCTCTTCCCTTTCCAGAGGTGCTGCATCTTTCACTTTGTCTCTTCTACTACTCCCATTAATACAAAAAAATCCCACTCACTTGCACTGTCCCATTCCACAGCAGTGAGTCCTCCCCCATGCGGCACAGCTCCTCCTTCTCTCTAGCACAGAAGAATCCTCCAGATCTACCCTACAGAAACTCCTGATGTGACAGACAACACCCTCCAGACTTCACTCCATCTACTCTTGTTATCTTCTTACTGGCTTTAACTTGCCCCAGTAGTCCTTCTTTATCGGCAGTTGAGTCTCTAATATTTTCTGTTCCACAGAGGCCAGGCAAATTTGCTTTCGTGCAACCTCTTATCTCCAACAACAGCAGTCTTTATCCTTGGCTCTACATACTCCTGTTTGCTCTCTCTGCCCCTGCTGGTATTTGAGCTGTTATCTCTCTTTAGTAAGATATTTTAACTTCCCAAACTACTTTTCCACGCTTTCCGGTAACTCTCGTTTTCCTTTGCATCTCCCAGCACTGCCACTTTCACAGGAGGTGGTCCCTCAGAATGATTAAACAACTTTGAGAAGGAGATGGCTGCACAGGAACCATTAACCAGGTCTTTGAAAAAAGACTGCAACTGTAGCTGCGCTTGAGATAAAGGAGAAGTCAAATCAAGAAGGTTCTGACTATCAAAACCTGCAGCTTCCTGAAGTTTTGAACGCTATCAGATGTGATGTTCAGAAGTTACCAATTTACAGGCATGTGGAGAAAAGCCATTGGTTTGAGTCTGTGACCTCTTGTGCTAAGCCAAAAGCAGACTGCAGGTCCTGCTGAAATAATTCCACACCAGCTGTAATGTAAAACAGGACCCTACTTGGTTCCAAAGCACAGGAGGTACAGTGAGGTTTCTGGGAGTGCACTCACACAAGACTAGAAGACAAAGTAAAATTGGCCTCTATCCCACGACTGAACCTGAGAGTTAAGCTCTGCTGAAGCTTACATGTGTGGTTTCCTGGATCCAATTGCAGGCCTTCATATTTACTAGACTTTATATTTACAGCTCTGTGTGAGTCAGAGACAGACCCTGGGAAATGCAGGAGCAGGCAGGAGGGCCTGGTCCTGGTAGCAAGAGGAACATCCGGAGGTGTGCCTGGCAGGCTGCCCACGCAGATGCCAGAGGTGCTAGTGGTAGTCACAGGTGAGTGCAAGTGCCAAGGAGGGGCTGGGACACTGCGTGGGACAGGACAGGCAGGTGGCCCTCCATCTGCCTGATGTGAACTGCTTCATCCCGATCACCTGCCACATGTCTGCTGCAGGGGGGCTGGACTAGGTGATACTTAAAGATCTCTTCCAACCCAAACCATTCTGTGGTTCTCTGATTCTATACACCAAGAAATTGCCAGGTCAGACAAGTCCTTTATTTATCTTCAGATTCCTTTGGAGCAGAAAGGCAATCAGTCATCTTCCCTGTGGCTCCAGTGCCCACATGAGAGCAAAGAAGCACACATGCAGAAGGCTGAGAACCTCCTTGCAGAGGTGCCAGGCAACCTTTTGGAGCAGAAAAACACCATGCACTGCCATGGCACACAGACTAGAGCTGGGCACTTCTCCAGCACCTTTCCACAGCAGATCCCATGGTCCAGCCACGCTCTCCCACAGTTCAGGCTGGCAGACCCTATGGAGCCCCTCTGCCACCAGATTACGGAGCCCCAGCAGGGACTTCACCATTGCATTTCATAGATGAAAACTGCACACCTGAACTTATCACAGCTCACATGTTCTGAGGTTTCAATCTCTCACTCTATCTGCTTGCTTATTGTAATTAAGAATTAAAAGTTCATTATTTCTTTTTCAGTACAATAAAAATAAGGACACAACTTAGAATTTTTGTTTTCAATTGGCAAGCAAAATGAAAGAAAATAAAGTGGAGTTGTGCACTTGAATATCCCACTTCAGTATTGCTAACGATACCTTAAATAAAAAAATGCTTATAAGACCACATGAAATTTTCCATAGACCACAGATGACCCTAAGCCCTCTCAAATCAAAGAAATTCCAGCTTCAGCATTTCTCTCTAAAACTGCTATGCAGAGGGTTAAGCATGTATGAAAATACATAGGAGCTTTAAGATCAACACCAACACATCAGAATCTGCTGAAAATCTCAGTTACCAAATTTAATGATGCAATAATCAGGAAAGGCTTCAGCTGATAACTATTTGGGTCCAAATATATCTAAGACATGGTTCCAGGCAAGAGGGCCAACAGTCCATTCTCAGATGAGAGAAGCATGATTAGGCTATGGGAATCTGGCAGCCAAAAAGGAAGACCACATACTAATGGCAGCTAAATTTGAACAAGGAAAAGCTGTCCTAGCCACTGCTGGATCATTGTCACCAAAGGAAAGCTGCAGACCTGGTTGTACTTCTAAGCTATGAACATATATAAGGCAAAATGCCCAATTAGGAAGACAAAAATTCAATTTTACTCTAATTTTCAACCTGTCAAGACTAGGCAGATATTCCCCAAGAGACTGGGATGTAACTATCTGAGAGAGAAAGCAAAGACTGAATTACACATAAATTATACCTCAACCACTTACTCTTCATTAACAGTCTCACTGGCTTTGCAGCCACCTGAATGTGTAAATGCAAAGGAAGAAAAAAGGAGCCCTCTGCAAACCAGCTAATTAATCAGACAAAGAATAAGATTTAAAAAAAACCAAGATGGTTATAGCACACAAAGAACATGACTTTAAAAAATGCCCCAAGTGTCTTGAACCCCATTCTCCAGAATCATCCTTGCACAACAAACGAAAGCAATTCACATGGTGATGTACCCTTCCCACTTCTGAGAAAGTAACATCCATTTGAGATACAAGACATAAAACCACTCTAAAAACACCATCAGGATTTTAAAAATCACATATTAAAAGATGAGACTCACCGTCTGCATGACACCTGGACTGCTGTGCAGGTTACTCTGGCCAAGTAGTGCAGGTAACTCAACTGAAACCTGCTCGTGAGTGTGAGCAGTAGAAGAATACCAACAAACAATGGCACCTGGCTTGGCTCTAAATAGCCTGAAACCATTTAACGAGCCACAGCTGTACCTTGTTCCCTGATGAAAAGCTGATCTTACAAAATGTCTGCTGATCAGTATATTGAGTTCCTCACCTGTGGAGCCAGAGCTTGGATCAAGCCCAAAGACTCATATCTAGCACTGTACTAAACACTGCTTATTGGTCAAAATTAAGTATAAGATATCAGTACACCTTCTGCCACCTTCCTAAAAAGAATAAACCATTAAACACTTGGAAGGGAAGGCTAAAACTTTTTAAATCTGGTTATCATTGTGTTCTGAAATCACTTGCCTTGCAATGCATCTCTTTCAAGATGTTTAGCATTCAGGCAGCACAGCTTACTTAACTGTCTCTGTGTTTTATCTTTTATTTATTTATGTTCTGATAAATACTGCATATGTGTTATAAATTACTCTGATGATGCCTCTTGCAGCGGGACTCCAGCCACATGTTCTGCTGAACACTCTCAAGACAGTCAGTGGAAGACGAGTTACTGCCTACAGCAGATATGTACCTGGGCTTCACAAATGTAACTGAGCTGTTCTTGTGACACAGGCATATTCAGGGACCTAGACACGCTGGAGAGGTGTCAGGGGGAGAACTTCAATGAAACACAACTCAGCAAGTGTAGAGTTTTGCACCCGGGAAAGACAACCCCCCGGACCAGTGTAGGTTAGGGAGTAACCCGTTGGAGAGCAGTGCAGAGAACAGGGACCTGGGGGTCCTGGTGGACAGAAAGATCACCATGAGCCAGCGATGTGCCTTGTGGACAGGAAGGGATGAACAAAACTTGAACCTCCACGATTCCCATTCCAGGTTTGTCCCTAAGTGTGAGAAGAGAGCTGTGTGCAAAAGCAGGGAACCAGCACAGGCCAGGCTGGTTAGATGAATGATGAATACTAAACCATGCTTCTTTTCTGTCACAACACATGAAGATTTTTGGGTGTGTCTCCTGCCATACGCATGACTACCCACGAAGAGGAAAGACAGAATGATTTTCAGTCTAGCATTTCAAAAGGAATTAAACCCAAGACCACTTAAGAAACTAGCTGCTAGCATACTTTTAGTTGATATCAATGTGTGCATATTTTCCTTTAGTGAACAGGTTTGTTGGCTTTGGATGCACTCTGACCATTAAGAAGGTAGTGTGAGAAATATATAGAATCATATGTTTGATCCGATCAATTCGTGGCAAGAGGTCACAGACAAGGAGGAAGGGGGGGTTTGAATGAAACTGCATTCCTGCTTGCACCACCATCTCAATAAGCTTAAAGATAAGAGTAATTAGATTGGCGAAGGAGGGAGGCATGTGGAAGAGATAGTCTTTTGCATATTTAAATGGAAATGCATTCCTCCTGGTGCCACCTTTCCTGTATGAGCAAATAGAAGAACCAGGACTTTGAAGTTCATGAGGAAGACACTTAAGCAAGACCCCTTACTTCATCAAAGATTACCAGAGGGACCACCGGATAAAAGGAGACCTGTGTGGAAGAGACATCTCACATTCCTAAGAACTGAAAAAGAAAACCCAACCTTTTCTTAGAACTTAGTAAATATGTAATAGAATAGGGTATAAAAAGAGAAAGCTGAAGGCAAAGGGTGTGCATTGGGGTAGATAAGAGTCTCTCCTCGCACCCAGGCCTGTACATTGCTTGATTCCTGCAACTTTATTGAAGCCTTAACTTGCATGAACGCCAGTTTATGCCTGTTATTTATGACAGTAGTTATTACACTGAGTTTTGGCAATATTTTAGTAAGAAGCAGTTCCTTTAAAATTTTAACTTCATGAAGTTAAAGCAGAGGCAGGCAGAAAAACGAAGTTGTTGCATCTTGAAGAATATTATGGGAGTACTGCATATTATTTAGGGCTGTGACAAGCAGTTTTTAGTGTGTTGAACTCTGTTGAAAACTGCTGCAATTTCTGACAAATTCACAGGAATTTGATTCTAAATAAAGGCCGAAGAGCAGTAACTACACCCTGTAAATAAGCCTAAGGTAATTAGAAATAATTTGGAACAGGTGCTTCCACAGACAATGAGATAATTCTGGTATGCTCGATTTAATGCCTTTGCTCCCTCCACATCTTATCAAGCTACGTGCTGTGTGGAACACGAGACAGACTGCAGGTTTCAGAGAGTGCCTATGTGAGAACTATACATCCCGTTTTTAAAGCAGCTGTGAAGCCACCTCTCGACCAGCTCTTATCTTTCACATTGTTTGCATGCACACATCCAAACCTGCAGTTACAAACAACTTCCTTCTGGAAGACATCGAACAGTTTCTTCACAGGCAGAATGTGGGGGATGCTGTTTGGAGGCATGACTGAGTCCTTCTCAAGTAACTGGCAGCCCATGGGCATGTGTCAGAAACACAGAGCGTGTAAAAGCAATAGAAGAAACCAAGGGTGAGGACGCATCCATGGTACTGATTGCTCTCATCCAGGGGGATGGTGAAACCACAGCACTGGTACTGCAGTGATAATGGACCTCCTCAGCTTGAGCCACGTACTTACTAGTGCAATACACAGCACTTACTGGGCTTTTAACCTTCTCATCAAGGAATAAAAGTCGAGCTACTTCACATCTTTACATTTCTGTCAAAACACCATAAAGTCACTTCTCTGCTTTTGACAAAACGCAAATTACTGCTGGCACCTAACCTTAGCTGGCAAAATTGCTGCAGGGAGGTTGAGAGCTCTTATTTGCTAGCCAGCTACATAGCCTTTGGAGATGAGAAGTGGGAGCTTAGAAGAGATTGGAGCATTAAGGAGCAGCTCATTTACTCACTGGTCAAGAACTAGTGTGTGGGAGCTGCTCAAAAGCTCTGAGGCTATCAGCAGAATGTATGTTACACATAGAACTGACATTACATGATGCTAAGGATGCAAAACCAAACACCTAAGAGGTAGGACACGCACTGGAGTATGATTGCCTTGGAGCGAGTTTGCTCTGGTGTAATCCTAGAAACGCACATACAAAGGAGGTACCATTAAGGAAAAAAGAAACCACAAACAAACCCAACCCTACACTATTTTTCGATACCTTATTGTCTTTGGTTTGTAAAATATGCAAGGGGGAAAAGTACTGTTTTGTAGGAGGAAGTGTCAATGCAGAATACGAATGGGTGCATGGGTGGGAGGTTGCACTTAAAAATGTCTAATGCTTTAACGAATTAGAGTGATTTAAAATGGTTCTCTGCTGTGTAAGTGGACAGTACTTTTCAGGTAACTTTAAATTAATGAAAGAGAAAACACATTTCAGTTACAGCTTTAGTGGCTTTACCTATATCACAGCTTTAACTCATGCCCAAGTAAACAAGATTCACAGCCTTTCCCTCACTCACCAACAGGTCACCTTGTCACAGGAGCAGATGAAATTCATTAAGCAGAACCTGCACTTCATGAACATGTGCTGACTGGGGTAAGTCACCTTCACCTGACTGTCCCGTGATATGCTCCGTCATCTTCCTTAGCACCAAAGTCAGACTGATGTGTCTGTAGTTCCTCAAAGCCTCCTTCCAGCCATTCTTGCAGATGGCTCTCACGTGTACTAATCTCCAGTCTGTTGGGACCTCTCCAGCTAGTCAGGACTGCTGATAAACCATGAAGACTGGCTCGGTAAGCACATCTGCCGACTGCTTCAGTACTCTCGGGTGTAACCCACTTGGCCCACAGACTTGTATAAGTCTAGGTGGTTCAGCAGCTCACTCCCCTTTCCTTCATATTAGTTCCCTAGCCCTGTCTTCCATCTCGAGCAGCTAGATACCCAGCAAACGACCAGTCCTGCAGGTGAGGACTGAGGCATGGAAGGCACTAACCAGGCCCCTTCCTCATCCTCAGTCCAAATGCTGCCCTCTATATCCAATAAAGGGCGAAGATTCCCTCTGCTCCTCCTGTTGCTGTTCGTAGAAGCATCTTTCCTCTTTTACAGCAGTAGCTAGACTGAGTTCTACCTGGGCTTTAACCCTTGCAATTGTCGCCCTGTTTTCAGCCCCCTGAGAAGCCCATCCCCTCCTCTCAAGGCCTTTTGTTCTTGAATTCCAGCCAAAGCTCTCCATTCAGCCAGGCCATATCCTGCCAGTTTAACTCAATGCCTCCTAAGCCAGCTTGTGCCCGGAGAGCTGGAAGCTGCGAGTAAAGAAGACGCAGGCTGCTATAGTGCACCCGGGTAAATGTGCCTTCGAGTGCGTTTGTTACCAACGCCTCCCGCATTTTCCAGCAGCAAACTCCTGCAGTGCGCTTACCTTGAGTCCAAAAAGAAACCGATCCAGCCCTCATCCGCAGCTCCTTAGAATCCGCAGATTCCTTCCCCTGCCTCCTCCATCTCGGGCTGGCAGGCAGGTTTGTAAGGGGCAGTATGACACCGACAGGGAGCACAAGCCTTCCTGCGGGAGCCTCCCAGCCACGCACGGCTCCCGCTGCGCAGCGCCGCGGCCTGCAGATCCCAGGCAGCTGCCCAAGTCTGCTCTTCGCCGCCCATGGCCCTTCCCCTGAACAAGAGATTTCGATCAGCAAGCGTTCTTTTATCCTCACCTCACAGAGCACTTCTTCCCTGTTCGCCAGAGAAGCTCTCAGATGTAACAAGTGATGCAATCATTTCTAAACCAACACCACACCTGTGGTGCTCTGGCCCAGGTCCCTGTAAGAAGGCCACAGAGCTCTCCAGGGGGGCCGGAGGGGTCCAGGAGGTGCACCCTGGAAATGGTAGTTCTGCTCTTGGCTCCCATACTCACAATCCTGCCCTCCCTTTGAAAGCGAGCAACAAGGCCGAGTCTGCTCTTCTCCCTCTCCCTTCCCTCGGCTCTCCGGCGGGAGTCCTGTCCGGCAGGCAGAGAGGAGTCCTGTCCGGGCCGCCGAGGGGAGCACCTGCCCGCGGCGAATGCCCGCGGCACAGCCAGGCCGCCTGGGCCGCAGGGGGACAAGGGCGGGCGGGGGGCTGCGGCGGGCGCGTGCAACGCGGGCGCTGTGCCCCGGCCCGGCCCGGCTGGAGGAAGGCGCTGGAGGAACTCTCCTGCGCCTGTAGAGGCTGCTAAGGGCTCCAGCACTCCCTATGTTCCTGCACATCTTCCAATACCATTTTCTGTGTTCCTCGCCACGTTTACTTTATTTCCTTTGAGAGTAGAATAATCTATTTCTGTCTGCTCTTAAAAAGCCTGCGACAGCATGCAAGAGACACAGGTGCTCGGTCCCGGGCGAGGTGTAACAGCTGCAGTATGTGCAGGAAACTACATCCCCTCCCAGCCAGAAATTCAGGAGGACACCTTTCTGTCTGCCTTCAGACAGCCTGAGTGGGCTGGTTTGGGAGCTACCTGCCCCCACACTCAGGGAATCACCCAGGCTAGACTCAGCCAGGTCAGGACTGAAGCTTTACATTCACAGCTTAGCACGACAGACAAGCAGAGAGTTACAAGAGATCACAAATATTTACAGCGATATACAGCAATATGCAAGTTAAAGGTAACACAGAAACACAACAGCCCTCCCAGAAATCAGAGTCCCCAGGAGAGGCTCCCAACCACCCTTCCACCCCTCTGCCTTATCCCAGAGTACGCCTGACGTGCAAGGTGAGCTTGGAGGATCGGCAGGGTCGGTTAGAAGCAGAAAGATTAATTGGGTTACGCAGATCCAAGCCAAAGAGAAACAGACTCCAACACAGAGTCACTCTCACGCTTTCTTATCTACGTTTCTGTCCTTGCTTTTACACACCTCAGCAAGCCTATGAGTGCAGCAGCCATCACCATTGTTTCCTTTTCACAGCCTATCATCTAATTTTTCTCATTCAAATATTCCAATTAGCCTCAAACCAGCACGCTGCGCTGTGCCATGGAGCCACCAGGGAAGCTAAAGTTTAATTAGACTCAAAGCTCTTATGGGTGTGTAATGAAGTCTTTTATCTCCCTTCCCTTGCAAAGGATAGACGAAATGAGCAGGTCCTTGCTGTGTCTAAGTGGGGGGAATCATCACACAGAGGTGGAAAGGGTCAGCACCCTTGCCCGTGCCGAGGTGAGCGTGCGTTCTGCTTCAGCAGGAGATAGGCGAGGGTCTCCGCTTGAACAATTCCACATTCAGCAGCGCTCAACACCAACAACAGGTCTATACAGGAATATTTTTGCTGACCACAAAACTTCACTCCCGGTAGCAGAAGTATGTAATAAGTTCTATAAAGTGTGACAGTCACATTATGCAAAATTCCAGTATTTACAGGGCTCCTGTGCTGCATGGGGCTGGATAAACAATCCCTTGTTTTGCTAAGGATATTATTACTCTCTGTACACAGCACAGTAGGGCTGAAGCTAGTTCAAAACTACTGTGTACGGCTTGCTTTCTTCTTTCCTACAGCTACAGAAACTGAACTTTTGCAGGTCAAAAAAGAAAAACAACAAAAAACCAAGCCTGCAAATGATTATCTATCTTTCTTAAAAGGATAATTAATGACCCATTTTATTTCCTTGAGAAAAAAAAATATATTGTCTATTGTTTCTTTGCCTGGTTTGGAATTTGATCTCTTGAAGTCATCTAAGGCACATTATTTGTTCAGGTTAGTTGTGAAGTAAGGGAGTCCAAGCTGCTAATCAAAATAAAAAGCAAAGGTGTTGTCTATTTCGTAGCCTGAAATGAACAGAGGAAAATATTTTCTTTTTGACTTGTCCAGAGGGTTTTCTTGGCAAAGGAGAGAGCATGAGAGAAAGAATGTTTGGTGGTGGTTGTTTTGGGTTTTTGAAGACAGCTATTTTCTTAAGGAATTTTTTCCAAGTTACAGATTTTTTTTTTCCAAGTTACAACATTATTCTTTTCAATATCTTATTATTTGGAGTTCTGGGACCAAAGCTCAGGAGAAAAAGAACTTGAAAGCTATCATCGTGGAGCATTTTCATGCTGTGAACTTCCTTCATAGCAAAGATGTATTAGCATCCCTTCCACCGTGCAAACTCATGCCAAAAATCACCGTGCTTTTTTTGTCAGAGAAATAGCTAGCATGCTAAAACACACTGGATTCAGGATTTTGTACTTTACTGGGTGGTGGATAAGGTAGTTTTGCTTGTTTAACCTAGATATTAAGGGGATACTGAGTGCCACGCCTGCACACTTAAGGTTGTACAATAAGGTGTCTCTAGAGGTCCCTGGAGACTTTGAAGACTCATCTGTATGTGTTCCTGTGTGACCTGCACTAGATTCTATGGCCCTGCTCTGGCAAGGGGGTTGGACTGGATGATCTCTGGAGGTCCCTTCCAACCCCTAACATGCTGTGATCCTGTTTAGAGACCAGCAAGGTGGAACAGTGGATAATGGAAAGGGGGTTTAGGAAGAGGCTATTTCCCAAGAAAATGTGTCTTAGCCATGGTGGCCTCCAGGAAAAAGAGGCACTTTTTCCTGTCTTGATGTTGACACTTGCAGTATGCTAGCCACCATGGAATTGAAACCAAACCAACATGTTATTAATCATCCCACTGAGCTCAGAAGGGCAAGAGAAGGGCAATAAACAGAGGACAAGAAGATTTCTGACAGGAGCTGGCTTTCAGGAATGACTTGCCACTCATCTCAAATCTTCTATTAGAAATACATTCTTCCAGATACCAGGGGACAGTTGCACGAGTCAGCACGCTGGGAAGCAATTTTCTTTTCACTTTCCTTCTAAGAGAAGAACGCTGTAGAAGGGGAGACAATATACCCTTACACCCCTTAAATCTCCACCCCATCATGGTTACAAGCCCACTAGATATATTGTTTTCAATGAAACACTGGTGTGTTGAATATTAAACAATGTTGTTATGAATTTCTGGAATGAAGCACTGAAACTTTGACATGACAGCCAGACAGCGCTTCTTCAAACACTGGGGAACATTATGGCATTCCAGACTGGCAGTAGAAAACAAAGAACCAGCTCAGCATCAAACAGGGAAAAATGAGGCAAGAAGGAGATATGTTTTGGCTCACCCACTTTAAGCTTGTTCATTAGTTTTATTGTCACTACTGTTGTTTTTTTCTCTCTTCGTGGTGTTCTATCGACTCCTCCTTATCTCAAGAGGTTTTATTTTTCTTCTGATTCTCCCTCCCATCCCACCCGTGGAGGGCAGTAAATGAGTTTCTGGGCAGTGCTTTGCTGCTGGCTGGAGTTAAATCGCAATTTAATATCCTGCTGCCCTCCTTTTTATTTTCCTGGGAAAATTAAACTTTCCTGGGTAATGACACGACTTATCAACTGATATTTCAGTTAAACTCTGCATGATCTGCAAGGTACTCATTCCCATGTAACACTGTGTATATACAAAGGAAAAGAAAACAAGAATCTAGCTGCCTAGGCACACCAAGGCATGGCTAAGTAGAAGCACTGCTTTGGAAATGGCAATATAGCTTGGGCAGCCAATTCCACACCATTGTCTGTGAAAAGCCCTCCTTTAGATTCCTTCATCTGTACTAAAATGGTCTTTCACCATAGTCTTGAACTGGGTTGTCAGTTCACTGTTCATCAATGTTTTATCAATGACTTTTTTAATTTTGATCCTTTCTTATTATGATGCTAAACCTCCTTCATTTCACCACAAAGCAGGTATGGCAGACAAAACCAGTAAGAGATACTCTATTAATATGATGCTCTCACCTACTCTAAACCTACTTGGGAGGATATTAGCATATATCAAAGGTTTTGCAGACTTCTTGTACCTCCGAGTTTGAAAACCAACCAACACTCCCATTTAATCTTGGCACAGGCTTGATAACACCCTTGTGTCTCAGCTAGTATTAAGAATTCTTTCAACCTGACAGTTTTGCTGTGTTGTTCTAGCTCCTCTGGGCATTGTTTGAGGGCAAAGGAATGAGGAGTTCTGCTTTCCTGCATCAGTGCTGCTAAGTCTGGAGTTCTCAGCACCTTCCCCAGTTAACTCAGACATCAGGTACATTTCTACAGTATGTTTTTCTAGAAGTTTAAGGGAGCCATACCTCACTTTAAAACATTACCTACATGCCTTCTGTACTTCCTACCTCAACACTGACCAATTTATGCCAGTAGCAAACATTTACTGCTTCTTCAGCTTGCATCCCAGACACATAAGACAGGATAATATAAAGCAGAGATCACTTTCCACACATACTTGTTCTTGCACAGGACCTTCACGCTGACAATGTTCACTTGAGTTCAATGCTCTTTTTGCTCTTCTATATCACACATGTTGAACAATACTCTCTACAACTGCATTTTCATTAGTCTAGTATGCCTAATGACATCTTTCCCCTTCACACAGCCTCCTTCAAATTCATCTAAGCCTCTTTTAATGCTCATCTTTCATGTTGCAACTACAACATAGTTGACAACCATAGCAGTAGGTGCCTGAGCCAAAGTCCATTGCGGTCTGTTGAGTTTTTCTACTGACTAAACTTTGGACTACATGCTTCAATTCTCTGCACTCTGCAATTAAGAAGTTGATTAAATAATCCTAAACACAAATAAAAGCTGTATCCAAGCAACATATGAACTGACATTAGTTAGACCATCTCCCACATTACTTGTAAATGTACTCTTGTCTACTACAGGGCAATTAGTTAGCATGTCTGAGAATGCCAGATGATAGTTAAGTAATCCGAGACTGAAAGCATGAGAAAGGAAATTGGTGGCTAACCAAACAGCCATCATTATGTCACACTATGATAAAGTCATCTTTAATTTGCACAACAGAAATAGTCTTCTTGAACTTTACAAGCCATGTACAACTGGAAATTACAACAAGAGGCAAGAAGAACGTGGCCTGAAATAATGATTTCAGTTTACTCTGAAAGCGAGAGTTTGAGCTAATGCCACACAGATATGTCCCACAGAAAACACCAGTATGGAAAAGAAAAGCATTTAACTTTATGGGACATCTGTCTTCCTGCCTTTTTAGAGTTTCTGATGCTCATCATTCTGGTATGTGACTTCAGCTGGAACAAAAAGCATTCCCTGCCTTGAAGATCATAAAAGACTTAGAGGACTACATGTGAATAATTCCAGGTTCTCACCAAAACCAGCTTTAAAAAGAAAAAGGGAAGCACAACCATCCCTTATTTCCCTCTCTCATTCCTCAGGAGGAGACATCTTTCTATGTTATTTCCTGCAAGAAAGAAGTACAAGGTATTTCTCCTTCTTGATGTCATCAGTTACAGCTTGATGACAACTAAAACAGTGAGGCACCCAGTTTGAAATACAAGAATGGAAACTTTTCTGTCACATCAGATCAAAATTTGAGTAATTAATCTCTTAGGAACTATGGCTCCAAACAAAATAACTTTGTTCCTTCAATCTTTGCCACACAGTTGCAACACAGACAGCCATTTTCCCAGTTATTCACAAAAAATCTGAGGCTCCTCACTACTACAGTAGTGGGACATACTACGAAGAAGAAAAAATAAAATGAACAAAAGCAGATAGCATGCAAAGCAGAACCAAGTGTTATAAATCACCCTCCCAAAGCAGTCCAAGGAGTCAGAAGATGAAGAGAAGTAGCTGAAAAGTGGCCAACAGCCAGCAAAAAGATGGAAGATAAGAAACGGTATTTCAGCAAAGACTACTGGCCAGCCAAACCAGAGCATTATGTAAAGAGCTGTCATGAAAGAGCTGTTTTTAAAAGGCTGCCAGCTTGTACAAAAGCAAAAGATGAAATAAACTAGTTCCTCTGTGGCAGTGCTCTAAGTAAGTGTTGTACACAGCACTGAGTTGGATTTTTTTCAGTGTCCTCCCATATGTATTTCTAATAATGAATATATCTGTAAAAGGAGGGAAATGTCTGTCAATGTGTTTTGTATTTCTATATTCAGACACATTCATTCAAAACACTTTAATCTCTATTACACAAAGGATGACAGCTCCTAGGGATAAAAGTAATGTATCTCAAGCTGATACATGCAAGAGCAGCCTCTTAGAACAGACCTAGCTCCAGGTGCCATACAAACTGAATATTGAACTTCTGCTATTCAGCATTTAAGGTTCAGTTGTCAGGATCTGAATTTTTAATAAAAACTCCTCAACATTGCCACTGGTACTTAAAGTTTAAAAAACAATAAATCACAGCTCTCATGCTTGCTCACATATTGCACCCACTCATTTTAGTCTTCGCATTGAGGGCAGAGAAACCACTTCTAAAGCATAACCCATAACTTCGCTAGCAGCATAGCTGAACCACTGAAATATTTGGAGTCACAGAACGGTTTGGGTTGGAGGGGATCTCCAAAGGTCATCTAGTCCAAACCCCTTGCAGTCAGCAGGGACATCCTCAACTAGATCAGGTTGCTCAGAGCCTCACCTTGAATATCTCCAGGGATGAGGTCTCAACCACCTCCCTGAGCAACCTGTTCCAGTGTTCCACCACCCTCATGCTAAAAAACTTGTTCCTAACATCCACTCTAAATCTGCTTTTCTCTAGTTTGAAGCCATTGCATCTCATCCTATCACTACAAGCCTTTGTAAAAAGTCCCTCTCCATCCTTCTTGTAGGTCCCCTTCAGGTACTGGGAGGCTGCTGTTAGGTGTCCCCCAGCCTGTACTGATAGTGAGGATTGTTTAGACCTGGGTGCAGGAATCTGCACTTGGTCTTGTTGAACTTCATGAGGTTCACTTGGGCCCACAGTCAACTTACAGTGTGGCTGAATCCAATTAAATACACTCTGCTGAGAAAAAAAAAACCACAAAATATAAAACCCAAAAGTCTTTATTTTTGCTTACATGGGCCCACATTAAATCATACTAAAAAGAAAAAATGAATCTACCTGTTCTTAGCCAAGAAAATATGTTCTTACTTGCCTTATTCTGGCTTAGCTGACAGTCAGTAAGCAAGACTTAGCCTTTTCTTCAGGCAAATGAATGATGACTGGGGCATGAGTCCAAGGCAGTCCTGCTGTAGCTCTCAGTATGGTATATGCCTGCTGGCTTCAGTGTTAGGCATGAGAGTAAACTGCAGTCTAGCAGTTCAAATGTGAGACCATTTGGATACTTCTTGCTATTTTTGAGCTCTTCACCAAATTATTTCTATCAACAAAGTTATTGGGCTATAGGATTTTCTTTGAGTCACTTGAATTCCTTAATTCATGTCTATTCACATTACCCTTTTTCCCTCCTTCTCTGTGTCTGAAGGTGGAATTAACTGCACTGAATTGACCTAAAAGTTGACATCAGTGTATTAATTTTTAAGAAAGTCCTGCTACATGTTTCAAGCATCAGGCAATCAATCCTTTACACTTTGAGTGCTGCAGAACAGTTGAAGCAATATGAGCCAAACTACACTAAAGTCAGAGTGACTGAAAGTTGCCCCATATCAACAGGCAGCTATGTGGCAGGGCGCTGAGTAGGGAACATGGCATATTACAGACACAGGCAGCCAGCTGGCCCCAATATGAAGAGACTTAAAAATGCCTATTTAGTTCACATTTCATTCATACATTGCATCAAAACCTGCCCTCCATGTACCTGTGTTACTGTTCTTGGTAATGAACCTGCAAGAGTATTTCTAGTTGTAGGTTGAGCCCTTGGCTTGGTTTTCTTTATGCAATAAGCGATTCCGAAGCCCTTATGTGATTTGTCACAGGAAGCTGCATTTGTCCCACGCTGAAACGAAGAACCAGATTCTGGGTTTGTTTCACAGACAAAATCATAGCTTGGTTACCCACTGAGAAGCCAAAGGCAGCTTATTGTAAATACTTACAACAGTTTCAGTCACTAACCAGGAACTGAATGATGAGGGGGTTTGTTTGTGCGCTTAAGTAAGGCTCAGGTAATACCTCATGAGGTACAATCAGAGCTTCTGATAAGCAAAAGTCCTTGGTGCTTCTTCCCAAGCCTCCCTTCCCATAGTCCAGCACACACCTCATGGAAGACACAATCTCAATCATTTTCACACTGAGACTTAAGTTATAGTAATAATCTGGTGGGAAACTTCCACCTGCCCTCTAGCAATACCAGGAAAGAGTGGGCTTGCAATCCCTTCTTTTCTGCCCATGACTCAGGTAGGAAATGGGATCTACAGTCAACCAGAGTTCCAACCCATGATGTTTCTCCAGCCTGTGGCTGCTGATGTCCCTTGTGTCATAACTCACCACGAAGAAATCAGTGACAATTTTTCCTAGCCTAGCCTTTTCTATGTGATTCCCAAATACCTCTGTTTTCTAAACCAGTCACTTCCGGGCCTGACTTCCAAGGGACATTCTATAAATAAAACATATATTTTCAAGTCTGAGTTCTCTTTAGAAGAGCCTATAGGCAGCTTTGGTGGGATACTGGTTTTCAGTGTAGCCTTACTGATTTGCCAACTGAACAGTGCTTTTGCAAGGAAAGCAAATGAAGGATGAGGGCTAACTGCACAGGCACAAGCCATTTGGCCAGGGAGTCATATCTGGACTGTGTATGACATGGGACAGATGCCACCGTTTGGAATGTTTGGAGGCACACCAGATCTCATGCAGTCTCTGGCTAAGTATATGCAACTGAAAGAAGCAAGTACTGAAACAAATGGGCATCCATACACGTCACAAAGAGAGAACTACCTCTGGGTGCGACCTACCTCTGCACTAAGCCAACTTGCCAGCACACACTGCCTCTGATGGTGAAAGCTAGCTCAGCTGCGTCTAAGGTATCGTGAGCGTCCACCCCTGGCACCAGCATTTAGTAATAAAGGTGGGAAAGCCTTTTCACTGAAGACCTTACTTTTTTCTAGTGTCTAGTTCAGGCCTGCCTTCCAGGGCCTGTGATGTCCTTTTGCTATGGAGTCACACATCATGTCAAAGGCACTGGAAAAGAAAGCAGTTCTCGTGTGCAAGTATGCACAAATAGGCTGTGTGACAAGAAAGTGACAGAGGGGTTTCTGCCCAGCCTTCCTTTTTCCACATACAACACACTGAATTGTGCACTGTGTATTTTCTTGTCTTTGAAAGCCTTGCAGAAGTATTTATTGTGAAACTTACACCTTTGTGTAGAGGCTTACTCACAGGTGAACTGAGTGAGATCTCACTGCGCTGCTGTACACTGTTACTCAGTGCAGCAATCTTGGCATCATTCTGCCTCGGGTTTTGCAGAGGGTTTTTTCCTTGTTTTTGCAAGGTGCCTTAAACTGTCTTGCCAACTCAAAACACACTTCTTACTCACTGCTTTCCTTGCAAAAGCACTGTTCAGTTGGCAAATCAGTAAGGCTACGCTGAAAAACAATATCCTACCAAAGCTGCCTATAGGCCCTTCTAGTGAGAATTCAGACTTGAAAATATATGTTTCATTCATAGAATGTCCCTCAGAAATCAGGCCAGGAAGCTGCAGCTGCAGAGAAGTTGGATTTTTAAACAAAATTCTAACCCATGTGCTCTAATGCAAAGCAGGCTTTGATGAATCTGGAGTTGCTTTCTGCTGATGGAAACATGATTGGTATCTCTTGTAACTTATTACTTCCCTCTCCTGCCCTCTTTGCTACTGGAAGTATCTAACAATCTATCTTTGCTATTTATAGCACACCTAAACAGACTGATAACCAAGGAGGCTATGCTTGAAGTTACCACTCAAAAGGTCTTTCCAGCTCTGCCTACTTCCTCCTAACCTGTCACATTCCAGAGTGTTATGCTAGTAATAAGTGCCTCATACAGCCTCCTTTTAAACAGCTCCAGGGACGGTGACTCTGCCACTTCCCTGGGCAGCCCATTCCAATGTCAATCACTCTCTCTGGGAAGAATTTCTCACTCTGAGAACCTCCAATAAAAGAGAGAAAAGACAGGACTGACTGGAGTGGAGGCCAGTGAATGGCCACCAGGGTGGTGGTGGGTCTGGAGACATGAAGCAGCTGAGAGCTGGATTTGTGCAAACATAGAAAGAGTAGCTAAAGGCTAAAGCAGTGCTTACAGCCGTCCAAAGGGATAATAGAGAAGAGGCAGTCAGGCACACAGGAATACATCCAGGCTGGCTCTGAAAGCCTCCAGAGGAGACCAATCCTGAGCAATATCACTGCTGGCTGTCTGTCCACTGGCTTTTGTGACTGACACTCGCAACCCTTTTTGCCCAACATTACAGACAATTTTCCTCCCAGCTTGCCATTTACTTAGTCTGCAATAAGACTACTACTATAGGAGCCTACCACAGGCACATCCTTGTGCTGTATTTCATCTCCTGTTTGCTGCTCCAGGAGAGCTTTTGAAACATCAGCCATGGCAGAGCTCCGATTTCAGGACTAACATCTGCTAACTCTTAAGCCAACTATGGTAAAAATCGTGAGACAAATACATTAAATATCTCAGTTATGCTGTAGCCATCCAGTTCCAAATAGCCTTAAACAAAAATCCTTCTGAACTTGGACAGCTGCAAAAACACTGAAGTGTCACTGGCCAGAGATAAGCACTATACAAACGCTGTATTAAAGTTCAGAATCATTACAACTAGCCTCTTTAATTCTCCTTCTTTCACAGAATCCTCTCATAGGTGGTGAAGGAAAGCTAATTTGTACTCACTCCTAGCTCAGATAACGTGTGTAGATCCCCCAGGTTTAACTCTACAGAAGACTAAGAGTTTGCTGTTGATTTTAACGGGCTGCTATTTTGACCTCTTTCCATATCAATACATAAATTCTCGGCAAACCCAAACCAAACCCAACCCATAAATATCTGAGGTTCCTCAAATAATGTAAATTTCATTAAACTTGCCTTCATTGTGTACTAGTCAGATGAACAGCAGGCTGAAAAGTTGTACACACTGTGTGTTCCTATCTTTGAAATCTATAATTAAATCCAAATGTCAATTTATTTTTAAAGCGACTCTCAACTGCCATATTAGGAAAGAACACATTCTACAATATACAGTGGAGAAAGAAAAATAAATAGATCCTCAAAAGCTGCAGACTGTGAGCACACTACTTTACATGAAAAGAGAACTAGATTCCATAAACTTCTCAGAGTCAAGCCTGCTGCAGTGATTTATGCACATTAAAGTCACACAATCTGCACCTATTCTTTGTGCACGCCTCCCAGAAAGTGAGAAGCATGCAGAGCTTATCTCCGACTTTCCAACAAGCTCATAAGAGCACAGCAATGGAAACAAAGATCCTCATTTTACGTCAGCAGCACTCCCAAAGCTTGAGAAAGTTGGCTCAGGCAGCACTCACGTTTTAGGGACGCACGCCAGTAATTTCTGCACCGCTTTACCAACTAACCTCAACGTTTAAAGGTAGGAGCAAGTAAGTTGTCTGCGTAGCCCTTTTAATATCCAGCTAACCTCTAGCTTTTATTAAAGTCCAGATGTGGGATAAACCCGTAGCAAAAATATAGCTGTCCAGAGCTCACTTCCCTGGCCTTCCACTCCTGAAGGCAAAGCAAGGCACTGACGGTGGCCACTGTCCTCCTTCCAGCGCATGCCTTTGTGGAGGTAACAAGCCTCTACTGATGGGGCTTGCATCTAACGCAGAAGCCAAGCTCAGCTTTATGCCAGACACCAATTCATTTAACACATCTGTCACGTATGCTCTGAATCATGTCTGGATAGTTCTGAAAGGACTATATTCCTTAGCAATCCTACAGAGTCAAACCCTCGTGGAAGCAAGCTGAAATTTGCTGCTTCTGCTTTGCTGATACTTTTTTGTCTCCCTTTCCCAATCCTAAGTGCAATCACTTGATGCTGTTTAAAAACCATCAAGTAGTCCATGTGTAATTGAGAGCAATGTGGTAGCAAGGACAAGGCATCCTAACTGATAAACACATCAAAGAGCATTACTCAAGACCACTGGCTGAGTGTGTAAGGCCTGGGAAGAAGGTTGTCCTGTTTCTAAGTTTAAAAATGAAATGGTTTTAATTCCTTGGAGGCTGTTTAAACACAGCTAACAGATCTCTAGATTGCCATCTTACTTTCTCCTCT